>NC_090440.1:725389739-725699739 GCF_031143425.1 Pleurodeles waltl | reverse complement strand
TTTTCACCTTTCATTTGCATCAACCATCTGAGAGGTCTGTGGTCAGTCTGAACTACAAAGTGAGTACCAAAGAGGTATGGTCTCAGCTTCTTCAGGGACCAGACCACAGCAAAGGCCTCCCTCTCAATGGCACTCCAATGCTGCTCCCTGGGGAGTAACCTCCTGCTAATGAAAGCAACAGGCTGGTGAAGGCCATCATCATTTGTTGGGGACAAAACTGCCCCTATCCCATGTTCAGAGGCATCTGTCTGCACAATGAACTGCTTGGAGTAATCTGGAGCTTTGAGAACTGGTGCTGTGCACATTGCTTGTTTCAGGGTGTCAAAGGCCTGTTGGCATTCTACAGTCCAGTTTACTTTCTTGGGCATTTTCTTGGAGGTAAGTTCTGTGAGGGCTGTCACTATGGATCCATATCCCTTCACAAACCTCCTGTAATACCCAGTCAAGACAAGGAATGCCCTGACTTGAGTCTGGGTTTTTGGAGCTGCCCAGTCCAGAATAGTCTGGACCTTAGGCTGGAGTGGCTGAACTTGGCCTCCACCTACAAGGTGACCCAAGTAAACCACAGTTCCCTGCCCTATCTGGCATTTGGATGCCTTGATAGAGAGGCCTGCTGATTGCAGAGCCTTCAAAACCTTCTTCAGGTGGGCCAGGTGATCCTGGCAGCTGGAGCTAAAGACAGCAATATTGTCAAGATAAGCTGCACTAAAGGACTCCAAGCCAGCAAGGACTTGATTCACCAACCTTTAGAAGGTGGCAGGGGCATTCTTTAAACCAAAGGGCATAACAGTGAACTGATAATGCCCATCAGGTGTGGAGAATGCTGTCTTTTCTTTTGCTCCTGGTGCCATTTTGATTTGCCAGTACCCTGCTGTTAAGTCAAAGGTACTTAAGAATTTGGCAGCACCTAGTTTGTCAATGAGTTCATCTGCTCTTGGAATGGGATGGGCATCTGTCTTGGTGACAGAATTAAGTCCTCTGTAGTCCACACAAAACCTCATTTCTCTCTTTCCATCTTTGGTGTGAGGTTTGGGGACTAAGACCACTGGGCTAGCCCAGGGACTGTCAGAGTGCTCAATGACTCCCAATTCCAGCATCTTATGGACTTCCACCTTGATGCTTTCCTTAACTTGGTCAGACTGTCTGAATATTTTGTTTTTGACAGGCATGCTGTCTCCTGTGTCCACATCATGGGTACACAGGTGTGTCTGACCAGGGGTTAGGGAAAAGAGCTCAGCAAACTGTTGCAGGACCTTCCTACAGTCAGATTGCTGTTGGCCAGAGAGGGTGTCTGAATAGATCACTTCATCTACTGAACCATCTTTAGCGTCTGTGGAAAGGAGATCAGGGAGAGGTTCACTCCCAGCTTCCTTGTCCTCATCTGTTACCATCAACAGATTCACATCTGCCCTGTCGTGGAAGAGTTTGAGGCGGTTCACATGGCTCACCCTTTTGGGGGTCCTGCTAGTGCCTAGGTCTACCAGGTAGGTGACCTGACTCTTCTTTTCTAGCACTGGGTAAGGGCCACTCCATCTGTCCTGAAGTGCCCTGGGAGCCACAGGCTCCAGAACCCAGACTTTCTGCCCTGGCTGAAATTCAACCATAGCAGCCATTTGGTCATACCAAACCTTCTGGAGCTGTTGGCTGGCCTCAAAGTTTTTGCTTGCCTTTTCCATATACTCTGCCATCCTTGAACGTAGGCCTAGTATATAGTCCACTATATTTTGCTTAGGCTCATGAAGAGGTCTCTCCCAGCCTTCTTTCACAAGCACTAGTGGTCCCCTTACAGGATGGCCAAACAGAAGTTCAAAGGGTGAGAACCCTACTCCCTTCTGAGGCACCTCTCTGTAAGTGAAAAGCAGACATGGCAAGAGGACATCCCATCTCCTTTTGAGTTTTCCAGGGAGCCCCATGATCATGCCTTTCAATGTCTTGTTAAACCTTTCAACAAGACCATTGGTTTGTGGATGGTATGGTGTGGTGAATTTGTAAGTCATCCCACACTCATTCCACATGTGTTTCAGGTATGCTGACATAAAGTTGGTACCTCTGTCAGACACCACCTCCTTAGGAAAACCCACTCTGGTAAAAATACCAATGAGTGCTTTGGCTACTGCAGGGGCAGTAGTCAACCTAAGGGGATTTGCTTCAGGGTATCTAGTAGCATGATCCACTACTACTAGTATGTATTGGTTCCCTGAGGCTGTGGGAGGTTCAAATGGACCCACTATGTCCACATCCACTCTTTCAAAGGGGACCCCCACCACTGGAAGTGGAATGAGGGGGGCCTTTGGGTGTCCACCTGTCTTACCACTGGCTTGACAGGTGGTACAGGAGACACAAAACTCCTTGACCTTCTGGGACATGTTGGGCCAATAGAAGTGGTTGACTAGTCTCTCCCACGTCTTGGTCTGTCCCAAATGCCCAGCAAGAGGAATGTAATGAGCTAAGGTTAGAATGAACTCCCTAAACTCCTGAGGCACTACCACTCTCCTAGTGGCACCAGGTTTGGGATCTCTTGCCTCAGTGTAAAGGAGTCCATCTTCCCAATAGACTATGGTGGTCATTCTGACCTCGGTGGTAAAAGGCGCCTACCGCCGGTCAGAAATCCTCCATAATTCCGCCGCGGTCGCGGTAACCCGCCACGGTCATTCTGACCCGCAGCAGCCAAACCTCCGAAAATCCGACAGCCACAACAGACCGCCAGACCAGCGGTCGGCGGAAAAGTGGAGGTGACCAAACCTCCACCGTCACGCCAACAGAAATACGCCCATGCCATTACGACCCACGAATCCACGCGGCGGTCTTTCAAACGCGGTTTTCCATTGGCGGTACACACCGCCGCAGTCAGAATACACACAAACGAACAAAACTCAGCCACATTGGCCGATTTGAATTCCACACACCTGATACACATACACACACCACTCCCACACACACAATACAATATAAAACACACACCCACATCACCCACAAACCCCTACGACCAAAAATTCAGAAAGAAGCACTGAGAGACACATCAGCGATCACAGAATACCATCACACAGAGGCACACTACACCATCACCCACACAATATCCACACACAAAACAACACACACCACCACACTCAACACACTTAACTACACATACTCCACCCCACACATCATACACACCACTCCATGGCACCCCAAAGACACCCCCGCTTCTCATACGAAGAACTCAGGGTCATGGTGGAGGAAATCGTTCGGGTAGAGCCCCAGCTCTTCGGCACACAGGTCCAATACACCAGCATTGCCCGGAGGACGGAGCTATGGCAGAGGATTGTCGACAGGGTCAACGCTGTGGGACAGCACCCCAGAAATCGGGAAGACATCAGGAAGCGATGGAACGACCTACGGGGGAAGGTGCGTTCCATGGTATCCAGGCACAACATCGCCATGCAGAAGACTGGCGGAGGACCCCCACCTCAACCCCCACAATTTACAACATGGGAGGAGGAAGTCTTGAACATCCTGCATCCTGACGGCCTCGCAGGAGTCGGCGGTGGAATGGATACTGGTAAGTTGAAGCTTCACTACTGCTTCCCCCCCACCTGCATGCCAAATCATACCCCAACCCTCACCCCCATCCTCAAACCCCACCCTCACCCCCACCCCCATCCTCACCCCCACCCTCACCCCCACCACCATCCTCACCCCCACCACCATCCTCACCCCCACCCCCAGCACACCTATTCCCTGCCAATGTCTCACCATCACAACCCACACATCCCAAAACCTAGGCCTGCATGCGTCCACTAAGCATGGACACCCATCACCAAAGCATGCCCAATGCATATACACATCCCCCCCACAAGCCACCCTCACCAAAGCCCCCACACACGAATGCCAGCACTTGGGGACACGGGAACCCACAGATACACCCATATGCCACACATTGAAACTATAACCATACCTCTATACCCCTGCAGGACCCGACCGTCAACACACCGCCACGGAGGGCCCAGAATTCTCCACACCCCCCACCCAAGAGGCCGTCAGCGATGACAGCAGCTCTGTCGACCTGGACACTGATGACCAGCCCGGACCATCGGGGACCTCTGGACAGTCGGTTCCCCTCACACAGGCACAGGCCACTACAGACCCAAACCCCTCTGGGAACACCAGCACAGCTCCCACCCAGCGGGCCCATGCCTCTGTCTCCAGGGCGCGTCAATCTGCGGTGTGTCTACCACTACAGGGCACCCAGGATAACCCACCACCCCAACAACAACAGGGACCTGGGGGCAGTGGTAGTGGGCACACCGGCCAGGGGGCAGAGGCCCAGGGAAACAGGGCAACTCGGAGGGCAGCTGTGCGAAAGGGAGGGGACGGGCCCAGGGAACCCACTCTCCACGAGGCCCTCACCATCATCATGGGAGCATACAACCACTCCCAGGAGACGATGGCGACGGTACTGGCCCGGTTCCAGGAGATCCAGGTACTGCAGGAGGAACACTATCGGGGGTACAGGGAGGACATCAGAGCCCTCACCTCCACCCTGGTTACCATGGTAGGGCTGCTGCAGGACCTCATCAACACCAGGACGGACACTCAACAACAACAAAGGGCCCCTGCCACTAGCCTGGACCAAGAACAGCCAACCACCTCCGCCAGCGCTAGTGGACAGGAGGCCCCCGCACAACAGCAGCCCACCAGACCCCCACCTCCTGCAGGAGAAGAACCACCCCGCAAGAGGGCCCTGAGATCTCGCAAGAAGACAGAGTAGGATGTCAAGACCCCCGCCAGCAAAGGATAACACCTGATGTCAGCCCACTGTCCCACATTGTCACCCTGTCCATCCTTGAACTGCCCATGCTCCATCTCTCCACAGGCCTCTGGACAATGCACCCGTGTGACTGTTACTCTGGACTCTGCCATGGACATTCCTTCACCATAGCCCCCACCCACTTGAAACCACCCATCCCATTTTGAGCACTGAAATAAACACCTATTTTGCACAAAACTATCTGGAGTCTGGCTGTGATTTCAAAATATTGTAATTGACATGACATTGCAAATATGTCCTTGTACATAGTGAAGTCAACAAACAGCTGCCACAAAGCTGTAGTCCATGGGGAAACGAAGCACAGGACTCGTAGTGGGGACCCCAGATCTGAAATAGGGAGGGAAAAGCCACAACTCAGTCATCATACACTGGGGCAAATAGACAGGCAGCAGAGATGCAGGAGAGTAATTCACATTTACTAAATTATGTTTGAATTGTTACCTGTGTCCTATTGGAAGTACTGTTCAATGATTCTGTCCCTGTTGTCTGTTTCAGCCCCGTCGTCTTCCTCCTCGTCACTCTCCACAGGTTCCACAGCTGCCACAACACCACCGTCTCGACCATCCTCCTGCAGGAAAGGCACCTGGCGGCGCAAAGCGAGGTTGTGAAGCATGCAGCAGGCCACGATGATGTGACACACCTTCTTAGGTGAGTACATTAGGGATCCCCCTGTCATATGCAGGCACCGAAACCTGGCCTTTAGGAGGCCAAAGGTGCGTTCGATCACCCTCCTAGTACGCCCATGGGCCTCATTGTACCGTTCCTCTGCCCTGGTCCGGGGATTCCTTACTGGGGTCAGTAGCCACAACAGGTTGGGGTACCCAGAGTCCCCCAATAGCCATACACGGTGTCTCTCTAGCTGTTCCATCACGTAAGGGATGCTGCTATTCCTCAGGATGTAGGCGTCATGCACTGACCCTGGGAATTTGGCATTTACATGCGAGATGTACTGGTCAGCCAAACACACCACCTGGATGTTCATGGAATGGTAAGTTTTTCTGTTCCTGTACACCTGCTCCCTGTCTCTTGGGGGAACCAAAGCCACATGGGTCCCATCAATGGCACCAATGACGTTGGGAATATGTCCAAGGGCGTAGAAATCACCCTTCACTGTAGCCAATTCGCCCACCTCAGGGAAAATGATGTAGCTCCTCACGTATTTCATCAGGGCAGACAACACTCTGGATAACACCTTCGAAAACATGGGCTGAGACATCCCAGAAGCAATTCCCACTGTTGTCTGAAATGACCCACTTGCCAAGAAATGGAGTACTGACAGGACCTGCACCAGAGGGGGAATCCCTGTGGGTTGGCGGATGGGGGACATCAGGTCGGGCTCCAGCTGGGCACACAGTTCATGTATAGTGGCACGGTCAAGCCGGTAGGTCAGGATAATGTGGCGTTCTTCCATTGTCGACAGGTCCACCAGCGGTCGGTACACGCGAGGATTCATCCGTCTCCTCGCCAAACCCAGCGGACGGTGCCTAGGAAGGACAACATGGAGCACAGAGTCAAGCAACCCACAGGTACGTACTCACAGCTTGCACAGTAAACGATTTTCTATGTAGTGAATGGCGTGTCTGAGTGGCTATGCAAGGCCTAGGCCTGTGTGACGCAGTTGAAATTGAGCCATGGGGACCCTCGAAATAGCGGCTGCCTGACCTGTGAAGTGTGACAATGGGATGTGAGGTCAATGCGCTGGCGTGGCACACCGCGGCGGTCGGCGGTCGAAGACCGCGGCGCGAAGCCGCATTGGTTAACATTGAAGCCTATGGGTTTCAGGAGCCAATGGCGAAGGGCGCCGGCGGTGGCGGTACGCACCGCCGCGGTACGCACCGCCGCGGACGTGACCGCCATTTCCTATCTACTTATCCACTTGCGACTTGAACTTTCACAGGAGAGGACCTATACTGCAAGTGTTGCTGTGACCTCGCTCTGGAAGGGACAATGGCTGCTGCGACTGGGGAAAGGGCCCCTGCCTTCACTGGAGAGGAGTTGGAGAAACTTGTGGATGGGGTCCTCCCCCAGTATGCGCTACTCTACGGTCCTCCAGACCAACAAGTGAGTTTAATTCTATATGGATTTGGGGCCACTGGCTGGCTTGGGGGCCTGGCGACCCCTGTTGTCGCGCAGTGGAGGTGTCTGTGTGGGGGAGGAGGGCTGTGGGTCCCCCTAGGCCAGGGCGATATCTGTAGGCTGGGCATCCCCGTAAGCCCCTGTGTCCCCAGCCACCACCCTCAGTAGTGTGTCAGTACAGCCATCCCTGGGCCGTGTCATCCATGGGTGCAGTTGTCAACTCTAGGCGTGTAGGGCATATTCCACGGAATGCGTAGCGGACCCCAAGTGCGCAACTTAGTGCAGGGGGCATCTGTGTCTGTCATGTCCGCTAACTGTACCGGTGATCCATGTACTCAAAATCTCTTTATTTCTCTCTCCCCCCCCCTTTTTGTTTGTCTTTCTGTGCTTGTGTGCATCAGCATCATCAGGCGGAGGAGAAGTGGCATCGGGGCAGGAGGGAGCTGCATCTCACATGGCCCAGGAGGGCCATGCCACAGAGTCTGACTGGACCAGTGAGACGGAGGGCGAGGGGAGCTCCACAACGGGGACGACTGGACCCTGCAGCGACACGGACACGTCCTCGGAAGGGAGCTCCCTTGCGGGGGTGGCACCATCCGTGCCCCCCACCATTACAGGTACAGCCGCCACCCAGCGCACCATCTCCGCCCTCCCAGCAGCCCCTCAGCGTTCGCCCCGTGCCCGCTCTGCCAGGAAGCCGGGCATCTCCTTCGCCCCAGGCACCTCAGGCCCTGCCCCTGTTACCCCCGCTGCCCTCAGTGAGGAGGTCATTGACCTCCTCCGAACGCTCATTGTTGGGCAGACTACCCTTTTGAATGCCATCCAGGGGGTGGAGAGGGAGGTTCATCGCAGCAATGCGTACCTGGAGGGCATTCATTCGGGTCAGGCTGCCCATCAGCGATCGTTCCAGGCTCTGGCCTCAGCACTGACGGCAGCCATTGTCCCTGTCTCCTGCCTCCCTCTACTAACTCCCTCCTCCCAGTCTCCTGTTCCTCTGCCTGTCCCACCCACACCATCAGACCAGCCTGCACACACCTCAACACCAAAGAGCAGCTCATCCAAACATAAGCACCACAGATCACGTAGACATTCACACAAGCAACATTCCGATGCAGACATGCCAACAGTCACTACCACCTCTGTGACCCCCACCTCCTCGTCTCCCTCCACCCTCCCTGTGACGTCAACACTCACACCTTCATTCACCTCACCATCAGCCAGTGTTTCCATCACCAGCATACCCTCCACTACAGTCCGCACACGTGCAGTCACCACCCCCACTGCCATTTACACGTCCCCTGTGTCCTCTCCCACTGTGTCTGTCACCCCTTCTTCCACACCACACAAACGCAGCCACCCACCCACCCAACAGCCATCCACCTCACGACAGCCTCCCGCTCCTGCACCTGCACCCAAAGACAGCAAACTTGTCTCGCCTACAACCACATCCTCTCCCTCCACTCCCATACCCGCTGTACCTACCACTATCCATTGTCCCAAGAAAATCTATCTCTCTACTGCTACCTTCTTTCCTGACCCTGAGCCCCCCCCTCCTTCTCGTCGGGGTAAAAAGAGCACCTCAGCCACCACCAGCCCTGCAGCCCCCTTGACAAGGGTGCAGGGGTATTGGAGCCCACCACCCCCTGGGAAGAGGAGCAGAAGGCGGAAGGGCCGCCGCCGGAGCCCGGATTCGATATCCCCCCAGGACACTAGCCAGCCACCGTCAACAGCCACAGCTCCAAAGGGAGGAAAGGGCCACAGACTCCCGACTAAGGAGGGCAAGGGCAGCAAGGCGGAGAAGTCAGGCAGCAGGCCTGCTGCCCATGGAGGACCCGTCACAGCTGCCCAGGAGGAGCCCGCAACCCCCATAGCCGCTGCCCCGGGAGGAACCGGCACAGCTGCCCCGGGAGAGCCCACCACCCCCATAGCCGCTGCCCAGGGAGGACCCAGCCCAGCTGGCCAGGAGGGCCCCACCACCCACAGCCCAGGTGGGCATTGAAGGAGCACCATCCCCGCTGCCCAGGAGGGCACCACCAGGCAATGAGCAGTTGGCCATAGAATGGCCGCCGTCTCCAGCACCGCTCCGCTGGGGACCGCCGTCTCAAGAACCGCTGAACTGGGCCCTTCAAGGCAAGAACCGCTGAACTGGGCCCCGCCGTCTCCAGCACCGCTCCGCTGGGGACCGCCGTCTCAAGAACCGCTGAACTGGGCCCTTCAAGGCAAGAACCGCTGAACTGGGCCCTTCAAGGCAAGAACCGCTGAACTGGGTCCCGCCGTCTCCAGCACCGCTCCGCTGGGGACCGCTGTCTCAAGAACCGCTGAACTGGGCCCTTCAAGGCAAGAACCGCTGAACTGGGCCCTTCAAGGCAAGAACCGCTGAACTGGGCCCCGCCGTCTCCAGCACCGCTCCGCTGGGGACCGCCGTCTCAAGAACCGCTGAACTGGGCCCTTCAAGGCAAGAACCGCTGAACTGGGCCCTTCAAGGCAAGAACCGCTGAACTGGGCCCCGCCGTCTCCAGCACTGCTCCGCTGGGGACCGCCGTCTCAAGAACCGCTGAACTGGGCCCTTCAAGGCAAGAACCGCTGAACTGGGCCCCGCCGTCTCCAGCACCGCTCCGCTGGGGACCGCCGTCTCAAGAACCGCTGAACTGGGCCCTTCAAGGCAAGAACCGCTGAAATGGGCCCTTCCAGGTAGGAACCGCTGGCCCTTTGGCAGACGTGGCAGGGCAGGATCTGTCTCGGGCAGGGCTGCAGGATGTCCTCTGGCCAACATGCCTCCTCCAGTGGCAGTGGAGTCTTTCATGGACTGTTTGGACTGTGGCTTTGCTCTCCCCAGGATGGCCCAGTGGGCAGGCCACCCACTGTATGGACTGTTTGGACTGTGGCTTTGCTCTCCCCAAGAT
Organism: Pleurodeles waltl; assembly: GCF_031143425.1. Classification (NCBI taxonomy): domain Eukaryota; kingdom Metazoa; phylum Chordata; class Amphibia; order Caudata; family Salamandridae; genus Pleurodeles; species Pleurodeles waltl. The sequence goes on along the minus strand of NC_090440.1, from coordinate 725,689,953 downwards.
GGCCCAGTGGGCAGGCCACCCACTGTATGGACTGTTTGGACTGTGGCTTTGCTCTCCCCAGGATGGCCCAGTGGGCAGGCCACCCACTGTATGGACTGTTTGGACTGTGGCTTTGCTCTCCCCAGGATGGCCAATGGTCATGGAGTCCCCTCGTGGATCTGGCGTCGTGTACTCAAGTGGCTGAAGTGCCCCCCCTTCCCTTCCCCCTGAGGTGCCTGTCCTTTTTTCTTTCTGATGCCCCTGCAGTGTTCTCTCCGTGGAGTTCTTGTCGTGGGACTGGGCCTTGCCCCTTTGCTCAGGACCCCTGTGGTCCACGGACAGTGGTTGGACTACATTTAGTAGCTGTATATATTTTGTACATAGTTTATTTATTTATTTGGATTACTGCTGTCCATTTTTCAATATATCTGCCCGTTTGAGATCTCTTCTTTTGGTCTTTGCATTATTTCGGAAGGGGGGGGTTTGTGGGTTGTGACAGTGATCTGTGGGAATGCATTGATGTGTGTGTTGTAGTGGGTGTGGGTGGGTGGGTGTGTGCCGGTAATCTTTTCCCTCCCCTGTGTCGTAGGTGCAGTACTCACCGATGTCTTCCGCGCCGCCGGGCGTGCTCCTGGTACAGGAGCAGGTATAGGAGTGCGGGGATGACCTGCAACTCGGGTTCCATACTGCCGGAATCTCGCGTGGAGTATGTGGAGGTGAGCGTTTTCCCGTTCGTAGTCTGTTTCCGCCGTGTTTTTATCGGCGGTGCTCCCGCCCCGGAAAAGGTGGCGGATTGGTGGGTCGTGATAGGGTGGGCGGTACATTGTCTGCCGCCTGGCTGTTGGCGGGGACCGCCGCGCTGTTTGTTTGTTCCGCCGTGGCGGGCGGAGTGTTAATGCGGCGGGCTGTGTTGGCGGTTCCCGCCAGGGTCAGAATTGCATATTTTGGGCCGCCGGCCTGTTGGCGGGTTGGCCGCCGCTTTATCACCGACCGCCAGGGTCAGAATGAGGGCCTATATGTTCCTGTTATTTTTCCATTGGACTCCTCAGCAGCTTGCTGCCGAAGCCCTTTAAGAGAGGGACAGGTTTCTTGCCCCTTACACAACTGCTCCCTTCAGGGTCCCCCTGGGCCTAGGAGCTCAACCTGATAAGGTTCTAACTCCAGAGGCTCAGTTCCCACAGAGGGCAGAACTTCTTCCTGAGAAGAGCGGTTCCTTTTTTCTGGTTGCGTCGAAGCTGGTTCCCAGTCTTCTTTCCTTTTCTCTTGGTGTGTTGGGCCCTTTTTCCAGGCTCCAACACCACTTTTTCACCCTGAGCCTTGCACTGTGCACTTGTCTTGACACACACCAGTTCAGGGATACCCAGCATGGCTGCATGGGTTTTCAGTTCTACCTCAGCCCATGCTGAGGACTCCAGGTCATTTCCAAGCAAACAGTCTACAGGGATATTTGAGGAGACCACCACCTGTTTCAGGCCATTGACCCCTCCCCACTCTAAAGTTACCATAGCCATGGGATGTACTTTAGTCTGATTGTCAGCGTTGGTGACTGGATAAGTTTGTCCAGCCAGGTATTGACCAGGGGAAACCAGTTTCTCTGTCACCATGGTGACACTGGCACGTGTATCCCTCAGGCCTTCTACACTTGTCCCATTAATTAAGAGCTGCTGCCTGTATTTTTGCATGTTAGGGGGCCAGGCAGCCAGTGTGGCTAAATCCACCCCACTCTCAGAGACTAATGTAGCCTCAGTGTGACACCTGATTTGCTCTGGGCACACTGTTGATCCCACTTGGAGACTGTCCATTCCAGTGTTAGCTGGAGTAGAGTTTGAAGTGGAACCTTTCTTGGGACAGGCCTTGTCTCCAGTTTGGTGTCCCGGCTGATTACAGCTACAACACCAGGCCTTTTTGGGATCAAAGTTTTTACCCTTGTACCCAAAATTGGATTGTGAAGAGGCTCTGGGCCCACCCTCCTGAGCAGGTTTTTGGGGGCCTGTAGAAGACTCTTTACTATTTTTCCCTTTGGATGTCTCAACACTCTTCCCCTGGGGAGGCTCTGTGACCCCTTTCTTTTGGTCACCCCCTGTGGAAGTCTTGGTCACCCTAGTCTTGACCCAATCGTCCGCCTTCTTTCCCAATTCTTGGGGAGAAATTGGTCCTAGGTCTACCAGATGCTGATGCAGTTTATCATTTGAACAATTACTTAACAGGTGTTCTTTCACAAATAAATTGTACAGCCCATCATAATCATTTACACCACTGCCTTGAATCCAACCATCCAGTGTTTTTACTGAGTAGTCAACAAAATCAACCCGGGTCGAGGATTTTTGAGCCCCCCTGAACCTAATTCTATACTCCTCAGTGGAGAATCCAAAGCCCTCAATCAGGGTAGCCTTCATGAGGTCATAGGATTCTGCATCTTTTCCAGAGAGTGTGAGGAGTCTATCCCTACACTTTCCAGTGAACATTTCCCAAAGGAGAGCACCCCAGTGAGATTTGTTTACTTTTCTGGTTGCACAAGCCCTCTCAAAAGCTGTGAACCATTTGGTGATGTCATCACCATCTTGATATTTAGTTACAACCCTTTTGGGATTTTCAACATGTCAGGAGAATCTCTGACCCTATTTATGTTGCTGCCACCATGGATGGGACCAAAACCCATCTCTTGTCTTTCTTTTTCTATGGCTAGGAGCTGTCTCTCTAAAGCCAATCTTTTGACCATCCTGGCTAACAGTAGGTCATCTTCACTGAGGCTATCCTCAGTGATTCCAGAGGTGCTGGACCCTCATATGAGAGAAACAGCATCTCTGACTATGACAGTTGGAGTCAGGGTTTGAGGAACCCTGGTCTCCCTAACTAGGACTGGAAGGGGGGGAATTCTTCTCCACATCACTAGCTTCCCCCTCTGGGAGGTCATCCTCAGAGGGGTTGTTTTTGGCAAACGCTGCCAAGAGCTCTTGGAGCTGTATTTTGGTAGGGTTTAGACCAACCTTAATATTTTTTAATTTGCAGAGAGACCTTAACTCTCTCATTCTAAGATGGAGGTAAGGGGTGATGTCGAGTTCCATCACATTCTCTTCTGCATTAGACATTATGGGGGTCATTACAACCCTGGCGGACGGTGTTAAAGGTGCGGTAATACCGCAAACAGGCCGGCGGACAAAAAAAGGGAATTATGACCCTGGCGGAAACCGCCAACAAAGACAGCCACTTTAACACACCGCCCGCCACGGTGGTACAGACAAGCAGCGCGGCGGTCACTGCCAACAGACAGGCGGAAGACAATGTACCCCCCATAGTATTACAACCCACCAATCCGCCACCTTTTCTGGGGAGGATTCACCGTGGATAAAAACACGGCGGAAACAGTTGCTGCAATGGGAAAACGCTCACCTGAACACATCCCACGAGGAAGGAGGACTCCATGGAGCCGGAACTCCAAATACTCCCTGCGCTTGTCTTTCTGCTCCTCTACGCCCACCATCTACGTAGGCGCCGAAGACAACGGTGAGTACTGCACCTACGACATGGGGGAGGGTGGAGGCAAAAGTTAGGGGGACACCCACGAAACACCCCCACCCCCACCCTTGCATATTACAACATACACACCAATGCATTTCCAAACATCACAGTAACAACCCACAATCCCCCCAGAAGAATGCAAAGACAAAGCGAGATCCGTTCAAACATTGTAATGTTGCAATAAACAAGTTTTGCAAAAATATACAGATATATACGAAAATCTGGCAGAAATATATACAGTACGAGAAGTAGTGCAGATATGTACATATCAATGTCCGTGCACCACTAGTCCAAAAATGCATGGGCGAGGCCCACAAAAGATACCTGACCACAATCGGAGAGAACACTGCCGGGGCATCAGATAGAAATACTACAGGCACATCAGGGGAAAGGGAAAGGGGGGCACCTCAGCCGGATGACTGCAAAGCCAGATCCACGACGGGGCTCCATGCCCACTGTGCCATCCTGGGGAGTGCAAAGCCACAGTCTCTCAAGTCTCTACAGTGGGTGGTTTGCCCACTGTGCCATCCTGGGGAGTGCAAAGCCTCAATTTCGCAAGTAGATAACATCCACCAGTGGCTCGTGAGGGGGACTGGTGCCCAGACTGGATTAGTCTCCCCGTGAAAGTTCCCGTCACTGTCCCAGCTGCACATGGGAAAAGGATGCTTGATGTGGCGGTCTATTCATTCTTACCCGGTGCATGCCCTGTTCAGCAGTCTTCACCATGGCGGTGCTTGTCTTGTTCAGCGGTGCTTTGCCATGGCGGTGCTTGCCCTGTTCAGCGGTCTTCACCATGGCGGTTCGGGACTGTTCAGCGTTGCTTTGCCATGGCGTTTCTGGAATGTTCAGCGGTCTTCACCATGGCGGTTCGGGACTGTTCAGCGGTGCTTTGCCATGGCGTTTCTGGACTGTTCAGCGGTGCTTTGCCATGGCGTTTCTGGACTGTTCAGCGGTCTTCACCATGGTGGTTCGGGACTGTTCAGCGGTGCTTTGCCATGGTGTTTCTGGACTGTTCAGCGGTCTTCACCATGGCGGCGCTTGCCCTGTTCAGCAGTGCTTTGCCATGGCGGTTCTGGTACGGACATTGGTGTGTGGCATGACGTTCCCTAGACTGGGCATTGGTGTGTGGCATGATGTTCCCTCATAGCCCACCTGGGCTGTGGCAGCCGGGGCCCTCCTGGGTACTGACTCCGGCGGTGGTCTCCTGACCAGTGATGATACTTGGGCCCTCCTGGGCTATGACTCCGGCGGTGGTCTCCTGACCAGTGACGATACTTGGGCCCTCCTGGGCTATGACTACGGCGGTGGCGGTGGTCTCCTGACCACTGACGATACTTGGGCCCTCCTGGGCTATGACTCCGGCGGTGGTCTCCTGACCAGTGACGATACTTGGGCCCTCCTGGGCTATGACTCCGGCGGTGGTCTCCTGACCAGTGACGACAGTGCTGGCGGTTGAGTCTCGACCGCCGGGAATGATGGCGCCCTTCTCCGCCGTGATACTCACAACAGGCTGGCCAGAGTTCCTCTGGCCCTTCCCCACCTTTGGTGGACTCACAGCTGACTCTCCAATCCCCTTGGAACCCATGTGAGTTGTTTTCCCACCAGGAGGCTTCACACGGTCCCATCGTCCACTCTCCAATTTCAGAGCCTTTACAGGGGGTGGGCTGCCAGTGCCTTGGCTCCGGGTCACACTGCCTGCCCTGGTGGCTGGTGCACTCCACATACCTTGAACAGGCACCACTGGTATTGGAGGCTTTTTGGCTGAGGCGCTACGACGGGACTTATGAATTCAAGGGGGGGGTGGGGGCAAAAAGGTCAACTTTACAGAGGGACAGTTTCTGACGAACACTGGGATGGGTAGTTGGAGGGGGTCTGGGAGTGGAGGAAGAGGAGGTGGTTGTAGGATGTGTAACTTTAGGTGATTTGGGTGCAGGTGCAGGTACTGGAGGCTGTTGGGAGGTGGATGGATGTTGGGTGTGTGATTGCCGGCGTTTGTGTACTTTGGGAGGGGGGGTCACAGACACACTGGGAGAGGACACAGGGGACGTGTAAATGGCAGTGGAGGTGGTGAGTGCAGGTGAGCGGCTTGTGGTGCTGGGTGTCCTGGTGCGATTCCTGGTGCCTGTAGATGTGGTGCATGCAGGTGTGTGTGTAGACGAGACTGGGAGGGAGGAGGGAGAAGAGGAGGAGGGGGAGACAGTGGAGGCAGTGGATGTTGCTGTGTCTGTATGTGGGTAAGGCTTGCGTGAGTGCCTGTGGGTTGTGTGGTGCCTATGTTTGCTTGAGCTACTTGTGTGTGCTGACTTGTGTGCATGCTGGTCTGTAGGTGTGCTTGGGATGGGCTGGGGTACAGGGGATTGGGTCTGGGTGGAGGAGGTTGGAGGGGGGAGGCTAGACACAGGGACAATGGCTGCCATCAGTGCTGAGGCCAGAGATTGCAGGGTTCGCTGAAGGACAGTCTGACCAGAATGAATGCCCTCCAGGAATGCATTACCGTGTTGCAACTCTTGTTCTACACCCTGGATGGCATTCACAATGGTAGACTGCCCAACAGTGAGTGACCTGAGGAGGTCAATGGCCTCCTCACTGAGGGCAGCAGGGGTGACTGGGGCAGGGCCTGAGGTGCCTGGGGCGAAGGTGATGCCCACCCTCCTGGGTGAGCGGGCACGGGTGAACGCTGAGGGGCTGCTGGGAGGGCGGTGCTGGTAGGGGAGGTGGCGGCTGTACCTGTAGAAGTGGGGCGCACAGATGGTGCCGCCACCACAAGGGAGCCCCCATCGGACGATGAGTCCGTGTTGCTGCTTGGTGATCAGGTGGCCGACGTGAAGATCCCCTCACCCTCCGTCCCACTGGTGCATTCTGGGTCCGTGGTATGGCCCTCCATGGCCATGTGGGATGCAGCTCCCTCGTGCTCCGGTGCCACTGTACCTCCGCCTGATGATGCTGATGCACAAAAGAACAGGGAGAGCAGAAAAAGGAGGGGGGGGACAGAAGAAAGACAGGTTGAGTGCATGGCATACCGCTACCGTTGGCGGACAAGACAGACACAGCAGCCCCCTGCATTACGCCGTGCTCCTGCCCTCTGCATATGCAATTTCTGCGATATGGCCTACATGGCAATGGTGGACATCTGCACACATGGATGCCACAGGGGCAACTATACCACGACTTGGCACTCTACTGAGGTGGGGTAGAGTGCCACATGGGCTGCGTTACAGAGGGGCCTATTCTTCGTGTTTCTGGCTGGCCTAGGTACACCCACAGGCCTCCTCCCCCACCCAGACCCCTCTACTGTGCGCAAAGTCCGCAGAATGAGGTTGTACTCACCCCCTTGTGTCTGCTGTGATGCCCTCAAGCGCCCATCCAACTCCGGGTAGGCCACCGCCAGGATCCCGATCATCAGGGGGGTCATGGTGCGACGGGCACCCCTCCCACGTTGGGAGGCCATCCCCAGCTGAGCCTCCGCCGTCTTCTTGCTGCAGCGGCGAATGTCCTCCCATCTTTTCCGGCAGTGGGTACCCCGTCTCTGGTGGTCCCCCAGGGTCCGGACCTCCTTGGCGATGGGACACCAAATGTCCCTCTTCTGGTGGGCGCTGACCTACATGACATGCACAAAGGGAAGAGGAACAGTCATTACCAACTGCACCGTCGATGTGAGTGGCCCCCTCCCTACTCTGGCCATGTGGCCCATTCATTCACATGCATTAATGTTCTATGAACTCTGCCTCCTTCCCTCTTGCAGCCAGCACTCTCCACCCAGGCCTAGCCCATACAACGTGCTCCCTGTGTACTAACCTGTTGGTCTGGAGGACCGTAGAGTAGCGTGTACTGGGGGAGGACCCTGTCTATCAGTTTCTCCAACTCCTGAGCAGTGAAGGCAGGGGCCCTTTCCCCAGACGCAGCAGCCATCGTCACTTCCAGACCGAGGTCACAGCAGCACTTGCAGTGTAGGTCCTCTCCTGTCGAAGGTCAGGTATCTAGTGATTGAACAGACAGAAAATGGCAGTGACGTCCACGGCGGTGCGCATCATCACCGCCGGCGCACCTGTTCATTGGCTCCTGGGACCCATAGGGTCCAATGTTAACCAATGCTCCATTGCGCCGCGGTCTACGACCGCCTACCGCCACGTTGTGCAACGCCAGCGCTGTTACCCCACAATCCCATTGTCCCAGTTTGGAGGTCAGGCAGATGCCATTTCAGGGGCCCACATGGCTTCATTTACCTCTGCGTCACACATAGCCCGGCCTACACTCAACACATATACAGGAAGGGTTTTGTGATTGGTGTAGTCTTGTGTGTAACTGTGGGTACATACCTTGCTGAAAAATGACTGATTCGTCGTTGTTGCCCTTCGTAGGCACCGTCAGCTGGGACATGTGAGAAGATGGCGGAATCCTCCGGAGTACCGACCGCTGGTGGACCTGTTGACAATGGAAGAGCGACATGTCATCATCACCTACAGGTTTGACCGTGCCACAATCCAGGAACTATGTACCCAGTTAGAGCCAGAGCTGATGTCACCAATCCGCCATCCAACTGGAATCCCCCCTGACGTGCAGGTGCTGTCAGTGCTCCATTTCCTTGCAAGTGGGTCATTCCAGACAACAGTGGCCATGGCATCAGGGATGTCCCAGCCTATATTTCCTAACGTTTTGTCCAGAGTGTTGTCTCCCCTGCTGAAACACATAAGGAGATACATCATTTTCCCTGAGTTGGAAGATTTGCCTACAGTGAAAGGTGACTTCTATGCCCTTGGACACATCCCGAACGTCATAGGTGCCATTGATGGGACCCATGTAGCTCTGGTCCCCCCCCACAGGAGTGAACAGGTGTACAGGAACAGGAAGAGTTATCATTCGATGAATGTTCAGATGGTCTGTTTGGCAGACCAGTACATCTCGCAGGTAAATGCTATGTTCCCTGGCTCAGTGCATGACGCCTACATCCTGCGGAATAGCAGCATCCCTGATATGATGGCTCAACTCCAGAGGCACCGTGTGTGGCTATTGGGGGACTCTGGTTACCCCAACCTGTCCTGGCTATTGACCCCAGTGAGGATTCACAGGACCAGGGCAGAGGAACGCTACAATGAGGCCCATGGGCGGACTAGGAGGGTGATCGAACGCACCTTCGGCCTCCTGAAGGCCAGGTTCAGGTGCCTCCATATGACAGGTGGTTCCCTATTCTACTCACCGAAGAAGGTGTGCGAGATCATCATTGCCTGCTCGATGCTTCATAATTTGGCTTTGCGACGCCGGGTGCCTTTTCTGCAGGAGGATGGTCCAGATGACGTGTTGTGGCAGCTGTGGAGCCTGTGGACAGTGATGAGGAGGAAGCTGAGGAAGAAGACAACGATAACAGGGAGTCAGTCATACAGCAATGGTTCCAGTGAGACACAGGTGAGAACATTTTAATTTTTACCATTACATTAACTTTCACACGTCTACCTCTATCCTGTCTGTCGATTTCAACCAGTATTTGGTAACTGAGTTGTTCCTTTACATTACGGTTTCACAGGTGTGGTTACCAACATGTGTCATCTGCTTGCATCCTTCAAGGACTTGTGATGTGTGACATAGGTATGTTGGCTTTACAATGGGTAACACATTATGACTCTGTCATTGATAATAAATATTTACAATCTCACAGACTGACTCCAAATTATTTTTTGTTACAAGGGTGTTTATTGAAGTGCTCAGAAATGGGAGGGGGTTGTAATATGAGGATGGGTGATGGCGGAGGAATGTCCATGGCAGAGTCCAGTCTATTAGTCTCACAGGTGCACTGCCCATCTGGGCATAGGAAGTGGAGCTGGGGCAGTTCAAGTGTGGACAGGGTAACAAAGTGGGTCAGTGGGGGGACAATCAGGGTGGTCTCATTTCCTGGCGGGGGTCTTGCCATCTTGCTTTGTCCTGTTCCTGTCTCTCAGGGACCGCTTGCGTGGTGGTTGTCCGTCTGCAGGGGGTGGGGTGCTGGTGTGGTGGTCCTGTGGCGGGGCGTCCTGTCCACTAGCGCTGGCGGAGGTGGTGGGCAGTTCATCGTCCTGGCTAGTGTCAGGGGCCCCTTGGAGTGCCATGGTGTCCCTCATGGTGTTCTGTATGTCCTTCAGTACCCCTACAATGGTGCCCAGGGCGGAGCTGATGGTCCTGAGCTCCTCCCTGAACCCCAAATACTGTTCCTCCTGCAGGCGCTGGGTCTCCTGAAACTTGGCCAGGACCGTGGCCATCGTCTCCTGGGAGTGGTGGTATGCTCCCATGATGGAGGTGAGGGCTTCGTAGAGAGTGGGTTCCCTTGGCCTGTCCGCCCCCTGTCGCACAGCAGCCCTCCCAGTTCCCCTGTGTTCCTGTGCCTCCGTCCCCTGGACTGTGTGCCCACAACCACTGCCCCCAGGTCCCTGTTGTTGTTGGGGTGGTGGGTTCTCCTGGGTTCCCTGTACTGGTGGACACACCGCTGATTGACCTGTCCTGGGGACGGAGGTATGGGCCCACTGGGTGGGTGCTGTGCTGGTGTTACCAGAGGGTGGAAGGTCAGTGTTGGGCTGTGCCTGTGCAAGGGGAACCGACTGTCCCGAGGCCCATGATGGTCCGGGCTGGTCATCAGGATCCAGTAGGGCAGAGCTGCTATCGTCACTGTGGGCCTCTTCTGGGGGTGGAGTGGTGTTGTCTGGACCCTCTGGTGTGGTGACGGTACTTCGGGTTCCTGCAGGGGCATAAGAGCATAATTAATGCATTTGTGTGTGTGATGGTGTGCAATGGGTGGGTGTCTGTGTACCCCAGTGCTAGCATTCCTGTGTGGGGGCTTGTGTGATGATGGTTAGGGGCTATTCTGGGTATGTGCAGTGGGCATGCTTTAGTGAGGGGTGACCATGCTTAGTTGTGTCATGCAGGGCTTGGTGTTGGGATGTGTGGTTTGTGTTATGAGTACATTAGTGAGGAGTTTGAGTGATAGGGGAGGGTGTGAGGGTGGGGGTGTGTGATAGCATGCAGGTAGGGTGGGGGATATGATAGTTAAGATTTGACTTACCAGTGTCCCATCCTCCACCGACTCCTCTGAGGCCCTCTGGATGCATGATGGTCAAGACTTGCTCTTCCCATGTTGTTAGTTGTGGGGGAGGAGGTGGCGGTCTGCCGCCAGTCCTCTGAACCTCGATGTTGTGCCTGGAGACCGTTGAAAGCACCTTCCCCCGTAGGTCGTTCCACCTCTTCCTGATGTCCTCCCTATTTCTTGGGTGCTGTCCCACAGCGTTGACCCTGTCCACGATTCGGCACCATAGCTCCATCTTCCTGGCTATCGAGGTGTGCTGTACCTGTGAGCCAAATAGCTGTTGCTCCACCCGGATGATTTCCTCCACCATGACCCTGAGCTACTCCTCGGAGAAGCGGGGGTGTCTTTGGCGTGACATGGGGTGGTGTGTGTGATGTGTGGGGCGGTGTGAGTGTTGATGTGTGTGGTGATGTGCAGTGGTGTGGTGTTTTGTGCGTGGATGTGGTGTGGGTGATGGTGTTGTGTGCCTCTGTATGGTGGTGTTGCCTTGGCTGTGCTGGCTCTCTTGCCTTCGTCCGTGAATTTTGGTCATAGGGGTTTGTGGGTGATGTGGGTGTGTGTTTTATATTGTAATGGGTGTGTGGGAGTGGTGTTTGTATGTGTATCAGGTGTGTTTATTTTGAATTGTCCAATGTGGCGGTGTTTTGGAGATGTGTGTGTATTTTGAGCGCGGCGGTGTGTACCGCCAATGGAATACCGCGGTTGAAAGACCGCCGCGTGGATTTGTGGGTCGTAATAGCATGGGCGTGTTTCTGTTGGCGTGGAGGTGGAGGTTTTGTTTTCGCCACTTTACCACTGACCTTTGATGTGGCGGAGTTGTGTGGGTGTCTGTATTTCGGCGGATTCCGAGATGTGTGTCATAATAGCTGTGGCGGACTACCGCCGCCACGGCAGTGTATTGGCGGTCTTCTGGACGGCGGTAAGCACCTTTTACCGCAAATGTTGTAATGACCACCTATGTTTCTAAAAGTTGGAATACTTTTTAAGAATCTAAAACTATCTCTAGAACTTAATTCAAACTTTTACAAAACTTTTAAACTCTAAAAGAAATGCTAACAGGGACTAACACAAGGCCCTAGCAGGACTTTTAAAAATTTTGAAAAATAGCTCAAATTTCAAAAATCAGTTTCTAATGAAATTTTTTGGAATTTATTCATGTGATCAGGTATTGGCTGAGTAGTCCAGCAAATGCAAAGTCTTGTACCCCACCGCTGATCCACCAAGGTCGGAAGTTGGCTCTGTATGCACTATTTCAAAGTAAGGAATAGCATGCACAGAGTCCAAGGGTTCCCCTTAGAGGTAAGATAGTGGCAAAAATAAATAATTTTAATGCTCTATTTTGTGGTAGTGTGGTCGAGCAGTAGCCTTATCAGAGGGCAGTGTTAAGCATTTGTTATACACACACAGGCAATAAATGAGGAACACACACTCAAAGAATTCGAGGCCAATAGGTTTTTGTATAGAAAAATATATTTTCTTAGTTTATTTTAAGAACCACAGGTTGTTCAGGATTTACAAGTGATACTTCAAATGAAAGGTATTTCAGGTAGGTACTTTAGGAACTTTGAATTAGCAAAATAGCATATACAGTTTTCACATAAATGACATATAGCTATTTTAAAACTAGACACTGCAATTTTCAACAGTTCCTGGGGGAGGTAAGTGTTTGTTAGTTTTTGCAGGTAAGTAAACCACCTACGGGGTTCAAGTTTGGGTCCAAGGTAGCCCACCGTTGGGGGTTCAGAGCAACCCCAAAGTTACCACACCAGCAGCTCAGGGCCGGTCAGGTACAGAGGTCAAAGTGGTGCCCAAAACGCTTAGGCTTCAATGGAGAAAGGGGTGCCCCGGTTCCAGTCTGCCAGCAGGTAAGTACCCGCGTCTTTGGAGGGCAGACCAGGGGGGTTTTGTAGGGCACCGGGGGCGGGGGACAAGTGCACACAAAAGGTACACCCTCAGCAGCGCGGGGCGGCCGGGTGCAGTGTGCAAACAGGCGTCGGGTTCGCAATAGGTTTCAATGGGAGACCAAGGGGTCTCTTCAGCGATGAAGGCAGGCAAGGGGGGGCTCCTCGGGGTAGCCACCACCTGGGCAAGGGAGAGGGCCACCTGGGGGTCGCTCCTGCACTGGAGGTCGGATCCTTCAGGTTCTGGGGGCTGCGGATGCAGTGCCTATACCAGGTGTCGGGTCTTTGAAGCAGGCAGTCGCGGTCAGGGGGAGCCTCGGGATTCCCTCTGCAGGTGTCGCTGTGGGGGCCCATGGGGGTCAACTCTGTCTACTCACGGTCTCGCAGTCGCTGGGGAGTCCTCTCTGAAGTGATTGTTCTCCACAAGTCGAGCCGGGGGCGTCGGGTGCAGAGTGTCAAGTCTCACGCTTCCGGCGGGAAACGCGAGTTGTTTCAAAGTTGCTTCTTTGTTGCAAAGTTGCAGTCTTTGGTGAACAGAGCCGCTGCCCTTTGGAGTTCTTGGTCCTTCTAGATGCAGGGCAGTCTTCTGAGGCTTCAGAGGTCGCTGGTCCCTGTGGAAAGCGTCGCTGGAGCAGTGTCTTTAGAAGTGGGGGAGACAGGCCGGTAGAGCTGGCGCCAAAGCAGTTGGTGTCTCCGTCTTCTCTGCAGGTTTTTCAGTTCAGCAGTCCTCTTCTTCTTAGGTTGCAGGAATCTGAGTTCCTAGGTTCTGGGGAGCCCCTAAATACTGAATTTAGGGGTGTTTTAGGTCTGGGGGGTTAGTAGCCAATGGCTACTAGCCCTGAGTGTGGCTACACCCTCTTTGTGCCTCCTCTCTGAGGGGAGGGGGGCACATCCCTAATCCTATTGGGGGAATCCTCCATCTGCAAGATGGAGGATTTCTAAAAGTCAGAGTCACCTCAACTCAGGACACCTTAGGGGCTGTCCTGACTGGCCAGTGACTCCTCCTTGTTTTTCTCATTATCTCCTCCGGCCTTGCCGCCAAAAGTGGGTCCGTGGCCGGAGGGGGCGGGCAACTTCACTAGCTGGAGTGCCCGGGGGCGCTGTAACAAAGGGGGTGAGCCTTTGAGGCTCACCGCCAGGTGTTACAGTTCCTGCAGGGGGAGGTGATAAGCATCTCCACCCAGTACAGGCTTTGTTACTAGCCACAGAATGACAAAGGCACTCTCCCCATGTGGCCAGCAACATGTCTGGTATGTGGCAGGCTGCTAAAACTAGTCAGCCTACACGGATAGTCGGTTAAGGTTTTCAGGGGGCACCTCTAAGGTGCCCTCTGGGGTGTATGTTACAATAAAATGTACACTGGCATCAGTGTGCATTTATTGTGCTGAGAAGTTTGATACCAAACTTCACAGTTTTCAGTGTAGCCATTATGGTGCTGTGGAGTTCGTGCATGACAGACTCCCAGACCATATACTCTTATGGCTACCCTGCACTTACAATATCTAAGGTTTTGCTTAGACACTGTAGGGGCACAGTGCTCATGCATGTATGCCCTCACCTATGGTATAGTGCACCCTGCCTTAGGACTGTAAGGCCTGCTAGAGGGGTGACTTATCTATACTTCATAGGCAGTGTGAGGTTGGCATGGCACCCTAAGGGGAGTGCCATGTCGACTTAGTCGTTTTATCCCCACTAGCACACACAAGCTGGCAAGCAGTGTGTCTGTGCTGAGTGAGGGGCCCCAGGGTGCCATAAGACATGCTGCAGCCCTTAGAGACCTTCCCTGGCATCAGGGCCCTTGGTACAAGGGGTACCAGTTACAAGGGACTTACCTGGATGCCAGGGTGTGCCAATTGTGGAAACAAAAGTACAGGTTATGGAAAGAACACTGGTGCTGGTGCCTGATTAGCAGGCCTCAGCACATTTTCAAATCAAAACTTAGCATCAGCAAAGGCAAAAAGTCAGGGGGTAACCATGCCAAGGAGGCTTTTCCTTACATGTATGCACTCTAGAAATCAAAAGAAGAGCATAGATTAATTCCCTTCTGTGCTGGCACAGCACAAACAAGCATTGGCAAGCCAACTGGTTTCAACTTTGCCTTTTTTTCTAGTTAACTGGCTTAAAGTTATTTGAAAAATGTTATAATAATGTTTGTTTTATACTTTGTAAAACAATCAGTATTATAAAAAAGTTCTAATACTTGTAAGCCAGTCAGATAGAAAAAAGACAAAGGCGAAACCTGCTGGCATGCAGCTTAGAAGAACAAAGACGTCATGTGGGACAGACGACAGAAGATGGGTGCCAAGGTTGGAGACAGGAGCGAAGACAGAAGATGGCAGTAAAGACAGAAGGTGGCATGCGGTAAAGAAGACAGAAGACAGCGAAGAAAGAAGACAGAAGATGGCAAGCGGTAAAGAAGAAAGAAGACAGCGAAGACAGAAGACTGCATGTGGGAATGAAGCAAGAAGACTGCAAAGAAAGAAGACAGAAGATGGGACCAAAGACAGAAGACAGCAGTGAAGACAGAAGACAGCATGCGGTAAAGAAGAAAGATGACAGCGAAGACAGAAGACTGTATGCAGAAAGAAAAAAGAAGACAGAGGGCAACGAAGAAGGAAGGCAGAGAAGAAGGCTTCAAAGAAAGAAGACATCAGTGAAGTAAGAAGATGGCATGCAGGAAGAAAAAAGAAGACAGCAATGAAGAAAAAAGACAGAGAAGACGGCAGCGAAGCAAGAAGTCAGTTAAGAAATAAGACGGGATGCAGGAAGGAAAAAGAAGTACCTTCAGTGTCGTAGCCAGAGGAAGGACACTGGCCAGTGTCCAATGGGAAGTGACGGGGCGGAGTACTTGGTCCATAGGCAACTCAATGGCAAGATTGGTGGAGAAGAGGAAGGCAATGACAGGAAGTGACATGAAGACTACGGGCTGGCCAATCCGAAGTGTGTAAATCAAAGTGACATTGGAGTAAGCCAATGGTAAGACCAGGTAAGTAAGGGGCTGGTTCTTAGCCCCTTTAAAGTTTTTTTGATAGCAAAAGATCTTGCATGCAGGCGCGCATGCAGGTGAAATCTAAAAAGAGTGTTAGAGGTGTACTTAGCTGCAGCACGCAGAATATCGTGCACTAAACAGCTTCTAGAGACATGCTTACATTTGGAGACACTGGTAAGCACATAAGAATGTAAGCACCTAGGGTATGCTGCTCAGAATCAGAGAAGTTTGGCCCAGGACTAGTAATAAAAGCATCCTGACATCCAATGTTAATAGGAGAATTAAGATTTTAATCATTTTGTGGGAAAGCAAAGTTCAACATTGTGATTCCAGGAACCTATTTTCCACTACTAAGAGCCTGGTTATGTGTCAAGTGAAGAGGAATTATCTAATTGAGTTCCGCTCTGCCTGATTTTGGGAGTAGTTAGGTTTTCCCACACTCAGTTATTCCAGGGGTGGAAGAACCTGACTCAGTTTTGCTAGCTGGAAAAATCTCATTAGAATAGTAGGGGCTAAGTCTCATTCCTGTTTTTTTTCTGATGGGAAAACATACAATGGTCCTCCTCTTTCCCTCCCTTACCACCACCTCACACACAGGCCACCTTAAACATTTACCACTAGCTCAAAACATGGGTATAGTAAATGCTGTGTGGCTTTAAGAAAGGAGTAATCATCCCATGTAGTAATTATCAATTTCATGGGGTTTTATTTGTAACTGCACAGTTCTGACAGTTCTGGTGTGAAATTACTTCACAGGAAGGGTAACATTGCATGCAATCTTACTGTTACCCCTGGACTGAGCAACTTCTAACCAGGGCCGTAGCGATGTATTGGAAGTTTGGATTTTCCACACAATGTTATTATAGTCTTAATGTGAGATAGGTTTACAGTACATAGTGTATTACTGTCTTAATTAATCAGTCACAGTGGTGGTCCAAGTGGTCAATATTTGTCAACTGTCTTCCATATGCCACAAAACTATAATTAAATATAATCATGCGTGAACTAAAGCTGTGCTGAGAACCTGCAGCAGGAAAATCCCAATGGTGCCTATTTACTGTAAGGAATAAGTGATGTTCTCACTTCAAGACAGATAAGGGGACCAAGCCATTGCAAAAACTTGATTTGTTCAAGATTAAATAATTTACTCAAGCAGGAAAACCAAGATTGCAACACAGAGCTGCTTATTTTCAAGGTCCGTAATTTTGCCTCTATAGTGCATTTTAGTGAATAGACTATGGAACTCTGGGCACTGCTACCTCTTCCCCCCCACCAAAAGGTAATATCCAACTTGTGCTGGCTTCCGTTCCGATTTGTTTTTCAATAACACACTTACTGTCAGTGTTTAGCCTATTGTAAGTACTTTCAATTATTTCAAAAAGGGAACAGAGGAATTCACTAAAACTTTGAATGCCCAAGAGCACCCACTTTGGTCATATGATAGGGCAGGAATATGGCACGTGGTCTCTATTGCAAAGATACATTTGGTTGTAACTTACAACTTGTAAGCATTCATATACGGCCGAGTTTACCTTTCTAATACATGTCAGGAATCCACAAAGGGACTTCCAATTGGTCCTGCTGGAAAAATCGAATTTCCTACTACAGATTTCTCCTACACAATTGTGGCGAAATCTGCAGCACTAGATCCCACTCAATGGTTGGAAAGTGAGCATTCTAAGGCGTGGTTTGTCTTGAATGATTGGGAATGACCGTAGAGATGTATTGTAGTGAGCATCCCCAAACTCCACTATGATCTCTTCCCACCCTGGTAATGGTTCAAGATTACTTTAGCTAAGGGCAAAATTAACTTCCCTTCTAGGATGGGAAGAGGAACAGTTCACCCCCAGATGTGGTCGTAGTGCAGGAGAAGCTCTTTCTCCACGGGCAAAAATGTTTTTCCCGCTGGATAAAAAATATGCCTTTGTACCAGAGGCTCCATTACCCGTGGGGAGTTCTTCACCATCGACAACACTGCACAGGAGAAATAGGAGCACTTAAAAAAACAAATGACATTCCTGCTAGTATGCCTGGAAACTTGTACCACACACAGCTTTCCAGGCATACATCTGGGAATTTTTGTGCCTGTGTGTAAGCTTAAACTCTACCATCATTTGCCGGTAAGGGAATATAGGTAGTAGTAGTAGATCAAGGGGGCTTTTTTCTGGATCATGGGATGTAGGTGTTTACTTGACAGCACCAATGGTCGTTGCTATTGTATACCATTGGTGCCCTGTATTATACTATTTAATTTCAGTAGGATAACACCCTTTGTAAACTTGACATTTTAAGAGTAATGAAAGCGTGCAGTCAAGGTTAGCCCCAAGGTCAAATAAATACTTCAGCACAGATACAACATATTACAGTAATCAATCTAAATAGACTCAGGTAGTCATTACAACTCTGGCGGACGGTGTTAAAGCTGCGGAAATACCGCAAACAGGCCGGCGGACAAAAAAAGGGAATTACAACCCTGGCGGAAACCGCCAACAAAGACAGCCACTTTAACACATCGCCCGCCACGGCGGTACAGACAAACAGCGTGGCGGTCACCGCCAACAGACAGGCGGGAGACAATGTACCGCCCACACTATTATGACAGGATAATCCGCCACCTTTTCCGGGGCGGATTCTCCGTGGATAAAAACACGGCAGAAACAGCTTTTGCTATGGGAAAACGCTCACCTTAACACACTCCACGAGGAAAGACGACTCCATGGAGCCGGAACTCCAAATCCTACCTGCCTTTGTCTTTCTGCTCCTCTACAACCAACAGCGACGTAGGCACAGAAGATACCGGTGAGTACTGCATCTACGACACGGGGGAGGGGGAGGCAAAAGTTAGGGGGACAACCACCAAACACCCCCACCCTCGCATATCACAACATACACACCAAAGCAGTCACAAAAATCACATGAACAACCCACAATCCCCCCGGAAGAATGCAAAGACAAAGCGAATTGCGGTCAAACATTGTAATGTGCCAATATACATGTCATACAAAACAATACTGATATATATCCCAAAATCTATCATAATTATATATACAATACAAGAAACAGTGCAGATATGTACACAACAATGTCCGTGCACCAACAGTCCAAAAATGCATGGGCGAGGCCCACAATAGATACCTGACCAAAATCCGAGAGAACACTGCCGGGGCATCAGATAGAAACACTACAGGCACCTCAGGGGGAAGGGAAGGGGGGTACCTCAGCCAGATGAGTGCGAAGCCAGATCCACAACGGGGCTCCATGCCCATTGATGTATCCTGGGGAGTGCAAATCCACAGTCTCACAAGTCTCTACAGTGGGTGGGTTGCCCACTGCTACATCCTGGGGAGTGCAAAGCCACAGTCTCACAAGTCTTTACAGTGGGTGGTTTGGCCACTGTTACATCCTGGGGAGTGCAAAGCCACAGTCTCACAAGTCTTTACAGTGGGTGGGTTGCCCACTGTTACATCCTGGGGAGTGCAAAGCCACAGTCTCACAAGTCTTTACAGTGGGTGGTTTGGCCACTGTTACATCCTGGGGAGTGCAAAGCCACAGTCTCACAAGTCTTTACAGTGGGTGGGTTGCCCACTCTTACATTCTGGGGAGTGCAAAGCCACAGTCTCACAAGTCTTTACAGTGGGTGGTTTGGCCACTGTTACATCCTGGGGAGTGCAAAGCCACAGTCTCACAAGTCTTTACAGTGGGTGGTTTGGCCACTGTCACATCCTGGGAAGTGCAAAGCCACAGTCTCACAAGTCTTTACAGTGGTTGGTTTGCCCACTGTTACATCCTGGGGAGTGCAAAGCCACAGTCTCTCAAGTCTCACAATTGGGTGGGTTGCCCACTGTTACATCCTGGGGAGTGCAAAGCCACAGTCTCTCAAGTCTCACAAGTGGGTGGGTTGCCCACTGTGCCATCATGGGGAGTGCAAAGCCACAGTCTCACAAGTCTTTACAGTGGGTGGGTTGCCCACTAGACCATCCTGGGGAATGCAAAGCTACATTTTCGCAAGTATCTGCAGTTCTCTACTGGTACTGGGTGGGACTGGTGCCCAGACAGGATGAGTCTCCCCGTGAAAGTTCATGTCCTGTCACTGTCCCAGCTGCACATGGGATAAGGATGCCTGATGTGGCGGACTATTCATACCCACACGGTGTTTGCCTTGTTCAGCGGTCTTCACCATGCCAGTCTTTGCCCTGTTCAGCGGGCTTCACCATGGCAGTCTTTGCCCTGTTCAGCGGTCTTCACCATGGCGGTCTTGGCCCTGTTCAGCGGTGCTTTGACATGACGGTCTTTGCCCTGTTCAGCGGTGCTTAGCCATGGCAGTCTTTGCCCTGTTCAGCAGTCTTCACCATGGCGGTCTTGGCCCTGTTCAGCAGTGCTTTGACATGGCGTTCTTTGCCCTGTTCAGCGGTGCTTAGCCATGTCAGTCTTTGCCCTGTTCAGCGGTCTTCACCATGGCGGTCTTGGCCCTGTTCAGCAGTGCTTTGACATGGCGGTCTTTGCCCTGTTCAGTGATGCTTAGCCATGGCAGTCTTGGCCCTGTTCAGCAGTCTTCACCATGGCGGTCTTGACCCTGTTCAGCGGTGCTTTGACATGGCGGTCTTTGCCCTGTTCAGCGGTGCTTAGCCATGGCAGTCTTTGCAATGTTCAGCGGTCTTCACCATGGCGGTCTTGGCCCTGTTCAGCAGTGCTTTGACATGGCGGTCTTTGCCCTGTTCAGCGATGCTTATCCATGGCAGTCTTTGCCCTGTTCAGTGGTCTTCAACAAGGTGGTCTTGGCCCTGTTCAGCGGTGCTTTGACATGGCGGTCTTTGCCCTGTTCAGCGATGCTTAGCCATGGCAGTCTTTGCCCTGTTCAGCGGTCTTCACCATGGCGGTCTTGGCCCTGTTCAGCAGTGCTTTGACATGGCCGTCTTTGCCCTGTTCAGCGATGCTTAGCCATGGCGCTCTTGGCCCTGTTCAGTGGTCTTCACCATGGCGGTCTTGGCCCTGTTCAGCGGTGCTTAGCCATGGCAGTCTTTGCCCTGTTCAGCGGTCTTCACCATGGCGGTCTTGGCCCTGTTCAGCGGTGCTTTGACATGGCGGTCTTTGCCCTGTTCAGCGGTGCTTAGCCATGGCAGTCTTTGCCCTGTTCAGCGGTCTTCACCATGGCGGACTTGGCCCTGTTCAGCAGTGCTTTGACATGGCGGTCTTTGCCCTGTTCAGCGGTGCTTAGCCATGGCAGTCTTTGCCCTGTTCAGCGGTCTTCACCATGGCGGTCTTGGCCCTGTTCAGCGGTGCTTTGACATGGCGGTCTTTGCCCTGTTCAGCGGTGCTTAGCCATGACAGTCTTTGCCCTCTTCAGCGGTCTTCACCATGGCGGTCTTGGCCCTGTTCAGCGGTACTTTGACATGGCAGTCTTTGCCCTGTTCAGTGGTGCTCTGCCATGGCGGTTCGGATACTGACATTGGTGTGTGGCATGATGAACTCTACACTGGACATTGGTGTGTGGCATGACGATCTCCACACTGGACATTGGTGTGTGGCATGACGATCTCCACACTGGACATTGGTGTGTGGCTTGACGTTCCATCATTGCCCAGCGGGGCTTTGGGATCCTGGTCCCTCCTGGGCTGTGACTCCGGCGGTGGTCTCCTGACCAGTAACGATACTTGGGCCCTCCTGGGCTGTGACTCCGGCGGTGGTCTCCTGACCAGTAACGACGGTGCTGGCGGTTGTGTCACGACTGCCGGAAATGATGGCGCACTTCTCCGCCGTGACACTCACAACAGGCTGGACAGACTTCCTCTGGACCTTCCCCACCTTCTTTGGAGTTACAGCTGACTCACCAATCGCCTTCTATCCCATTTCAGTTGTTGTCCCACCAGGAGTCTTGACACGGTCCTGTCGTCCACTCTCCAATTTCAGAGCCTTTACAGGGGTGGGCTGCCAGTGCCTTAGCTCCGGGTCCTACTGCCTGCCCTGGTGGACGGTGCACTCCAAAAACCTGGAACACGCACCACTGGCACTGGAGGCTTTTTGGCTGAGGCGCTACGACAGGACTGATGAACTGGAGGGGGGGTGGGGGCAAACAGGTCAATTTGACATAGGGACAGTTTCTGACGGACACTGGGATGGGTAGCTGGAGGGGGTCTGGGAGTGGAGGTAGAGGAGGTGGTTGTAGGAGGTGTCACTTTAGGTGTTTTGGGTGCAGGTGCAGGTGCAGGTACTGGAGGCTGTCGTGAGGTGGATGGATGTTGGGTGAGTGATTGCCGGCGTTTGGGTACTTTGAGAGGGGGCGTCACAGACACACTGGGAGAGGACACAGGGGACGTGTAAATGGCAGTGGAGGTGGTGAGTGCAGATGAGCAGCTTGTGGTGCTGGGTGTCCTGGTGCGAGTCCTAGTGCCTGTAGATGTGGTACATGCAGGTGTGTGTGTAGACGACACTGGGAGGGAGGAGGGAGAAGAGGAGGAGGGGGACACAGTGGAGACAGTGGATGTTGCTGTGTCTGTATGGGTGTGATGCTTGTGTGAGTGCCTGTGGTGTGTGTGGTGCCTATGTTTGCTTCAGCTACTTTTGGGTGTTGACTTGTGTGCCTGCTGGTCTGTAGGTGTGCTTGGGATGGGCTGGGGTACAGGGGATTGGGTCTGGGTGGAGGAAGTTGGAGGGGGGAGGCTGGACACAGGGACAATGGCTGCCATCAGTGCTGAGGCCAGAGATTGTAGGGTTCACTGAAGGACAGCCTGACCAGAATGAATGCCTTCCAGGAATGTATTACCGTGTTGCAACTCTCGTTCTACACCCTGGATGGCATTCACAATGGTAGACTGCCCAACAGTGAGTGACCTGAGGAGGTCAATGGCCTCCTCACTGAGGGCAGCAGGGTTGACTGGGGCAGGGCTTGAGGTGCCTGGGGCGAAGGTGATGCCCACCCTCCTGGGTGAGCGGGCACGGGGCGAACGCTGAGGGGCTGCTGGGAGGGCGGGGTTGGTAGGGGAGGTGGCGGCTGTACCTGTAGAAGTGGGGCGCACAGATGGTGCCGCCACCACAGGGGAGCTCACATCGGCGGACGAGTCCGTGTCGCTGGTTGGTGATCCTGTGGCCGACGTGAAGCTCCCCTCGCCCTCCGTCCCACTGGTGCATTCAGAGCCTGTGGTGTGGCCCTCCATGGCCATGTGGGATGCAGCTCCCTCGTGCTCCGGTGCCACTGTACCTCCGCCTGATGATGCTGATGTACAAAAGGACAGGGAGAGCAGGTAAAGGGGGGGAGACAGAAGAAAGAGAGTTTTAGTGCATGGCATACGGCTACCGCTGGCGGACAAGACAGACGCAGCAGCCCCATGCATTACGCCGTGCTCCTGCCCTCTGCACATGCAATTTCTGGGATATGGCCTACATGGCAATGGTAGAAATCTGCACACATGGATGGCAAAGGGGCAACTATACATCAACTTGCCTCTGTTCTGAGCTGGGGTAGAGTCCCACATGGCCTACATTACGGAGGGGCCTTGCCTACCTAACTCGCCCTGGCCTAGGGACACCCACAGCCCACCTCCCCCACCCAGACACCTCCACTGCACGCAAAGTCCACAGAAAGAGGTTGTACTCACCCCCTTGTGTCTGCTGTGATGTCCTCAAGCGCCTATCCAACTCCGGGTAGGCCACCGCCAGGATCCGGAACATCAGGGGGGTCATGGTGCGACGGGCACCCCTCCCACGTTGGGAGGCCATCCCCAGCTGAGCCTCCGCCGTCTTCTTGCTGCAGCGGTGAATGTCCTCCCATCTCTTACGGCAGTGGGTGCCCCGTCTCTGGTGGGCCCCCAGGGTCCGGACTTCCTTGGCGATGGCACGCCAAATGTTTCTCTTCTGGTGGGCGCTGACCTACATGACATGCACAAGGAAAGAGGAACTGTCATTACCTACTGCACCGTCAATGTGAGTGGGCCCCTCCCAACCCTGTCCATGTGGCCCATTCATCCCCATGCATTTCTGTTGTAAGAACTCTGCCCCCTTCGCTCTCCCACCCAGCCCTGTCCACCCAGGCCTAGCCCATCCAACGTGCTCCCTGTGTACTAACCTGTTGGTCTGGAGGACCGTAGAGTAGCATGTACTGGGGGAGGACCCCATCCACAAGTTTCTCCAACTCCTGTGCAGTGAAGGCAGGGGCCCTTTCCCCAGACGCAGCAGCCATCGTCGCTTCCAGACCGAGGTCACAGCAGCACTAGCAGTGTAGGTCCTCTCCTGTCGAAGGTCAGGTATCTAGTGATTGAAGGAATAGAAAATGGTGGTGACGTCCGCGGCGGTGACGTCTGCGGCAGGGCGCATCATCACCGCCAGTGCACCTGTTCATTGGCTCCTGGGACCCATAGGGTCCAATCTTAACCAATGCAGCATTGCGCAGCGCTCTACGACAGCCTACCGCGACGGTGTCCAACGCCAGCGCAGTTACCCCACAATTCCATTGTCCCAGTTTAGAGGTCAGGCAGCCGCCATTTCAGAGGCCCACATGGCTTCATTTACTAATGCGTTACACATACTGAGGCCTACACTCAAAACTTTTCCCGGATGGGTTAATTGTCTGTTGTAGTCTTGTGTGTGACTGTGGGTACATATCAGGAGGAATGGTGACAGTTTCTTCGCTGTTGTCCTTCTTAGGCACCGTCAGTTGAGACATATTGGAAGATGGCAGAATCCGCCGGTGTACCGACCGCTGGTGGACCTGTTGACAATGGAAGAGAGACATTTGATCGTGACCTACCGGTTCGACCGTGCCACAATCCAGGAACTATGTACCCAGTTGGAGCCAGAGCTGATGTCACCAATCCGCCATCCGACTGGAATTCCCCCTGACGTGCAGGTGCTGTCAGTGCTCCATTTCCTTGCAAGTGGGTCATTTCAGACAACTGTGGCCATGGCATCAGGGATGTCCCAGCCTAGGTTTTCCAATGTGTTGTCCAGAGTGTTGTCTGCCCTGCTGAAAAACGTAAGGAGATACATAATTTTCCCTGAGGTGGAGGATTTGCCTACAGTGAAAGGTGACTTCTATGCCCTTGGACATATCCCGAACGTCATAGGTGCCATTGATGGGACCCATGTAGCTCTGGTCCCCCCCGCAGGAGTGAACAGGTGTACAGGAACAGGAAGAGTTATCATTCGATGAATGTCCAGATGGTCTGTTTGGCAGACCAGTACATCTCGCAGGTAAATGCTATGTTCCCTGGCTCAGTGCATGACGCCTACATCCTGCGGAATAGCAGCATCCCTGATATGATGGGTCAACTCCAGAGGCATCGTGTATGGCTATTGGGGGACTCTGGTTACCCCAACCTGTCCTGGCTATTGACCCCAGTGAGGAATCCCAGGACCAGGGCAGAGGAACGGTACAATGAGGCCCATGGGCGGACTAGGAGGGTGATCGAACGCACCTTCGGCCTCCTGAAGGCGAGGTTCAGGTGCCTCCATATGACAGGTGGGTCCCTATTCTACTCACCGAAGAAGGTGTGCGACATCATCATTGCCTGCTCCATGCTCCATAACTTGGCATTGCAACGCCAGGTGCTTTTTCTGCAGGAGGATGATCCAGATGACGGTGTTGTAGCAGCGGTGGAGCCTGTGGACAGTGATGAGGATGAAGCTGATGAAGAAGAAAACGACAACAGGGAGTCAGTCATACAGCAATATTTCCCGTGAGACACAGGTGAGTACATTTTCATGTTTCACATAACATTAACTTTCACACGTCTATCTCTATCCTGTACCTACATTTCACTCACTATTTGTTAACTGAGTTGTCCCCTTCCATTTCATTTTCACAAATGTGGTAACCTACGTGTCAACAGCTTGCACCCTTGAAAGGCTTGTGATATGTGACATTGGTATGTTGGCCTTCCAATGGGTAACCATTTTTGACACTGTAATTGACAATACAAAGTTCAAAATCATTGACTGACTCCAGTTTTATCAGTGTTTCAAGGGTGTTTATTTAAGTGCATAACAATGAAGGGGGGTTGTGAAATGGGGATGGGTTATGGTGGAAGAATGTCCATGGCAGAGTCCAGTCGATTAGTCTTACAGGTACATTGCACATCTGGCCATTGGAAGTGGAGCTGGGGCAGTTCCGATTTGGACATGGTAACAAAGTGGTACAGTGGGGGGACAATCAGGGTGGTCTTATTTCCTGGCGGGGGTCTTGCCATCTTGCTCTGTCCTGTTCCTGGATCTCAGGGACCGCTTTCATGGTATTTGTCCGTCTGCAGGGGGTGGGGTGCTGGTGTGTTGGTCCTATGGCGGGGCGTCCTGTCCACTAGCGCCGGCGGAGGTGGTGGGCATTTCATCGTCCATGCTAGTGTCAGGGGCCCCTTGGAGTGCCACGGTGTCCCTCAAGGTCTTTTGAATGTCCGTCAGCACCCCTACAATGGTGCCCAGGGCGAAGCCGATGGTCCTGAGCTCCTCCCTGAACCCCAAATATTGCTCCTCCTGCAGACCCAGGGTCTCCTGCAACTTGTCCAGGACCGTTGCCATCATCACCTGGGAGTGGTGGTATGCTCCCATGATGGAGGAGAGGGCCTCGTTGAGAGTAGGTTCCCTTGGCCTGTCGCACAGCAGCCCTCCCAGTTCCCCTGTGTTACTGTGCCTCCATCCCCTGGACCGTGTGCCCACTACCACTGCCCCCAGGTCCCTGTTGTTGTTGGGATGGTGGGTTACCCTGGTTGCCCTGTAGTTGTGGACACACCGCTGATTGACCTGTCCTGGGTAGGGAGGTATGGGCCCGCTGGGTGGGTGCTGTGCTGGTGTTACCAGAGGGTGGAAGGTCAGTGTTGGGCTGTGGCTGGGCAAGGGGAACCGACTGTCCTGAGGCCCACGATTGTCCGGGCTGGTCATCAAGAACCAGTAGGGCAGAGCTGCTGTCGTCACTGTGGGCCTCTTCTGGGGGTGGAGTGGTGTTGTCTGGACCCTCTGGTGTGGTGACGTTCCTTCGGGTTCCTGTGGGGGTATAACTACATGATTATTGCATGTGTGTGTTTCATGGTGTGCAATGGTTGGGTGTGCGTGTACACCAGTGCAGGCATTCCTGTGTGGGGCTTGTGTGCTGATGGTTGGGGGGTGTTCTGGGTATGTGCAGTGGGCATGCTTTAGTGATGGGTATCCATGCTTAGTTGTGTCATGCAGCTCTTGGTGTTGGGATGGGTGGTTGGTGTTATGGGTACATTAGTGAGGAGTTAGGGTGATCGGGGAGGGTGTGAGGGTGGGGGTGTGTGATAGCATGCAGGTAAGGTGGGGGATATGATAGTTAAGATTTGACTTACCAGTGTCCGTTCCTCCAACGACTCCTGCGAGGCCCTCAGGATGCAAGATGGACAAGACTTGCTCCTCCCATGTTGTTAGTTGTGGGGGAGGAGGTGGGGGTCCGCCGCCAGTAAGCTGAACCGCGATGTGGTGCCTGGATACCGTGGAACGCACCTTCCCCCGTAGGTCGTTCCACCTCTTCCTGATGTCCTCCCTATTTCTTGGATGCTGTCCCACAGCGTTGACCCTGTCGGCTATTCTTTGCCATAGCTCCATCTTCCTGGCTATGGATGTGTGCTGTACCTGTGAGCCAAATAGCTGTGGCTCTACCCGTAGGATTTCCTCCACCATGACCCTGAGCTCCTCTTCGGAAAAGCGGGGGTGTCTTTGGCGTGCCATGGGGTGGTGTGTGTGATGTGTGAGGTGGTGTATGTGGTGATGAGTGTGGTGAGTGTAGTGGTATGTGGTGGTTTGTGCGTGGATGTTGTGTGGGTGATGGTGTAGTGTGCCTCTGTGTGATGGGTTCTCTATTCTGTGCTGTCTCTCTCTGGCCTTCTCTCTAATTTTGGGTCGTAGGGGTTTGTGGGTGATGTGGGTGTGTGTTTTATATTGAGTTGGGTGTGTGGGAGTGTTGTTTGTATGTGTATCAGGTGTGTGTATTTGGAATTGTCCAATGTGGCGGTGTTTTGGAGATGTGTGTGTATTTTGAGCGCGGCGGTGTGTACCGCCAATGGCTTACTGCGGTTGAAAGACCGCCACGTGGATTTGTGGGTCGTAATAGCATGGGCGTGTTTCTGTTGGCGTGGAGGTGGAGGTGGAGGATTTGTTTCTGCATGTTTATCGCTGACCTTTGGTGTGGCGGGATTGTGTGGGTGTCTGAATTTCGGCGGATTCCGTGATGTGTGTCATAATAGCTGTGGCGGAATTCCGCGGCCGCGGCGGTGTGTTGGCGGTCTTCTGCACGGCGGTAAGCGCCTTATACCGCCAATGTTGTAATGAGGCCCTCAATGTCTTGTCGGATCTATATTACCTAAATAAATTGGGGCCTGCTGTACGAAAATAAGCAAGCTACAAACCAGCTGCCAACTGGTTTGCGACCTCTAAGTAGGGTGGACTTGATGTAAAAAGATTTGCTAATGGTGTATTTGCTTAAATTGCACACCCTTATTTATTTTTGCGAATGAAAACACTGAATCACTAATTGCTATTTCCAAATAGGAAACCGTTGTATTGATGTACTAAGCATTTGCAAATATTCCAAACAGAGCAAACTGCACATGCAAAAAATACAATCTATTGAAGGCAGACGACAATCAACCACAAAGTTGAAAAGGTGGCTCAACATGCAGTGCATTTTTTCACAACGTCTGCACTCTGGCTATTGTGAGGAGGATACAGACCACTGGAGCCCAAAAATGAAGGAGGACCGAGAGGATTTTAAGACAGAAGTGCCTCTGTTTGACCAAATAGATTAGGAGGTTTACGCTGGGTGTAGGTTTAGCAAAGAGGTCATTCTTAGTTTAATAAATGAATTGGACCCTGCTCAATGCAGGCCCACACAATGCAGTGGAGCTGTGACTGTGAAAAAACAAGTGTTGGCTGCAGAGCAACAAAATATAGCAATAGACAAACTGATTAGAGTTCAGGGTTGAAAGCTGTACATTTTGATGATAGAGCCAACACATATGTACGTGGACATTTCGACCCTCTACACTGTCCATATATTTGTTCTTTTGATTGAAATAACTGATCAAGGTAAGGATACCGCTTTTGGGTAGGTTTGCGACCGACCTCATGACATTCTGATGGATCGAATGGGATATTTGTTTATCTCCTAATTTTTTAGGTTGCTTCCTTTTTTTGTCCTGATGAAGAACCCGCCCCAGAATCACAGTTGTTTATTTTCACAGACAAAGGACACGTCATGCAACTTCTGTTGCAAACCACTATCATGTGCCAGTTTTTGGAGCACCTACTGTTTTTTGCATAGACTGAATAATATTATTGCAGCAGAGATTAAATT
Source organism: Pleurodeles waltl (assembly GCF_031143425.1). Taxonomy (NCBI): domain Eukaryota; kingdom Metazoa; phylum Chordata; class Amphibia; order Caudata; family Salamandridae; genus Pleurodeles; species Pleurodeles waltl. Next base: position 725,661,229 of record NC_090440.1, on the reverse strand, counting down.
ACTCTTTATCCAATGCATGTTTTCCACCTTACTTGTGTTAAAGCAGGGTATCTACATTTTTACTCAGAGGGAAACATTGTTTTTTCACTTATATACTGCTTGGTGCAGGAACACAGGTTGTATCACCACGTCCTGATTTCTTCCACATACCTTTTGGTAATACCTACAGCATTAATCCAATTTGTGTTTTTTTTGCCTCTGGAACCAACACTGTCAAATAGCTTCTTGTGTTTAGAGACACAATCTTTCACAAGAATTTCCAGCTCTCGGTCACCAAAGTTGCTCTTCCTTTCCCTTCCAGCTGCCTCTTGTGGCTCCTGGCTGGACATTGTGGGTTAATTTACGCATGTGATGGGGGAGAAGTTATCTTTCTACTGTGCAGAAATGGTTAAGGTTTTCACTTCCTGTGGTGTGACAGCTGTCATTTGCAACTGCTACCAATTCACATTTAAATAATAAACTATGCATTCCATGACTCATTGTCCCCTTCATTCCATACATCAACGACATGAATGCGGTTCTCGATTACAACACATCATACTTTTTGGCTGAAGAAAGATGTTTGCGACTGCCCATGCTATAGGGAGTTAGCCAGAAAGGTTAGCAATTGATCACAGACACTAGGGGCCAGATGTACTAAAACTCCATTTAGCAATTCCCTAATTGTAAATTTAGGCGATTCACAATTAGGATAGTGCTAAAAGGCATGTAAGTACTCAGGCCAGCCCAATTTTGCAACTCGCTAATGACCAAACTGATTGCAATTTGTGAATTGAGTCACAAATAGCGACATGTGCCAAAAATAAAAACAGTTTACCCTTCCTGGGTCAAGGAAATGAGCCATGGGACAAGAGGTGCATGGTCACAGCAGCCAGGAAGACAGGGAGAGAGTGAGGCAGGACAGTGCAGAGCACAAACACTGAATTGAGGAGCTCAAACATCAGTTATCCAACAGCAGCAATGGCCAGCCAGGAGCAGGGAAAGAAGGCAGTGGATAGGAAGAGAAAAATGAAGTTTGCTGTGCAGGAATTGAAGATTGTCATGGAGGAGTGTTGCAATAACCATGACCTCCTATTTGGGCGGCAATCCATCTATGTTCCAAAGTCACAGAAGCACAAGATATGGAAGGAGATGCAGCAGACGATTAACGCTTTAGGGGTTGCTGAGTCCTCTGTGGCAGAGATACGCAAGAGGTGGTATGACCTCCGTTCACACACCAAGGAGAGGATTGCAACAGTCCACTGCACCCCCATTCCCTCCCACCCCGATAACACTGGAGGCAATAGTGGCGTCCACCCTGTTGTTGGATTCACAGACCTGGACACATCTGCACCTGTACCTACACAAAGTAAGTGCAACAAACTTAATATGTCACAATTTATGGGCTTGAACCTGGTTCAAGCCCATAAATTGCAGACATATCTGGATGGGATAGTTCCATGTAGTAATTATCCCACATGGTGCATCATAGGAATTGTAGCCATGGACAGTAACAGTGTAGTCAGTGTTATAACTTTGAACAAACATTAAATTATGACAAATGATGATGTTGTTTGTACGTTACATATCTTAATGGTATCTCCATAACTAAATTAAATGCCCTGGGGAAGACACAGAAGGGCCAACAGATGAAGATGAGGAACAGATACTTATGGAGGAAGAGGAAACTGTAGCACCTGAGAGTGAGCCCACTACATCCCATGACCACTTAGCAGTGTGTTCTCCTCCCCTCTGGCATCAGCAGTAGAGTGTGAGGATGCCATAGAGGCACCCACTCCAACCCTTCAGCCATTCATCAGGTTCCAACAGCAGCGCTCCAACCTTCATGGCTGTAGGCTACATCAAACATTGCAGGCATCTGGTTCACAGGTCACTGGCTACTAACAGGTGCTGTTCAGTGAGTTGGAGGCATTGCTGCTGCAGGTTCAGTGCCTGCAGCACAAACAAATTAAAATGGTCAACCACAAATTTCAGCTCATGCAACAGTCTATTACTATGGCGTTCAGTACAGTGCCAATCAGTTGGCTGACAATCAGGACGCATGGACACAAAAATGGACTTACTGACAGGTGCCTTAGTGAAAGTTTGCGCTGAGATCTCTGAGGACAGGAGCACTCAAAGGCACAGGGAGAGAAGCAAAGCAGTGCAAATGGATGCCAAGACCAGAGCCATTGGGCGACTCGCACCGGCCACCACTGTGCTATCCAGCCGGGCTGTGGTGCTACAGATGGTGATGAGCCACATCAGTAGGGATGTGTCCAGGGGTCCTGGCCAGATCATAGCTGCAGTGAAGGCAATCCAGTCAGCACATATTACCACATGTGTGGGTGCAGAGCCTCCTGACTGTGAAATCTCCAGCGTCAGTGGCATGCCTGCCACATAGACACGTGTGGATTGATACAGTGGCAGTCACACTCCTGCAGCTCAACAAGGAAGTATTAAACAAATCACATGCACTTTCAGGAAACAAAGGTGGTGCTCATTTCAGGGAGTTGAAACTTTTTGCTTATTTCCTTCATGTTTTCAGTGCTGTAACCAACTAACATACTGAATGCATGGAGTATGATTTATTGTCAATGACAGTTTGTCTGTTACCTGTTTGTGACACCTGCCATTAAAGGTACTTTTAGTGTGAGAATGCAATCAAGTGTGGTGCAATTACTTTAACAAGATTGTTTATTGTGGCATATCTTACCTTGTGAAGTAATGTGTAGCAATGTAGTTCCTGCACCTTCTCCCCTATGCTGCTCTGTTATCCTCTGGTGGTTGATAAGCAGGTGGACCAGGGTCCTCCTCCTCTGATTCCAAATCAGACACTGCAGTGTGTAGGCCTCTCTTGATGCATGTTGTGTAAGAGGGAGTGCGTTGCAACAATCTTACAGGCAGTTTCTGGTCTGTACTGCAAGGCTTCCCCACTCTTATAGTGCAAGCAGAAACTGGATTTTAGGAGTCCAAATGCGAACTCGCTCACAGTCCTCGTGCGTTGAAGTGCGATGTATTCGCCATTCGTTTATGGTTCCTGGAGAGAGGTAGGGTGTGAGGATCCATGAGTATATACACTGTCACCTGTGAAACAGATCAAATGTGAGTCAACATACATTTTGGGCAGATTGGCCACATACATATCAGCATTTACAATATGTGTCAGTACCTAATAAGTATCTGTCATCAAACACCCCACTTTCCAGTCATCTGTATAGTATGCTGTGCCTAAATATGTAGGAATCATGTGGACTCCCTGGATATTGTGATATGATGTCGGTGATTACGTTGTGGGCATTGCAAACCACTTGTATATTGAGGGAATGTGTGTTTTTTCTGTTCTTAAACAGGTATTCAAGGTTAGATGGGGGACATATGGCCACATGTCCCTTCTATGCACCCTATCACCTGAGGAAAATTAACAATTCTTTAAAATTGCTATTTTGTATTATGCATTTCCTCCTCATTCCTGGGTATGCATAAATGGTGGTGGATACTTAGGATTATGTCATCAAGGAAAGAGCGAAAGAAACCCGAGAGCGCACTTTGCGACACCCAACACCTGGAACAGCTATCACATCCTGGTAACTACCAGTGGCTAATAGGTGTAATGAGCAAATGACCTGGACATTGCTGGCAATGGAGTTGCTGCGCTGAGTACTACTTTCTAGGTGTGGCTTGAAGAGGTAAATTAAATCTAAAATCACAGTGCTACTTAGCTTGTATTTGTCAAATATCTCTTCCTCAGTTTGGTAAAAAATGGTCAGCCTGACTCTGAATATCTGTTATCTTCGAGCCCGGGAGACTGAGGGAGGCCGCCTGGGAGTCGATGAGGAAACCCAGAAAGGTCATGGACTGAGAGGGAAGAAGGTCCGACTTCTGGGAGTTTATCACGAATCCCAACTCCTGGAAGAGCTGAATAGTTGTGTTCGCATTGGATATTAGCCACGTGTGAGACTGGTCCATCAGTAGGATGTCGTCGAGGTAAATGATCAAGCGAATCCCTCGAGACCGTAGGTACTCCACCACTGGTTTGAGCAGCTTCGTGAAGCATCAAGGTGCCGACGACAGACCGAATGGCAGGGACGTAAACTCGAACACCTGATCCCTCCATAGGAATTGCAGGAATCCTCGGTGAAGGGGAAAGATCGGGCCCGTAAGGTAAGCATCCTTGAGGTCTAACCGAATCAGCCAATCTCCATGCAGCAGGAGATCCCTGAGCATGTGAATACCTTCCAGTTTGAAGTGCCGGTAGACGACCCACTCGTTGAAGGCTCTGAGATTGATGACTGGCCGGAAACCCTTGTCTTTTTTCTCTATGAGAAAGAGATTGCTCACGAACCCGCTGGGGTGATGGACAGACGCGCAAATTGCTTGCTTGCGCAGGAGATCCTAGACCTCCGTGTCTATCAGCACAGCGTTCGACTCCGAAAAGACAATGGGGCACGGTGGTACCCCCAGAACTCTATGTGGAACCCTGACACCGTCTGGAGAACCCAGACGTCCAATGTTAACTGGGCCCACTTGTGAGGAAATAACCACAGCCTCCCCAGAGAATTTGAGGGGAAAAAAGGGTAATACTCACTGTTGGCACCTCCGGGGGCGTTCACTCCACCCCGGGCACTTCTTCTGCCTTTCCCTCTACCCCGATTGGGGAAGAAGGCACCTTGTCAGCCGTCTCTCCATCCGTTGTTCCTTTGGGGGTAGGAACTGGGGCCTTGCTGGTAAGTTCGGCCAGAGGAGCGACCCCTGCCTCTTCCGGCCCGCCAAAAACCTTCCCCGGGAAGATCTTTTTAATGGAGTTTTGCGCCTTATCAAGCACTGAGAAGGTGGTTACAAATTTGCCCAACTCCTTCACGAAGGGGTCGCCGGACAAATTCCCTTGGGCAATAGCCCCTGACTCTGAGTTGGAGAGTTTTCCTAATTTGGGGTCGATTTAATGAGAAGGGACCTTCTCCTTTCTGCGAGAGGGCGCAGTTAGCATTGTCCAATAGACATACCGCCCTCTGGGCCCATCCCTCTACGATATCCGTAGGCATGGGAGTACTGTTGCGCTTTGCGTGCTCGGCGAGTTGTATAATCTGAGTTAGGGGTCCCAGGACGTCCAACAGCTTGTCCTGGCAACCTCTCCAGGAGCGGTCTATGCTCTTTTTGGGGTCTCTCACATATTTTGCGAGGAATGTGCACATCTTCGGGTCGATTTCAGGTGTTGCTGCTACTTTGTCTGGTAGAGTAGGGCGAGGGCATTCGGCCCGTAGCCGGGCTCTAACCTCCTTTTCTAGAGGCTGCCAGATTTTGCTGGCGACTTAGTCCGCCACTCTCTTTTCTGGACGCCATTCCAAGGATCTAGGGTGTTATTTATCCTCTGGCTGAAACATTTCCGAATCGGAGGCCTCAGCCTCCTGCGGGTCAGACAAATTAGAGGTTGGACATCACGCACACCCTGAATCCTGTTCCTCTTCAGAGGAATAATCCCCTTCTGTGTCCCCCTCGACCCACTTGGGTGATCCCTGTCTCAGGGTTCGGTATGTGGTAAACCGCTTCACCGGTCTCTCCGGGTGCAGAACCCTCCCGGAAGGGTGGACGCTTCAGCGCGCGCACACTCTTATGGAACGCTTCGGTAAGGATGCCGAAGACCTCCAGGTGACACGCGTCACACTTGCGAATTTTCTTGGGGGCCGCCGTACCCTTATGGTCAGCCCCTGTCCCCCAAATGTGCCTGTCTCCTTAAATACATGATCCGATAGTTTGGCCACACTATCCTTTAAGGGGGCCAAAGCCCTACTGATGGCCTGTGTAAGGAGGAGATCCACCTCAGGGGTCAGCGTCCGCTGAGAGGAGCCCTCCCCAGGGGACAGGGTGGGGTAAATGTTGTGGTTCTGTGAGGACTGCATAGAGGGACACAGAGAGGTTAATGACAGGAGGAAACTCCCTTAAAAATATATATAGGGAAGCCCCCCCGATCGCAGCGTCACCCTCGACAAGAGAGTTGTAGCAACCGCAAAAGCGGTGTAAAGGCGGGGGTTGGAGGGTTAACAGTGAGCTGGGAACTCACTAGAAACCCTAACGCGTTTCACTGAGGCGATCGATCGCTTAACGTGGCTCCGATCGCTTAAGGAACGCTTCGGGCACCGGAGTGCGCGAAAGAGCGCCCTCTGCTGGACCCGACGTAGATTCAAATCAGAGCTGCGCTCGGGCAATGAAAAATGCCTACTGCACGTCCCTGCTGCCAACACAGCGAGAATAAACAAACAGACGTGCAGCAAGCACAAGTCAAAGCAACAAGAATAAGAAAAGGCTCAATAAGCACAAGCAAGCACTCTTCCAAGTCAGAGACAGTAAGGGAATGACACTTAACTGACGAATGAGCAGTGAAGAAAGAGGACGGACGTCGGCACGGATGGATATTTATACGGACTGTCGGATAGTACAGTGATTGGACATTGGTTGCCATGGGAATGTGGTCCCATGGGTGTTGTAGTTCATTTTTATTGTTGAACTTTGAACCTGCTGTTAATAAAAAGTGAAGAAAGATGATGCATAATCCTCGCCTCCGGTCCTGACATAGAATGCCAGACTTCGTTCTCATATGGCTCAGAAAGATAATGTGAAATTACAGAAAATATGCTCTCATTTATCTTCTGGAGCACCTTACATAACTTCTATGGGAAAATCTTGAGAAACAGGGTTCTCTCAAACATGATTCATGAAATCCCAGCAGAAGGAATTTTTACAGGGTAAAATCACCTTAGCAACAAATGATTTATACTGTGACTAAAATCTGTTATCACCATTTATATGTTCTCCTTTTTGTGACCCTCAAAACCTGCCATTCACTACAATGCATTTCAATGGGGTGCTATCATGTATATTGGTTCCAAGATGGCTGCTATCACTTTCTGGTTGAAATGCAGACAGCCAATCAGATCTCACCATGAGATTTGTCTCTAGACTCCGTCCAGATACACAAATTTGGATTTTCTTTAATATCTCAAAACTACTGAATGATTTACGCCAAATAACAAAAAGCGTTCTTTCAGGATCAAGAGCTACCTTCCTGCAAAATTTGGCATAATTCCATTCAGAGGTTCGGGCTGTAGATTTTTCTAAAATCTTTATAGAAATGGACATGGAAACACACTTCTTTTAGACCCCCTTTTTCTTGGCCCCCACTTCAATACCCTGAATCTTTCAATGCGCAACAAGATCCTAGAGAACATTTCATTAAGATTCGTCAGAAGACGTCAAAGATATAGGCAGGTCAAAAAATCTTTTCCAATGGAAATTAGCTCAAAACTATAACTACCTACTGGAGACTGCCAGTAAGTAACATACATATATATAAATATATGTATATATATACATATATATCAAACAAATTCTTGTTGCCACAAGAAAAGTCAGGACAACTTCCAGTGAAGATAAAAGTTTTACTATCACACAGATTCTTCCTCCCAACGCGTTTCAGCCGTAGCCCTGTTCACAGATGGGGGAACTCATCACATTAGCATAGAAATACCCCAATCCAACAAAACTAAAAAAGGACAACTACAGAAAGCAACTTATTCAACAAACGCAGTGGCCATATTGAACTAGTACATGGTACACAGGATACCTTCCATTATTTTAAGATGTCAGTTGTCATAACATTAATCTGCCTATATAACAAACATATTAATAAACCAAATATATATTGTTAATATATTATCATCCTAAGTAATTCCAAATTATAAATCTTGATATCACTGTATTTCATAAACCCAAAACACCCCATACTTAATAATCAGAAATACCCTGTGCAACGAAAAAATAATAACCAAAATACACATTACTCCATCATTGAAAGAATGATCAAAACTTATTGTCAAATTTCTACCCAGAAATATCTATCCAAGATGACTACTCATCTCCTCACTGGAGTTTAAACCACCAGACGAGAGAGTCATAAATCTAATAATATGTATGGACTCCAGGATATGTAAGGCTTTTTGCCTGTCACCCCCTCGTGTATTAATCTTAACATGATCACACACCAAATAGCTTAGTTATTTCTCATCACCTTGGTGTATCTCTTGAAAATGTCTCGCTACCGGGTAGTTGCGGTCATTGTTGCGGATGGCTCTTATATGTTCAAGGATTCTCTTTTTGGCCTTATGAATTGTACTGCCCACATATAGTTTGTTACATGGGCATCTTAAACAATACACACAAAACTCAGTGTTACAATTGTAGTGTCCTGTAATCCTGTATTTGTTCTGCCCGTCACCCCAGCTTACATCCGTACAGTTGACACTGTGGTGGTCATTACAACATTGGCGGTAAAAGCCGCTTACTGCCGTGCAAAAGACCGCCAACACACCGCCGCGGCCGCGGAATTCCGCCACAGCTATTATGACCCACATCTCGGAATCCGACTAAATTCAGACACCAACAAAGTCCGTCACACCAAAGGTCAGTGATAAACTGGCGAAAACAAAACCTCCACCGTCACGCCAACAGAAATACGCCCACACTATCACGACACACGAATCCACGCGGCGGTCTTTCAACTGCGGTATTCCATTGGCGGTACACACCGCTGCGCTCAAAATACACACACACATACAAAACACCGCCACATTGGACAATTTGAAATACACACACCTGATACACATACACACACCACTCCCACACACCCATTACAATATAAAACACACACCCACATCACCCACAAACCCCTACGACCAAAATTACAGAGAGAAGGCCAGAGAGAGACACTACAAACAACTACAAAGCATCCACAGGCACTCAACACCATCACCCACACAACTTCCACGCGCAAAACACCACACACCACTACCTATCATGACACCTATCACCACACACACCACCCCACACATCACCTACACCACCCCATGGCACGGCAAAGACACCCCAGGTTCTCGGAGGAGGAGCTCAGGGTCATGATGGAGGAAATCGTCTGGGTAGAGCCACAGCTATTTGGATCCAAGGTGCAGCACACCTCAATTGCAAGGAAGATGGAGCTATAGCGAAGAATAGTCGACAGGGTCAACGCAGTGGGACAGCACCCAAGAAATCGGGACGACATCAGGAAGAGGTGGAAAGACCTACGGGGAAGGTGCGTTCTGTGGTCTCCAGACACCACCTGGCAGTACAGAGGACTGGCAGCGGACCCCCACCTCCTCCCCCACAACTAACAACATGGGAGGAGCAGGTCTTGGCGATTCTGCATCCTGAGGGCCTCGCAGGAGTCGGTGGAGGAATGGACTCTGGTAAGTCAAACCTTTAACTACCATATCCCCCACCCTACCTGCATGCTATCACAGACCCCCACCCTCGCCCCCTCCCCTATCACTCCAACTCCTCACAAATGTACTAATATCACAAACCACACATCCCAACACCAAGCCCTGCATGCAACATAAAAGCATGGACACCCATCACTAAAGCATGCCCACTGCACATACCCATACAACCCCCTAAACCATCATCACACAAGCCCCCACACAGGAATGCTAGCACTGGGGTACACCGTCACCCACCCATTGCACACCATGACACACACAGATGCAATAATCATGCTTTTACACCCCTGCAGGACCACTACCCAACGAAACCAGACAGGAGGGTGTAGACATCTCCACCCCACCCACAGAAGAGGCCCACAGTGATGACAGCAGCTCTGTCCAACTGGATCCAGATGACCAGCCCGGACCATCGTGGGCCTCGGGACAGTCGGTTCCCCTCACACAGGCACAGCCCACCACAGACCTTCCACCCTCTGGTAACACCAGCACAACACCCACCCAGCGGGCCCATACCTCCGTCCCCAGGACACGTCAATCAGCTTTGTGTCCACCACTACAGGGAACCCAGGATAACCCACCACTCCAACAACAACAGGGACCTGGGGTCAGTGGCAGTGGGCACACAGTCCAGGGGACGGAGGCCCAGGAACACAGGGGAACTGGGAGGACTGCCGTGCGACAGGGGGCAGACAGGCCAAGGGAACCCACACTCCACGAGGCCCTCTCCTCCATCATGGGAGCCTACCACCACTCCCAGGAGACGATGGCAACGGTCCTGGCCAAGTTTCAGGAGACCCAGCTCATGCAGGAGGAGCAGTATTTGGGGTTCAGGGAGGAACTCAGAACCATCAGCTCCGCCCTGGGCACCATCGTAGGGGTGCTGAAGCAAATACTTAACACCAGGAGGGACACTGTGGCACTCCAAGGGGCCCCTGACACTAGCATGGATGATGAACTGCCCACCACCTCTGCCAGCGCTAGTGGACAGGCGGCACTGCCACAGGACCACCACACCAGCACCCCACCCCCTGTAGACGGAGAACCACCCCGCAAACGGTCCCTGAGATCCAGGAACAAGACAGAGCACGATGCCAAGACCCCTGCCAAGAAATGAGACCACCCTGATTGTCAACCCACTGTCCCACTTTGTAACCCTGTCCATATTGGAACTGCCCCAGCTCCACTTCCTATGCCCATATGGGCAATGCACCTGTGAGACTAATAGACTGGACTCTGCCATGGACATTCCTCCACCATCACCCCTCAACATTTTACAACCCCCTCCAATATAGAGCACTTCAATAAACACCCTTGAAGCACAAAAGAATCTGGAGTCTGTCTGTGATTTTCAATGTGTATTAGCAATGACAGTGACAAAATGCTTTTTCAAAGGTAATGGCAACATACCTATGTCACACATCTCAAGTCCATGATGAATCTAAGCAGATGACACACGTTAGAAATCACACCTGTGAAACCGTAAGGGAAATGTACTACTCAGTGACCATATAGTGGTTGAAATCGACAGACAGGATAGAGGTAGAAGTGTTAAAGTACTTGTAGTAGGCAGGAATGTTTTCTCACCTGTGTGTCACTGGGAATATTGCTGGATAACTGAGTACCTGTTGTCAATGTCTTCTTCCTCTGCTTCCTCCTCATCACTGTCCACAGGCTCCACAGCTGCCACAACACCGCCATCTGGACCATCCTCCTGCAGAAAGGGCACCCGTCGTCGCAAAACCAAGTTGTGAAGCATACAGCAGGCCACGATGATCTTGCACACCTTCTTTGGTGAGTAGAATAGGGAACCACTTGTCATATGGAGGCACAAGAACCTGGCCTTTAGGAAGCCAAAGGTCCGTTCGATCACCCTCCTAGTCCGCCCATGTGCCTCATTGTAGTATTCCTCTGCCCTGGTCCTGGGATTCCTCACTGGGGTCAGTAGCCCTGACAGGTTGGGGTAACCAGAGTCCCCTAATAGCCACACCGGGTTCCTCTGGAGTTGACCCATCACATAAGGGATGCTGCTATTCCGCAGGATGTAGGCGTCATGAACAGAGCCAGGGAACATGGCATTTACCTGGGAGATGTACTGGTCTGCCAAACATACCATCTGTACATTCCTGGAATGATAACTCTTACGGTTCCTGTACACCTGTTCACTCCTGTGGGGGGGACCAAAGCTACATGGGTCCCATCAATGGCATCTATGATGTTGGGGATATGTCCCATGGCATAGAAGTCACCTTTCACTGTAGGCAAGTCCTCCACCTGAGGGAAAACGATATAGCTCTGCATGTGTTTCAGACAGGCAGACAACACTCTGGACAACACATTGGAAAACATAGGCTGGGACATCCCTGATGCCATGGCCACTGTTGTTTGAAATGACCCACTTGCCAGGAAATGGAGTACTGATAGCACCTGCACTTGAGGGGGGATTCCTGTGGGATGGCGGATTGCTGACATCAGGTCAGGCTCCAACTGGGTACACAGTTCCTGGATTGTGGCACGGTCAAACCTGTAGGTGATGATCAAACTTCTTTCCTCCATTGTCGACAGGTCCACCAGCGGTCGGTACACCAGAGGATTCCGCCATCTCCTCACATGTCCCAGCGGACGGTGCCTAGGAAGGACAACAGCGACCACAGAGTCAAACAACTCAGAGGTATGTACCCACAGTCTACAAAGAACACCATTCATACACAAAATGTGGCCTGTATTTGTGTTGTGAGACAAGGCCTAGGTATGTGTGACGCAGTTGGTAATTAGGCCATGTGGGCCCCTGAAATGGCGGCTGCCTGACCTCTAAAGTGGGACAATGGGATGTGAGGTAACTGCGCTGGCGTTGTACACCGTCGCGGTAGGCGGTCGAAGACCGCGGCGCAATGCTGCATTGATTAACATTGGACCCCATGGGTCCCAGGAGCCAATGACGATGTACGCCGGCAGTGATAGTACGCACCGCCGCGGACGTGACCGCCGCGGACCTGACCACCATTTTCTAACTGTTGAATCACTCGATACCTGATCTTCGACAGGAGAGGACCTACACTGCAAGTGCTGCTGTGACATCGGTCTGGAAGAGACATGGCTCGTGCGTCTGGGGAAAGGGCCCCTGCCTTCATTGCAGAGGAGTTGGAGAAGCTCATCGACGGGGTCCTCCCCCAGTACACGCTACTCTACGGTCCTCCAGACCAACAGGTAAGTACACAGGGAGCATATTGTATGGGCTATGCCTGTGTGGAGAGGGCTGGTTGTAAGAAGGAAGGGGGCACAGTTCTGTGTGCATGAAGGACAGTGAATGCATGTGCAACATGGCAAGGGTAGGGATGTGGGCCACTCACTTAGACGGTGCAGTTGGTAATGACTTCTTTTCTTCCCCTGTACATGTCATGTAGGTCAGCGCCCACCAGAAGAAGGATATTTGGCCATCGCCAAGGACGTCCGGACCCTGGGGGTCCACCACAGATGGAGCACCCACTGCGGGAAAAGATGGGAGGACATTCGCCGCAGGAGCAAGAAGACGGCGGAGGCTCAGCTGGGGATGGCCTCCCAAAGTGGAAGGGGTGTCCGTGGAATCATGACCCCCCTGATGTTCAGGATCCTGGCGGTGGCCTACCCTGAGTTGGATGGGCGCTTGAGTGCATCACAGCAGACACAAGGAGGTGAGTACAACATCATTCAGCGGACTTTGCGCGCAGTGAAGGTGTCTGGGTGGGGGAGAAGGGCTGTGAGTTTCCCTAAGCCAGGGCGAGTTCGTAGGCTAGGCCTCTCCGTAATGCAGGCCATGTGGCACCCCACCCCACCTCTGTAGAGTGCCAAGTACAGATATTAATGTCCCTGTGTCATCTATGTGTGCAGATGTCGTCCATAGCCATGTAGCCCATATCCCAGTAATTGCATCTGTAGAGCCCAACAGCGCGATGTAGTGCAGGGGGCTGCTGTGTCTGTATTGTCCGCCAACGGTAGCGGTAAGCCATGCACTCAACCTGTCTTTCTTCTGTCGTCTCCCCCCTTTTTGTGGTCTCCCTGTTCTTGTGTGCATTAGCATCATCAGGCGGAGGTAGAGTGGCACCGGAGCACGACGGAGCTGCATCCCACATGGCCATGGAGGGCCACACCATGGACTCTGAATACACCAGTGGGACGGAGGGCGAGGGGAGCACCGCGGCGGTCCCAGGATCTGCAACCAGCGACACAGACTCGTCCTCCGATGGGAGCATCCTTGTGGTGGCGGCAAAATCTGTGACCCCCATTTCTACAGGTACAGCCGCCACCCCCCCTACCAGCACCGCCCTCCCAGCAGCCCCTCAGCCTTCACCCCGTGCCCGCTCACCCAGGAGGGTGGGCATCACCTTCGCCCCAGGCACCTCAGCCCCTGCCCCTGTCACCTCTGCTGCCCTCAGTGAGGGGGCCATTGACCTCCTCAGGTCCCTCACTGTTGGGCAGTCTACCATTTTGAATGCCATCCAGGTGTTGAAAGGGAATTGCAACACACAAATGCATTCCTTGAGGGCATTCATTCTGATCAGGCTGCCCTTCATCGAACCCTGCAAACTCTGGCCTCAGAACTGATGGCAGCCATTGTCCCTGTGTCCAGCCTCCCCCATCCAACTTCCTCCTCCCAGACCCAATCCCCTGTACCTCTGCCTATCCCAAGCACACCATCAGACCAGCCTGCACACACCTCAACACACAAGGGAAGCTCAGGCAAACATAAGTACCACACATCCCACAGGCGCTCAAGCAAGCATCACACACATACAGACACACCAACAGCCACTGCCTCCACTGTGTCCCCCTCCTCGTCATCTCCCTCTTCCCTCCCAGTCTCGTCTACACTCACACCTGCATGCACTGCCACTACAGCCACTACGTCACGCACCAGCACACCCACCACCACACCCTGCTCACGTGCAGTCACCACCCCCACTACCATTTACACGTCCCCTGTGTCCTCCCAAGATACACAAACGCAGGCACACACCCACCCAACAGCCATCCACCTCACGACAGCCTCCAGCCCATGCACCTACACCCAAATCCACAAAAGTTACACCTCCTGCAACCACCACCTCTTCCTCCATTCCCAAACCCCCTCCAGCTTCCAGCTACCTGTCCCAGTGTCTCCCAAAAACTTTTCCTGTCCAACCTTAACCTGTTTCCCCCACACACCCCCCTCCAACTCATAGGTCCCGTACTAGCACCTCAGCCAAAAAATCTCTGGGACCAGTGGTGCCTGTTGTTAGAGGTATGTGGAGTGCACTGGCCACCAGGCCAGCCAGTGTGGCACGGAGCCACAGCACAGCCAGTCCCCCCCTGTGAAGCACCAGAAGTTGGACAGTGCCCGGCGGGAGAGGGGGAAGACTCCAGCCAGCAAAGCCGCTCACAGGGGTCCCGGGGGGAGTGTCGACTCAGCTGTGACTCCTCCCAAGGTGGGGAAGGGGCAGAGGAAATCTCCAAAGTCTGGGAGGAGCAGCACGGCGGAGAAGACCGCCATCATCCCCGCTGCCCAGGAGGCCACCGCCAGCCCCATCGGCACTGGCCAGGAGGCCACCGCCAGAGTCACTGCCCGAGAGGCCACCGCCAGCCCCATCGTCACTGGCCAGGAGGCCACCACCAGCCCCATCGTCACTGGCCAGGAGGCCCCCGCCAGCCCCAGAGTCACTGCCCAGGAGGCCACCGCCAGCCCCATCGTCACTGGCCAGGAGGCCACCGCCAGAGTCACTGCCCAGGAGGCCACCGCCAGCCCCAGAGTCACTGCCCAGGAGGCCACTGCCAGCCCCATCGTCACTGGCCAGGGGGCCACCCCCAGAGTCACTGCCCAGGAGGCCCCCGCCACCCCCATCATCACTGGCCAGGAGGCCACTGCCAGCCCCAGAGTCACTGCCCAGGAGGCCACCGCCAGCCACAGCCCAGCTGGCCAGTAGGGCCCGCAAGCCACAGCCCAGCTGACCCATGAAGGTCCGCCAGCCACAGCCCTGCTGGGCAATGAAGGACTGCCTTGCCAAGGACCGCTGAACAGGCCAAGGACCGCTGAACAGGGCAAAGACCGCCATGGAATGCACCGCTGAACAGGTCTGACACTGGCAACTCAAGCACTGCTGAACAGGGCAAAGACCGCCATGGATTGCACCGCTGAACAGGTCTGACAATGGCAACTCAAGCACCGCTGACCAGGCCAAGGACCGCTGAACAGGGCAAAGTCCGCCATGGAATGCACCACTAGCCCATTTGCGGCAGGGGCAGTGACGCAACTGGGACCGTCATGGGGTGTGTGCTGCACTCTGGGCACCAGTCCCCCTCCAGAACCAGTGGAGAAAAGCATCCACTCCGTCTGTCCTTGGCAGGATGAAGCACTCTGGGCACCAATCCCCCTCCAGAACCAGTGGAGACTGACATCCACTTGAGAGACTGTGGCTTTGCACTCACCAGGATATAGCAGTGGGCAAACCACCCACTGTAGAGACTTGAGAGACTGTGGCTTTGCACTCCCCAGGATTGAAGAGTGGGAAAACCACCCACTGTAGAGACTTGAGAGACTGTGGCTTTGCACTCCCCAGGATGGAACAGTGGGCAAACCACCCACTGTAGAGACTTGAGAGACTGTGGCTTTGCACTCCCCAGGATATAGCAGTGTGCAAACCACCCACTGTAGAGACTTGTGAGAGTGTGGCTTTGCACTCTCCCGAGGATTGAACAGTGGGCAACCCACCCACTGTAGAGACTTGAGAGACTGTGGCTTTGCACTCCCCAGGATTGAACAGTGGGCAACCCACCCACTGTAGAGACTTGTGAGACTGTGGCTTTGCACTCCCCAGGATTGAACAGTGGGCAACCCACCCACTGTAGAGACTTGAGAGACTGTGGCTTTGCACTCCCCAGGATTGAACAGTGGGCAACCCACCCACTGTAAAGACTTGTGAGACTGTGGCTTTGCACTCCCCAGGATGGAACAGTGGGCAAACCACCCACTGTAGAGACTTGAGAGACTGTGGCTTTGCACTCCCCAGGATACATCAATGGGCATGGAGGCCCCTCGTGTATCTGGCGTGGTGCACTCATCCGGCTGAGGTGCCCCACCTTCCCTTCCCCCTGAGGTGCCTGTTGTATTTCGATCTGATGCCCCTGCAGTGTTCTCTCCGTTTTGATCGGGTATTGGGTGTGGGCCTCGCCCATGCATTTTGGGCCCAGTGGTCCATGGACTATGAATGGTGCAATACCTGCACTACTAATCGTGGTGTATATTTTGTTTATTGTGTATATATATATGTATATATTTGCTTCCTGTATTTTGATATATTACAATGGTTCAACTCATTTCCTTTTGTCTTTGCATTCTTCCGGGGGGGTTGGGGGTTGTTACTGTAATTTATAGATATGTATTGGTGTGTGTGTTGCAGTGGGTGAGGATCGGGGTGGGGGTTGGGGAGTTGAGTGTGTGTGTCCCTGTTTTTTGCCTCCCCTATGTCATAGGTGCAGTACTCACCGTGGTCTTCGCCGCCGGCGTTGATGCTCCTCGTAGATGAGCAGGAAGACTAG
Organism: Pleurodeles waltl; assembly: GCF_031143425.1. NCBI lineage: Eukaryota > Metazoa > Chordata > Amphibia > Caudata > Salamandridae > Pleurodeles > Pleurodeles waltl. Next base: position 725,644,394 of record NC_090440.1, on the reverse strand, counting down.
CACTGGCAGGATATGGAGTTCCGGGTCCATGGTGCTCTCCTTCCTCGTGGAGTGTGCAGAGGTGGGCGTTTTCCCTTTGAAATGGCTGTTTCCGCCTTGTTTTTATCCACGGTGAATCCGCCCCGGAAAAGGTGGCGGATTGGTAGGTTGTGATACTGTGGGCGGTACATTGTCTCCCCCCTGTCTGTTGGCGGTGACCGCCGTGCTGTTTGTCTGTACCGCCATGGCGGTCGGAGTGTTAAAGTGGCTGTCTTTGTTGGCGGTTTCCGCCACAGTCGTAATTGCAAATTTTTTACCGCCGCTTTAACACCGTCCGCCCGGGTTGTAATGACCACCTATATCTACAGGCGTTGCAGTGCTGGCAGCAATAGAATCCCATAATAGGAACACCAGCATGTAACGTACTGTCAGACCTGATTACCATATTATGGCTCAAATCATCATGTATAGATCTCCCTCTGCGGAAAGTAATAGATGGTAGATCTTGTACAACCCTCCTCAAATGAGAATCTGTTTGTAAGATATGCCAACTTTTTCTCAAAATTTGCCTCAACTTGAAAGCTTGATTGGAATAGGTAGTAATAAATCTTATTTTCTGTCCAGTATCCTTCGTTTTGTTTGTGGGATACAAGAGATCTGATCTGGTTTTGAGATCCACCTTCTCAACTGCTGTCTTAATCATCCTAACACTGTAACCTCTTTCTGTAAGTCTTTGGCACATTATACTGCATTCCTGTTGGTAACTTTCATTAGTACTACAAATTCTCTTGGCACGTAACAGCTCGCCATACGGAATGCTCCTAATGAGATTTGAAGGGCAGGCGCTACTTGCATTTAGAAGACTGTTCCCAGCTGTTGCCTTTCTATATAGTTTAGTTAGCACTCGATCCTTATCAATACTCACTTCAACATCCAGAAACTGTATTAAGGTCTTACTGTACTGTGCACTTAGCTGTATGTTAAGCTTATTTTTGTTCAATACCATTACAAGTTCCATAGCTGACTTCTCGTCCCCTCTCCATATAACAGAGATGTCATCGATATATCAACACTACAACACTACTTTGTCCTCAAACTCTTTTATATCAAGGGATACTTGCTCCTACCCCCAGCCCATAAACAAGTTTGCATAGCTGGGAGCGAAGCAAGTACCCATTGCTGTCCCTTGTAGTTGTTTGTATATTACATTGTCGAACAGAATTTTTTTTTTCGATAGACAGTACCATACCATGTCGCAAATCATCTCTGTATGCCTTAAATATGAGATTGATCGAGCCCTCATATAATGTCTGACAGCTTTAAGCCCCAAATCATGTTGGATACATGTGTATAGGCTAGTCACATCCATGGTTAGTAATAAAATGTCCTCCTCCCAATGTAAGCCATCCATCAGTTTAAATAAATGTGTGGTATCCTTAACATATGAGGGCAAACAATCCACAAATGGTCGTAGGAAATAATCAATATATCTGGATGTATTCTCTAATAGTGAGCCCATCGCAGACACAATAGGTCTACCAGGGGGATTGAGACTATCTTTATGAAGCTTTGGTAATAAATACATTACTGGTGTCTTGGGATGATCACACTTAAGGAAATGATATTCCTCCCATTCAAGCAAACCCATCTCCCTCCATTCTGTCAACAAGCCATGATATTTCACAGTAGACCATTTAATTAATGGTTTCCCGAAACCATGGTTGGACCGCCACTTTTTTGAGCCTCAGCATTTCAGGACTTACTTGGTGGATATACATATATATATGTATATATATATGTATATGAATTTATATATATATATATATGTATATATATGTATATATATATATATATATATATATATATATATATATATACATATTATACATATACATCACATATTCAAAAAACCTATATATGTGTATGCTTCCACAACTCCATTGGTGTACAAAAATGCCTCACCACAGGGGTTGGAGCTTCGTCGGCAGACACCACTGCCCAATGCGTCTCACCACACAGGTTGGGGCTTTGTCGTCAGACGCCACTATTCAATATATCCAAAGTCAGAATCCACCTTCCTCAAGTGGAAAAAACAAGTCACTCCAGTAGTGGTGCAAAAGTCTCTTGTTTCACAGTTCTCACGTTTTACCCACACAAAACCATAGAAATTTAGCAGTTATAGGTATACTTATAATTATAGTTATGTTAAGAACCTATAGCTTGTAGCCTAAAGTTTCTTAACTGTATGAGCTATAGTTTCTTCCAATAAGTATAGCTATAAGTATAACTATAATAATGTTTAAACAATCATTGCGCACCGCCTTCAGCTGTGTGCAGTTGGGGTTGGCCACAGGGCCTGGCCTGTGGCCAGGTTCTCCAGTCAACCCTCCTACATGCACCCAACCCCACGCTGAACACAGTTTTTGGCCGTGCACGCAGGGGCTGGGTGTGTGAGTGGTTGTATTTTTTTTAATTGTGCTTTGGATCCACGGATCCTTTGTGAAGTTACACTGGGGTTGTGCTGAGCCCGATGGTGGATCTGCAGATCCACGGATCACCCCAAAAAATATATATTTGGGCAATTTTTGCTCATGAGGGGTCCCTCAGAGATGCCTCCAAATGTCCTATTGAGTCAGGATACCTCTATCCTGACCCCTTATGTGACTTTTCACTTTCTTACATCCAGGGGCAGACCGAGAAACAAAGTGTTGGCTGCAACTTTACTCCCAGGTTGTGGCCAGTAAATCAGAGCCTTTCTATTCACCCAGATGTGCCGATTCCCCGGGCATGGATCCGCGAAGGATCTGCAACCTTAGATATCTATATTTTTCTTTTCTCAAAAACTCTGAAACTACTGAACAGATTTCCCCAAAATCACAAAAAGCACAATCTGCAGACCTGGATCTAGCTTTCTTCAGAATTTGGTGTCATTCTGTCCAGTGGTTCCGGATGTAGCTGTGTCTAAAACTTGCAAAATCCCCATAGATATTACATGGGGAAAAAGCGTTTTGGACCCTCCCTTTTCCAAGACCCCAGCTTGCCAAATCACCCTTAAAATTTCCAGACAGCAGCTGAAGTAACTTGAGTACTAGTTTTTACATTTTTGTGAAGATTTGTCAAATGGTGCAAAAGTTATTAGCAAAACAATAAACACTTTGTCTATGGGAAAAGTTGGTCCTAACTATAACTAACTACTGGCTATCGACAGTAGGTAACATCATGAAATGATGGACAGAGTGTTGAAACCTTTCAAACATTCACCCCCAGTCACAGATCTGTATTTATTCCATTTTTATTTTGCTCACCATGTCACCCCAATTTGGATCCAGCCATATGCACATCATTTTTGACCCTGCTCCCCGTGGGAAAAGTTCAGCCCGAGCTGCTAACCTGAAACAAGCATCCTGCAACCAGTTTCAGGGTATTACCCCTCATCAGACAGGCTAGCTTGAACCCAGTGGTGCAGCGAGGGACCCACGTCTGGACATACTCTAGCCACTTAGGGCGCACACAGCAACTCAAAAAATAAAATGATAAACAGAGTGTTGAAACTTTTGAAACACTAACCCCCAGTCACAGATATGGGTTTAATCCATCATTATTTTGCTCGCCACATCACTCCATTTTAGATCCAGCCATATGCAAATTAGTCTTGGCCCTGCACCCCATGGGAACAGTGAAGCCTGAACTACAAAGCCAGGTCCTCCCTGGATGGGAAATAGGCATCCTGGGACTGGTTTCATGGTATCAGCCCTCATCAGCCAGGCTAGCTTTAATCGAGTGGTGCAGTGAGCAGCGGACCCAAAACTGTACGTACCCTAGCCACTTAGGGTGCACATAGCAACACCACAAAATAAAATGATGGCCGGAGTGTTGAAACTTTTCAAACACTCGCTCCCAGTTGCAGATCTGGGTTTATTCCATCATTATTTTGCTCACCACGTCATTCCAGTTTTTTATGGCAATACATGTTGGGGAGGGGCTGCAAAAGCAAACTGAGTCTGCTTTCTGACATTGGGAGCTGTCAACCAGCTCCCTCTGGCAGAAAGCAGAGTTATCATCTGTTTCCCTGAATGCAAGTATGCATGCAGGGAAACAGATGAAAACATTACTCTTGCAAGCCAGGAGCTGCTATTTCAAGCAGTTCTCTGCTTGCGGAGCAATGCCGGCTCCCGCAGGAGTAAGGAGCTGGCTAGGGCCAAAGGTCTTGAGGCTCTGTTCGGAGTCCTTCAGTGTTATAAAAAATAAAATAAAAAAAAGCCTACTGGGACAGCTATTAGACTTTCACCCAGGAGTTGGAAGGTTCAAATCTTAGTGCTGTGCTTGTTTCTTGGATAAGTCACCTATGGCATAGTGCTTAAGGTCTCAGTCTGTTACACTGAAAGTTGTGGGTTCTAGACTAAACGTGACAAAGTTAATTTCCATATTACAATTTGTTTTTACTTCAAATATTTAAGGTACACACCAAAAGGTGATCTCACTCTACTTACCTGACAAATTTATTTTTTTCAATTTGCCTGAAAATATCTCATTCTAAGTATATCATTCAACAAAGCCTGAAAAATCTCTCTCTCTCTCTCATTTTTTTCTCTGGGTGGTAATAGGGGCATGGCCACAGGCCCTGAAGCCAACCTCCTCTGCACACGGCCAAAGGCTGTGCGTGGCACTCAGTTGTGTGGCCAACCCTTGCCACGTATGGCCGGCTGGTTATAGGGGCTTGGCCACAGGGCCTAGCAATCACAACAGCACATGCAGAAGGTTCGCTGGTTACAGGGGCTTGGCCACAGGCACTGCAACCAAATCCCGCTGCACACAGCCAAAGGGCATGTGCGGCACAGGTTTTGTTGATTATAGCGGTTGGCTGCTGGGCCTGGCCCTGCTGCCAGGTCCTGTGTCGGCCATGCACGCAGCGGTTGGTCTAACGTATGGCAATGAAAATTACTTCACATTAAAAAACAACATAGAAATTCACTAAAAAAAAACAAAGATTGCATGGACTTTATAGTTAGGTTCCCATTTTAAACAAACAAAACCTTAGAAATTCACCTGTTAGTTATCTCAAGTAACTATAACTCATTCCCTCGCCTTGCATTACCGATTACCCCACAAATTACGCCACTTTTAGTACATTTGCATATGTAAATAAAAAGAAATGAAGGTATGGACTATGTAATACCCGTGAACAAGGGAACAACGGTTTCCAAAACGCGTCGGGTGGCTGTTTATCGTGTGCCATAATGATTAAAATGGAGTTTCCAAGAGAGTTGTGACCAAGGTATTTTTCTTGGAATAAGAGAAACGGTGTGTGTATTTATGGGGTTCATGACCCTGCCAAGGACTGCCGTGTAAGGGCCCAGACGATGCGAGGTTCAGACAATTTGATTGAAGTTTTAAGCCTGCGCCTGCCCCCATTTTGGACATTCGTCAATATCAATACATGTACGTGCAGTGACAGTATTTATACTGTCAGTGAGAAGAGACGCGTACGATCGTAAAGAACTGCCCACAATTTGATTGGAGGGTGAGTGTTCTATTTGATCATTTTGTTTTCTTTGGGGTCAACGGAGAGTACTTCAGCAAGAAATATTTGAGATGTGGATGTCTGGAGCAATACAAAAGTAATTGAAATGACATTAGAGAGAGATGTGAAAAGGCGAGCAGCAGCGGAGCAGCTATTTGATAACTTAATTTCTAATGAGACAAGAAAAAACTACAATACAGAGACTAATGTAGAAGGGATGGGTAAAAATAAAAAAGTATTGTGGGACATGCTATGGAAACATTCGAAAAAGGAACAATCAAAATGATGGGAAGCACTCACACTGCAAAAATATATTGACTGTGGAAGGATCCCTAGAGGCTTAAGGATTTTTGTAGTACCTACTTCAGAGAATCCAGATCCGAGAATGATAGCAGAATGGATGGAAAATAACCACCAATGCAGTACAAATATGTTGAGAATTTTGATAAAAAATGTATGGAAGGAACGTGAAAGACTGATTGTAGAAATTGAAAAAAATTCTAAGGAATTAAGGACCAGATGTATCCAAAAAACGATTTGCGTTTCTTAAATAGCGAATTTTAAGAAATCGTTATTTAAGAAATGCAAAATGGTATGTATGATTTTTGCGATTCGGTAATAGCGATTTCTTAAAATTCGTAAATGCTATTACCGAATCGCAAATAGAGAATCCAACCCCATTTGCACCTATGGGCCTGTTGCGAATGGTTTTGCATTTCCTAAATTGCAAATTCCAGGTAGGAATTTGCAATTTAGGAAATGCAAATCCCAGGGTGCTGGGTGCCTAAGGCCCCCTCTGCTGCACCACAAAAAAAAATGTACGGACATGTGAGGCACACACATGCCTTAGGGGCATGTGTGCGCTACATGTCAATTTTAAAAATGCATTTAAAATGCATTTTTGAAATTTGCACATGGTTACCACCAAACTTTTGTTTGTGGTAATTGCATTTCCTAAATGCCCAATTCGCATTTAGGAAATGCTTGATACATGTGCTTAAGAAATCGCAAATAATGATTCCTTATTTGCGATTTCTTATTTAGAGAATCTCAACTTGCGATTCTCTAAATGGGGTCGCAATTTTAAGGAATCGCTATTTTTGCGATTCCTTAAAATTGCACTGCGAATGCCCTTCATACATTCTGAAAGGCATTTTTGCATTCGCAAACGGCCGAATTTTGCGATTTGCACCGTTTGCGAATGCAAAATCACTTGATACATCTGGCCCTAAAAGAAATGTGCTCATTGGAAGAGTATTGAGAAGAGATGGAGAGTGTGGATCAAAAACTTAGTAGGGCTGAAGAAATCCTTAAATCCAAAAAACAACAGAAATTTTAAAGAGATTTGAAGGATTATGAGAAGGGACAGATTCTTACATTTGGAAGGAAATATGACAAAGTTAGAAATAAACCAAGGGAAAGATTAATAAATGCTAGATCTATAAATGAATGTACTAGGATGACAACTACTGATATTGAAAAGATACAAGTTGATTCTGGAAAAGATTTGAGAGAAAGTAAAGACAGCGAGAGTGATGCATCCCTACAATCGGATAGCGGTGGAGTAAAGTACAACATTTTAAAGGAATTCAATCTCATAGCCCACAGGAGACTAATGGGTCAAGTGGGAAGAGGAAAAGAGCCTCATCAAGGGCAAGGAAGAGGAAGAAGAACAAGAAGATGAGTAGGAGATTCGAAGGAGGGTCCACTGGGAATGCAAACAAGGGGCCAAGTGACATCAAAATGATGGAGAAAATGACTGTGATCAATCTCTCTCATACATGTATATCAGAATCAGAAAAAGAGGTATTTTCCCTGCAACTATCTTTTTGCCCTGTAACACAATTTGACTATACTCAAAGTTGTATTGATTTGTTTTATTTTACTAGGAAACTAAAACTAAAAAAATGTTTTGCAACTCAGATTAAAGAACAAAGTACTGCTGTTGAATTAATATTCTCTAATCTGCAGACAAAGGATGTAAAAGTATTATACAATGTGCGAATTAGATGAAAATATTGAGGCGATTTCTGACTCAGTTTTAAATCTAATACAAATGGGAATTGATATAGAAGAACAATGTCCTAGTGGTTTCAGATCGAAGTCAACCTTTTCTCCCTCAGTCAATAGTGATGCTATAAATGTCTTTGAGAAGGGTGTTACTAAAGAAATGAAGAAATTAAGATATGCAAAAAGATCCAACTTTCACAATTTGGAATGGAAACATAGAGAAGCGATTAAATCCATACGGAATAATAAGGCTACCATAATAAAAAAATCTGCTAAGGGTGGAAATGTAGTGGTATTATCCAGAGATAAGTAGATCAAAATAAAAACTATTTTTTTGCAAAAGTTGATGGGTGGAGAGATATAGGACTTATTGAATGGGATGAGTATCAGTTTCTTAAAGTTGAATTTCCTAAAACTCCAGCTATCTATTTTCTGCCTAAATTACATAGGAATGTGGATGACCCTCCGGGAAGACCTATTGTATCATCGATAGGTAGCTTATTGGAGAACACCTTAAAATATTTTGATTTTTTCTTACATCCATTTGTTGAGGCATTGCCTTCATACATTAAGGGCACTGGAGATTTTTGGAGGATCATCAACGGAGTTGTGTGGGAAGATGATTTCCTCTTAATGAGTTTGGATGTTAACAGTTTATACACTTGTATACCCCATGACAACAGGATTAAAGCAGTAAGATTTTTTTTGAGGGCCCGTTCTTTGTCATATCTTCTTCACACTGTGATGTTGCTTGACATGATCTATATTTGTCTGACCAACAATTTTTTTATCTTTGAGAAAACGTTGTACCATCAAACCCAGGGAACTGCGATGGGCACTTGCTACACCCCCAGTTATGCAGGTTTATACCTTTGCTGGTAGTAGGAACAAGTGGTCGGGAAAATCGTTGATTTTGAAGATCATGTAGTCATCTGGGTGTGGTATATTGATGATATTTTCTGCATTTGGAGAGGTAGTGCTGAATCTGCAGTACAATTTGCAACAGTTTTAAATGACAATTCCTTAAATGTGAAATTTAGTAGTGAAATTAATTCTAATGAGTGAATTTCTTGATGTAGAAATCAACGTTTTGAATGACAATTTAGAATGTATCTTATTTAGGAAGGACACAGCTGGCAACAGCTTAGTCCATGCTAAAAGTAATCATCCTAAAAACTTAGTTAAGAGTATTCCATATTATGAATTATTACATGCAAGGAGAAACTGTAGTTTGAATGCAGCTTTTGAAAAGGAGGATGTAGTCATGAATAAACGGTTCAAAAAAAGTGTATGCACGTCAAGTACTATAGAAAAAGCGTTGACAAAAGTTAGACAAATTAACAGAGATGATTCACTGGTAACAAAATCAACATGTGATAAGAAAAAGAATGAATCAATGAGATTCATTACAATATTTCACAATAAGCCAGGAGAATTAAAAAGAATATTTACAAAGTTCTGGCCTGTGTTGAAAACAGATGAGAATATAGCTGAAACACTAGAGGAGTGCCCTAAATTTAATTTTTTGAAGGAGTAGATCATTGAAAGACACTTTGAGTCACTGTTTATTACCAAAATAGAAACAAATAAACCCATTAATGTTTTCTTTATTTGTGGGAAATCTAAAGCCTGCAAACATAGTAAGAATAGGAAGTTGAATTTCTAGGGGTCTCAAGACCCTTTAGTATTAGAAAACATGTGACATGCAATTCGGATTATTGTATATATGCTTTGAAATGTCCCCGCAGTAAATTTTATGTAGGAAGTACCATCCATGTGACTAAGATAAGAATATTGGAGCATATGAGGGCCATTAAGAATGATGATAAATCATATCCAGTAGCGAGACATTTTAAACAATACCATGAACAGAACACTAACAAATTAAAATTTGTTGTTCTAGAAAGGGTTGTGCTAAGTGTAAAAGGAGGGAACAGAACACTGGAATTGAGGAAATTAGAATCTTGTCTAATCATTGGTCTTAATACTATGGAGCCAGCAGGATTAAATAAGGATGAAGAATTAGCCATTCATTTAATAAGTAATAGCTGTTTTTAGAGTGATAATAGGTTGAAGAGCCAGTAGCTGTTTTCAATGAGGTATATGCTGTATATAATTGTGGTTTCATATTTTGTCTAAACTGAATTTTGAGATAATGTGTTTTTTTCGTTTTAGGTGGATGGGAGAAAGAAATGATGAGAAGCAAATGAGCTACTATATCATGTATAACTCTCAATGAGCAATGTAGAGATTGCAATAAGTAGGAGATAACCCTCTTGCGTTTTGGAAAGTTATATTAGCTATATTAATTGCATCGTATATTACATATATGTTCAAAAAATATAGATAGGACAAATGTCTTTAAAATAGGTATTAGTATGCATTACTTTATACCCACTCGGGATAAAATAGTAAATAAATATCTTATTAATCATGGTAATTTTGGGAATTTTATTGGACGATCCAATATTCCATCAATATTAAAGATCTTTGTGTGGAAAGGAAGCCATGAAATATAAGAAATATAAGAAATATATAGAATAGATGTAAGAAACTTGGTTAAAAAAACATGTTTAAAGATGGCCGCCATGATTAGATGTAGAAAAAGTAGCTTGTGAGGCCCGTCATTTATGTTGTCAGTTTTTTGTATATTTGCACATGTAAATAAAAAGAAATGAAATTATGGACAATGTAATACCTGTGAACAAGGAAACAACGGTTTCCAAAACGCGTCGGGTGGATGTTTATCGTGTGCCATAATGATTAAAATGGAGTTTCCAAGACAGTTGTGACCGAGGTGTTTTTCTTGGAATAAGAGGAACTGTGTGTGTATTTATGAAGTCTGTGACCCCGCCAAGGTCTGCCGTGTTTGGGCTCGGACGAAGCAAGGTTCAGAGGATTTTATATGTATCTATATACATATATATATATATATATATACATATATATATAAACTGATCCCAAATGAGAGAATGGAAATCTTAAACACTAACTCATTGGTGTGATGATCACAAAGTGATAGGCTACACTGTTATTATTGCAGAAACATAAGAGTATCAGAGACTTTGAATATCGAAAAGGCTTATATCAGAGAAAAAAGGTCAGTCATATATGATCTGTCCTTCCTCGTGGTGATGACAATGAATGTATACTCCAGTCAACCTTCCCACTCTCAAAGGACAAGTCATACCAGAAAAGAATATCTTCCCCCAGTAAGTGACCTCCCACGGAAGACTGAAGAAATAATGGGCAGAAAATGGATAGGTTCCTCTGCAGAAATCCATATGCCCTGTCTTTGCTTGGGCCACCCAACCCCTCAATGCTCAGCTTTAATGTAGTCCAGTGTTTCCTTAGCGGTCATGATCACTCAGGTGACACGAGGCCAGCCTCCATTTATGTCTCTAAGAGCAGATAAAATGTGCAAAACTGCCTCCAGCTCACAATCGGTTCCTAAGAAGGGATCATTCAGGATCTTATTGAAGGGTTTTGTTGCCTGCTGCAAACAAAACTCATTCCCATTCTGTCACATGAGAATTTTACAAACATATGGCCGAAACTGTTTCCTATTTAAACATCAAAATGCAGCAATCACAGCCGAGAGGTGACCAGTTAACCTTTTCTAAATGTAAGGTACTCCAGTGTGCCGCATGTAATATCTTAGGAGCCAGATGTACGAAAATACGTTTTGTGATTTACAATTTGTGATTCAAATTGCGAGTCTCAAAATGAAATGTACAACAGTGTCAACCACACTGTTTGCGATTTCCAATGGGGTTGCAAATGACCTACCTCATCAATGTTGATGATGTAGGTGACAGTTTGCGTCTCCACTGAGAATGGCCTCATTCACAGTAATGGTGGTCTGCTGGAGATCCCCTCCTCTTTGCTCATGAGTTGCCACCAATATGAAATTGGTGGTAATTGCGATTGTTTTGCTACCTTAATTGTGGTCACAAAACAATCATACATGCCACCGCGACTTGCAATTAAGAAGGGACGCCCTTTTCTAATTGCGAGTCCCAATCCCTATTTTGCAAATCAGTATTTGCATGCTGGCTCACAAAATAGGCATGACACATTAGGAAAGGCCAATTGTGTCGCAAAAGGCAAAATTTGGCTTTTGCGACTGGAAAATGGCTTCATGGCCCCCGGAGCCTTTTCAGCTCTAACCTAACCTCTTTTAAGCCACAAATTATGCTAAAAATGGTGGTTTGTATTGGAAGTGTGCCAGATTCATTTTTATGGACAAAACGCCACAGCCTCAGAATGACATTTGCCTCGTAGCCCTGGTTATAACGATGAGCAAGAGGCTGTATTACTATATGTAGGGCTGAATCTGATCTAATGTGCCAAATTTGAGGGGCCCTGTTTGGATCTTTCAGTACTGAGATCAGTGAAGCCTACAAATGTACATGCTTGAGGGCAGACCACACCTTCTAACAACCACTTTCCGTGCTCTGTGTGGGATTAAATACTACACATTACTCCTACTCGTGGAAGTGAAATTTACAGAAATAAATCCATTTATAACCTCCAAGAATCCTTTTGTAAATTCCCTGGGGAAGAAATGTCAGTTTCCGTTGCCCAAATGGGAAGCTATATGTCCATATCTGTGGTTCACATCAGTCTCCAGTTTCAGCAGTCTCGACCGCAGCATTATATTGATGCGTTAGGAAACCTCTGAAGAACCGTGTCCAACTCTAGAAGCTATCTCTCCAGAATAATAATGGTAAACTGGGTACAACACAAAACTCGTCCTCGTTCAACTTATACTGCCATTTGGAGAGGCTCGCCAATTTAACCCTTTGCACAGCTAAGTGGAAGAGGAAACTGGAACATAATTATTAACAATCCTTAAAAAAAGACAGTTTCACAGCAGTATTTTTTCTGCATCATGAGACTGTCCCCCACGCACCCCCCACACACACCTGGCCTCCACTAAACATTTTTAAAGTTCCGTCCAAAAGAGGAGACGCTTACTCTTAAAAGTTGCCAGTGGTCTGAAAAAGAATGTCAACAGGCTGACTCTTTTCCTTTCTATTGGCAACAGGGAACATCTGAAACTATGACTCCAGTAAGTGGCTCCCTTCCTTAGCCAGATTATCTGAGAGTAGCAGGTTGAGGTGAAGCGGCATATCAGAGTGACTGACGTTATTGGCACCACTGTTATTGCCATGGGTAGAGGTGAGCGGGGTACAGCATCTTTAACCCGAAGTCAGATCTCCTTGCCGCAGATATAGACATTACGGGCAGCCCTGCCTCAAATGCCAAAGGTGAACACAATTCGGGCTAGCAGCCTTAGAGAAGGCATCTCTTACTGGTGCAGTAGATAAATAGTTCAAGGGTTCATTTTATAGGGCAATTGCAGCATCCAACTTTCATTAGGCTCGAATATTTATTTAGCTAATGCAATACTAACGCTAATAAAAGACTCAGCTGATGTTTGACTCCCTTCAGGAAATTAAGCATACAACTGATATTTTTTGGAACATGAACCTGTTGTCACAGTACGTTTTGGTTGTCTTGTTTGACTTTCTTTTCTCATGATCAACTTCACCAGTGGCATCAATATCTGGGAGATGTCAACTGTGATTGAAGCATTTAAATCAGGAGCCAGCCCAGAGATACTTGAATCAAAAGCCTCGTTTTCTGTGAGATAAACTTTTTTGTTTCCTCAGCTGGATGAATTAGTAAACAAGTAAGCAGAGGAGAAAAGGATGCTTCACCATTTTAAAGGCTATTTTTCAAAGAAGTATTTTGTTCAGAAATGCATTTTTCAAGGAATACAAAACAGCTAACAACTCTTGAGGTCACACATAAGGTCGGGCAGCTGCAGGAAAAACCCAGCCACAGTCATTAAAACCCAGCAACAACTGCAAAGTAATGACAATTACTGCAATATGGCAGGTGAAAGAGTACAAGACATTTGCAGCAGCTAGAAAGTAATGGTGTCAAACAAACGGGTCCTCTCAACGATAAACGAGGGGTATGTCTGGAATGTATTAATCATCGTCCAGAACCGTTCTTTATCAAGACCTATCTTCTGAAATCAGATTTCAAGAGAGCAGAAATCAAATTGGTAGAGCAGACCCAGTTTACTGGAAGGATCAATAACTTGAGTACCCAAGTCCGAGCCGTCACAAGGTTTTTATGGTCGAGCGCAAAGCGATGCGTCCATTCTGTAATCTCTCTTTGGGCTTCAAATCACGCCCATGCCATGTCAGTCACTTACATTGTTTCATGGGCTTGCCTTTTAAAATTCGCTTGCTTTCATTCGTGAAAGGCATGCATACGTAATGACTTTTCTGGTGCTTAGCCCACCTACACAGCACCGGTAAAGTACCAAAAACATACGAGGCTCGATGTTTTCAGCCTGGAGTCCGGACTACTTTATCTGTTTATTTTCCACGCAGCGCGATCGCGCTGCATTTTACATAGCGTGATCGCGCTACGTTTTTTTTGCTTTACAACGCTAATAGCTCTAACTCGAACAAATGCGAGACCTGTTGCATTGAAAATGCTTGTTATTCAATTCTCTTCGTGGTTCACAAGACAGATGGCAAGCTTTCTCCTGTCCTGGACCTCAAGAAAGTCAACTGATATGTGAAAAAGATATTCAAAATAGAGACATTGCAAATGGTGAAACCCTTGGTATCAAGAGGAGGCTATTTAACAACCCTCGATCTGCCAGGGCATATTTTCATAAAGCAATTCAAGTGGAATCCCAAAGGTACCTAAGGTTTACAGTGGTGTAACACTCCCACTTTCAGTTTAAGGTTCTTCAATTTGGCCTGCCATCATCCCCAAGAGCCTTTATGAAGGTCTTGTTGTAATGTCTCTTCAGCTGCTATGTATACATTTTTTTCCTATTCAGATGACTATAAGTTTTTTATTCAATTCTCTTCGTGGTTCACAAGGCAGATGGCAAGCTTTGTCCTGTCCTGGACCTCAAGAAAGTCAACTGATATGTGAAAAAGATGTTCAAACTAGAGACATTGCTAGTGGTTATACCTTTGATATCAAGAGGAGGCTATTTAACAGCCCTCGATCTGCAAGAGCATATTTTCATAAAGCAATTCAAGTGGGATCCCAGAGGTATCTACGGTTTACAGTGGTGGAGCACTCTCACTTTCAGTTCAAGATTCTTCAATTTGGCCTGCCATCATCCCCAAGAGTCTTTATGAAGGTCTAGTGGTAATGTCTCTTCAGTTGCAAGGTATCCATGTTTTTCCTATTTAGATGTCTATCGGATTGTGTCATCTTTTTCAAAGGCTGAAGTCGGCACAAAGCTGGTGTGCAGTTGCCTAGAATCATGTTTTGTTTTGGGAATTGGGAAAAACCACAACTTATTCCTGCTCAGCAGATGAAAGTCATAAGAGCTCTACTGAACTATCACAAGTGACGAGATTTCCTACCAAAAGCAAGGAGGTTGATTCTGCAAAACCAGCTGCTTCAACTTCATCATTAAACAAAGATCAGCTGCAGGAGACTGGGTACCAGTTCACAGATTGATGCCATCATGCATGGGAAGGGTTCCTTAGGCTTTTCATCATTTAAAACCCTTAATACAACATCTGCGGAGTCATTAGTCTCCAGCTAATCAGAAGTAAAACAGCTGGATTCCAGTGCTTTGGAGGACTGTGCAGGATCTCCAGTGGTGGTTAATTTTAGAGATCTGGTAGAAGGGAGTATTGATGCAAGAACCTCTTCCTCTAATTCTCACAACAAATGCAAGTCTTTGGTGGTGGGTGATACTGGGAAACAATCTAATTCATGCAAGTAGTTCAAATTCAGACAGGCTACAGTTCTCCAGTTGAAGGGAAATATCAGCAATCTGGAATGTTCTACATGGTTTTGCAGGGTATTCAATCAACAACTCTCTGGTGAGGACAGAGAGTCAGTTGGCAAAGTCTTACACGAATACACAAGAGGTGATAAGAGTCAATCCTCAGCAAAACTAGCTAAGAGGACTTTGCTTTGGTCAGAGAAGAACCTGCTGTTGATAAGTGCAATGTACCAGTTCAGCCTATTAAACACAGATCCATTTGTATCACTATCCAACATTTTTTTCTCACAGTTCTGTTCCAAGATGTGGTGCTAATAAGCATGGGAAACAGAAACTCCAGCAATTCAATGTCCACAGTGCTCTTTGTATGCTTCCCCTCCAATTCCTCTTCTCCCGAGGGTAAATCAGAGAATCTGGAGGAAGGAGGCAGAGGTGATTCTGACCACAGGCTCAGGACACAATGGATCTCATTTGTTGGAAGGTGGGTTATTAGTTGTGTGGCCTGCACAAGTAATGGGTCCGCACTAGACAAACACCGGGCACCAAACACTCCACTGTAGCACTGGACTCTCATAGGGTAGAGTTGCACAGCCCTTGGACAAGTTTAAAAGCGTGGGGGGTATTTCTTAGAGACTTCTATGGTCCTCCTATATCCCTTCTTTTGTGGTCTACATGTTTCAGCCATTTTTACTGTGCCCCTCAGGGTCAATATGGCTTTTGTCAGGATAGAATTTTGTGATGCGTATGCACCCTGTTAGAAATGGGATCTGTGGTTGGCAGTCAGGTTACCCCCTGTACAAGCAAGGACCGTCACTCTAGTCAGGACAAAGGAGAAACACACCTTGTTAACCCCTGCTCCCCCTTTTGGTAGCTTGGCACGATGCAAGGATGCCAGGTCTAACATGTGTCCCACACCAGCTGAAAGTGGGGAGAACTACTCTTTACTAAGGCAGAAGAATCTGGACAGACCATCAGCAATGGCATGTTCTGTTCCAGGGCGGTGTTCCACTGTATAGTCCATTCCCTGTAGGGAGATAGACCACCTCAACAGTTTTGGTTCTCACCCCTTATCTGTGTTAACCATCTGAGTGGCCTGTGGTCTGTCTGAACCTGGAGGTGAGTCCCAAACAGGAAGGGTCTTAGCTTCTTCAGCGCCCAGACCACAGCAAAAGCTTCATGCACAATTGCACTCTAACTACATTCCCTGGGAAGTAACCTCCATCTGAGGAAGGCTACAGGTTGACCGAGGCCCTCTTTGTTTAGCTGTGACAACACTCCTCCTACACCATGCTCTGAAGCATCAGTCTGCACGACAAACTCTTGAGAGAAGTCAGGTGCCTTCAGCACTATTGCCATGCATATGGGTGCCTTCAGGGCAACAAACGCTGCCTGGCAAAACTCAGTCCAGATCACCTTCTTTGGTTGCTTGTTGGAGGTTAACTCTGTTGAGGGAGCAACAATGGTGCCATACCCTTTAACAACCTCCTATTGTAACCTGTGAGGCCTAAAAAGGCTCTCACCTCAGTCTGGGTTTTAGGTGGCTTCCAAGCCAGAATAGTGTAAATCTTGGATGGTAGGGATGCCACCTGGCCACTCCCTACCTGGTGCCCCAAGTGCACTACAGAGTCCTGCCCAATTTAGTACTTGCTAGCCTTATTAGTGAGGCCTGCCTTTTGCAGGGCCTCTAACACTTTGCAGATGTACTGCAAGTGTTCCTCCCAAGTGGAGGTGAACACAGCAATGTCATCCAGGTAGGCTGCACTGAAATAATCCAATCCAGCCAAGACCTGGTTAACCAGCCTCTGAAAGGTGGCAGGGACATTTTTCATCACAAAGAGCATCACCCTAAACTGGTAGTACCCATTTGGGGTAGAAAATGCAGACCTCTCCTTAGCCCCCTGAGGCAGACCAGTCTGCCAATATCCAAAGGTCTTTTCAAACGCATTTAGATATTTGGCAGCTCCTAACTGATCAATGAGCTCATCAGCTCGGGCATGGAGTGTGCGTCAATCATAGTGATCGCATTGAGTCCCCGCTAAACCACACAGACCTGAGTTCTGGAATGGCACCAAGAGCAGCAGCTTTTGGGACTAAGACCACAGGACTGGCCCAAGAGCTACTGGAGAACTTAACAACCCCAAGAGCTAACACTTTGGATACCTCATCCTTAATGTTGGCCCTGACCTTGTCAGTCTCTCGGTAAGCTTTATGTTTCACAGGAAGACTGTCGCCAGTGTCCACATCATGTGTACACAAATGAGTGACCACTGGAATCAAGGAAAATAATGGCTTGCTTCCAGGCTCTCTTGAACAAGCTTCCAGAAGTGGACTGTCTGGTTTCTAAAAGCCAGCATGTAACTGAATACATCCTGGGGGGCCTAATGGAGGCTTTCTCCAAGCCTTCTCTTACCAGACTCAAAGGTTCCTGACAGGGTGGCTATACAGGAACTCAAAAGGGCTAAATCCAAGACCCTTCTGTGGCACCTCCCTGTAGGCAAACAGAAGGCATGGCAATAGGATGTCCCACTTATTCCTCAAGTGCTCTGACAGGCCCAAGATCATGCCCTTCCAGTTGCAGTTGAATCTCTCAACCAGCCTGTTTCCTTGGGGATGGTAAGGAGTTGTAAACTTTTAGGGTACCCCACACTCCTTCCATAGAGACTTCATTTATGTAGATATGAAGTTGGGACGCCTATCGAAGACCACTTCCTTGGAAAACCCTATGCGGGTAAAAAGGCCCATCAGTGCACGTCCCACCACAGGGGAGGTGATTGATCTCAAGGGAATGGCGTCTGCATACTGGGTGGCATGGTCCACCAAGACCATGATAAACCAACTGCCCATAGCTGTCTTGGAATCCAGAGGCACTACAATGTCAATACCAACCCTTTCAAAGGGGGTGCTGACAACAGGAAAAGGTTGGAGGGGAGCCTTACATTTCCCTCGTGCCACTTGCCTGAGAAGTTTGGCAAAACCTACAGTGTTCATCTGAGTGCCTGTGTATTTGGGGCCAGTAAAAGTGGGTGACAAGCCATTCAAAGGTCTTGTCCTGCCCCAAATGTCCAGCTAAAGGCACATCATGAGTCAGACCCAGTAGAAAGGCTATGAAGCACTGGGGTACCACCAGTACAAGGGCTGACCCAGGCCCAGCAACCTTAAGCTCACTATATAGGAGGCCGTCCTCCCAGTAAATCAGATGTGAACCAGACTCATTGCCGGACGCCTGGTCTGCAGCCTGCCGTCGCAAACCCTCCAGAGTTGGGCATGTCTTCTGTGCCTCACAGAATGCTTCCCTGGTGGGTCCCCCTTCCTGCTGCCACTGAGTCAGCGCAGGGACCTCCCTCAGCCATCTGTTCCCCTGTAGGCTCTGGGGCGTCCCCCTCAGATTCAGCCTCCTCCCGGGCCGTGGGAAATTCCGGGGTGGGTTTCCCACACCCTTTGCCCTTCCTCCTTCTGGCAGACACCCGGGCCACTCTTTCAGGCTCCTGGGCCTCCTGATTACTCTGACGGGCTGCCATTGGCAGGGTGGATACACACACCCACCCAGGTAGACCAAGTGAAACATATGTTCCACCTCCTTCCAAGGGGAATCCTCCAGGCCATTGCCAAGCAGACAATCTACAGGCATGGTTGGACTCACAGCTATTCTCAAGGCACCAGAGACCCTCCCCACATTCAAAGGGAACCTGTGTCACTCTGCACAGGTGCCCTGAGATGTCTACCACAACAACTTGGTGAAGTACATGGGGATATATCTGCTCTTCAGACACCAAGTGGCTTCTCACAGTGGTCACACTGGCTCCTGTGTCTTTCAGAGCCTCCACCCTCTGTCCATTGATAGTCACCCACTGCCTGTACTTTTTAGTGTTTTCAGACACAAGGGTTCTCTGGACCATCTCACTGTTCCCTAGTGAGACAAGGGTCATCTCAGCTGGCTCCCACCCACCTGAAACCAACTCCTCCCCAAGCGCTACACTGGCCAAATCCTGTGACTGAGCACCGGTGGGTGCCTGTGTCCACTTGGAACATTTGGGATCCCCTCACATGACCCTCCCGTTCACATGCATGCCCCCTCTGCAGGTTTCTCTTTATAAAACGACAGCTTCTTTTCAACTGGGGGCTGGGAATCCTTACCCTGGGAACTAGGTTGGGGCCATTTAGAGAATTCCCCCTGTTTACCCTTACCCCCCTATTCTTCTGAGAGGGAACCTGCCCACCCTTGGCGTGGTCTCCCCCATACTTCTTTTGGACCCTGGTGCTCTCCCAGTGGTCTGCTTCCTGTGCAAGCCTCCTTGGGTCAGTCAGCTTGCTGTCAATCAGGTGCTGGCACAGCTCTGGTAAACAAAGACTGTACAAGTGCTCCCAAGCAGTTAAGTTGTAACGCACCTCATAAGTTGTTACCTTATTGCCCTTCACACAACTATCCAGTGACCCCGCAAAAAGAGTCAACACATTCTAGCCAAGTTTGGCATTCTTTCTTTTTGTAGGACCTATACGTGTCCTTGTACTGCTCAGGGGTGAGACCATACCTTGTGAGTAGGGCGCCCTTCTTGATATTGTAGGTGAGTCCTTGAGGATCCCATGAGGATGTCAAGGTGTCCCTCCCTTCTACCTCGCAGTGCTTCCACAGACCCACCCTCCAATGTGCTTCAAGGACCATGTTCATGTGGAGAGCAGACTCATATCCCTAAACCACAAGTAGATATCATCCTTCCCCTTATAATCCTTCACTAGGTCTTTAGGAATATGCACCCTCCTCTCAGGGTGCACTGTGGTACTGCTGCCTCCATCTTTAGTAGACTGGCTCATCTGATCTAGTTCCCTCAAACTAAGCCCATGAGCCAAGAACGTTTTTTTCTCCTCAATGGCCTTTCTCCTCTCTTCCATCTCCCTCTCCATCTTAAGCTTCTCTAATTCAAACAGGTGCACCCTCTCTGCCTGTCTATCCCGCAATTCTTCAGGAATCAGACCCTTGGAGGACACACAGCTACCTGCCCTGGAGCCATTCCCCCAGGCAGTACAGGTACCTCTACTACACCCTCATGGCTGTCTTACACCTCCTCACCCTCATTCTCCTCCTCTGTGTTCCCCCCCAACCTCCTTGACTCTTACCCAGGTCTTCAGTGCCTTTTGCAGCTCCTCCTTCCTGTCGGAGCTCCTAATGGGAAAGGCAAGAACCTTACTGAACTGTTTCAGTTGAGCAACTGTATAACTCCCCAGCTTCTCCAACTCAAAAACTTGACTGAGACATGATGGCAAGTCAAAAAGTGAAAAATTACAAGGCAGAACAAAGAGTTCCCAATGAGAAGTTAAAAAGTCAAAAAATGGAAGCAGATGAAGTCCAAGAAGAGAAAAAGCTAAATCACAAAAACAAGTTGTATGTGGTCACTTAATGGTCTGCACTGAAACCAGTAGTGTACACTTAATAACTGTATGTAAGGTACAAATACAAGTACAATCCTCACCGCTGATCACCAGTGTTAGAAATGGTGTCTTTGTTTGGCAGTCAGGTTACTCCCTGTCCAAGCAAGGGCACCCAATCTAGTCAGGGCAAAGGAGAAACACACCTGGTTAATCCCCGCTCACCCACATGGTAACTTGGCATGGACCGAAATGCTTAACCCAGAGACAACGTGTAAAGTATTTGTACCAACACATACAGTAATACAGTAAAAACACAACAAAATGACACAACACTAGGTTAGTAAAAACAGCCAATATTTATCAGAACAAAACAAGACCAAATAACAAAAATCCAACATACATAGGCAAAGTTATGGATTTTCAAAGATTAAACACAAAAATAACGCTTAGAAACATGAATGCTTCGATGAGGTGATATCACAGCATTGTAAAGGAGTCGTTCCCAACAATCCAATGCCAGTGGCGCCGGTCAAGAAGTCACACAGCCCCACAGGTGATGCAGAAACAAGCCGGGGGCACAGAGTCGGAAATCACAGCGTCACTGGATCCAAGGTGGCGTCGGTTCCAGTGCTGCGGAGTGAAGGAGCGGAGGCATCACAAAGAGGCGTCGGGTCCTTGCTGCAGAGCGGTGAGCTGGTGGCGGTGCGAAGCGCTGGATCCGTGCACTTCCAGCGGAGTTGCTATTCAGCTGCCACGACATGGTATGGCGACTTCCATGGAGTCACGTACTTTAGCAAGGCTGCAGCGGTGTCGGGCCTGCGGGGTCATTGCACTCCAGTGAGGACCACGGCTTCAGTTGCAGGCGGTGTCACAGGATTCAGCAGCGGCATCAGTCCAGAGTCATCTGAATTTGGTTTCCTTGGATCTTATTGATTTTCCACAAGTTTCTCCTTTCAAGGGCCCAGGGGCTGGATTAGGCACCACTTGGCAGGGCAGGAGTCTCAGCAGAGAGTCCAGGTACTGAAAGAGGACGTTTTGATTGCCTTAAGACTTCAGAACAGGGGGCAGGCTCAGTCCAAGCCCTTGGAGATTCTTCTCAAGCAGGAACATACCACAAAGGCCAGACAGAAGTAGCAACTGCAGAATAGCCCAACAAAGCACAGCCACAGGCAGGGACAGGACTACTCCTCAGCTCTTCAGCTCTTCTTCTTGGCAGAGGTTCCTCTTGGTTACAGAAGCACCTCTTGAAGAAATCTAAAGTCTGGGGTTTTGGGGCCAATACTTATACCCCTTTCTGCCTTTCATGTTGCCCAAAGAAAAGTCTCTGTTGTTTACAGGATCCTGCCTTGCCCAGGCATGGCCCCAGACACACACCAGGGGGTTGGAAACTGCATTGTGTGAGGGCAGGCACAGCCTATTCAGGTGTAAGTGACCACTCTTCCCTCCACTCTAGCCCAGATGCCTCATCAGAATATGCAGGCTACAGCCCAGCTCCCTTTGTGTCCCTGTCTAAAGGAGGAGATTCACAAACAGCCCAACTGTCAGTCTGACCCAGACAGGGAATCCACAAAGACCCAGACAGGGAATCCACAAACAGGCAGAGTCACAGAATGGTTCAAGCAAGAAAATGCCTACTTTCTAAAAGTGGCATTTTCAAATTAACAATCTAAAATCCAACTCACTAAAAGATGTATTTTGAAATTGCTGGTTCAGAGACCCCAAACTCCATATTTCTATCGGTTCTCAAAGGGAAACTGCACTTTGGGAATATTTAAAGACACCCCCCATATTGATCTATAAGAGAGATAGGCCTTGAAACTGTGAAAAACAAATTTGGCAGTATTTGACTGTTAGGACATGTAAAACACATCAGTACATGTCCCACCATTAACATACACCCCACCCAGCCCATGGGGCTACCTAGGGCCTACCTTAGGGGTGCCTTATATGTATACAAAGGGAAGCTTTAGGCCTGGCAAGTGGGTACACTTGCCAAGTCGAAATGGCAGTTTAAAACCGAACACCCAGACAATGCAGTGGCAGGTCTGAGCCATGTTTACAGGGCTACTCATGTGGGTGGCACAATCAGTGCTACAAGCCCACTAGTAGCATTTGAGTTACAGGCCCTCGGCATCTATAGTGCATTTTACTAGGGACTTACTAGTAAACCAAACATGGCAATTATGGAAAAGCCAATTACACATACAATTTCACATAGGGAGCAATTGTACTTTAGCACTGGTCAGCAGTGTTAAAGTACTCGGAGTAACAAAAACAGCAAAACCAGAGTCCAGCACATAACAACAAGTTGGGAAGCAGAAACAATATGTTTGGGGAGACCACGCCAAGGATGCTGGGTCTAATACACCCTAAGGTATGCACCATATGTGTCTTTTTCACTTATTTTCTTATGTCAGAAAAATGCCTCTTGTGACTATACCTGTTGGAGAAAAAGATGTAAACACTATTAGTCATGTTGGCAAAATTGTATGACCGTGGAATATTAGCATAAGCCCCCAGGGGGCGTAACAACAGACCCACACTTGTTCCACACATGCTGTTACTTCCAGCAAGTCTTTTATATTTAGCCACTGCATTCCTTTCCTTTCTAAGGTTACTTTACACGCCATGCCCGTGATGGTGATGACGTGAAAACACTGTGCTTTTCATTTTGTGAATCAAGGATTTTGACATTTCTTTTTACTGAATTGATCATAGAAGACTACTTGCAACCAACCTGTGGTGCACTGATAACAACAGGTCGTCCTGAGGGGGGTGGACCCTATTGTCACACACTAGTGGCATGAAAGCAATGGAAAGTAATGTGAGTAAAGCAAGGTTTGGAAAGAAGAGTACCATTTCTCCACCTTGGTAAGTCCAGAAATTACACACCCTTCAGCTCCTACATACTTCATCAAAGCCTCTCACCCTCTCACAACCTCTGCTGTCTCCTTGGACCCTGTATCGTAGTGTGGTTGTGTGTTGTTTTGATTTAAATACTCCCCTTCTGCCTCATAGTGGACGATCAGGGGACATGCTAGGCTAGGTTCTCATGGTCTATTCATTCACTCAGGCCATCCCATCTCCTTTTGCCATTTGCCCCACAGGACACTCAGAGCCACGTACTATTGGCTGGCCCGGGAAGGTTCTATGAGCTATACTCACTGATTGCGGTTTCTGCTGCTGCAAGACATTGTGTTCTTCTGTTGGCATAATAAGGACATGTTGTCTTCGCTTTTCATTGGGTCAGCCATCATTTCTTAACAGAGCACTTCATTCTTTTTTAGTTGCTTACGGGGACAATACCTGATTGGTGCAGACTTGTCCACCGTAGAGTCCTTGTTTTTTCCGATTGGATGATGGCATCTACCCTGTTCTGAGTTATATTATATTTCATTGACCTGATATCCTGCTTAGTGTTATGTATCTCCCTATATCTGAGATACCTCTAATTCAGTAAATCCTGTTAAATACTTCATTGTGCCTATTTTGTTGCAAATTGACACACAAAGTTGTTCCCTTTTGCAAGACGATCGTACCATTTCTAGCACTCATACAACATTACATATGGTAAATTTTTTCATTATTTCTCTTGCTTTCACTGATCTCTTCTTTTCAAACCGTAATATATTGTCCAATGTTATGTGTCTACCAATCTGGTAAGTGGGCACAAACATACTTCAGTAATTGGACCCGCCTGTTTGCAGAACCCAGATGTCTCTAACTGGGTGTTGTTGTTTCTATTCCCCAAGATACCTAATAAACATTCAAACCATGTCAATATTATGTGACTACACATGATTTCGTACACATGGTACATCTCTATCTATGGTGAAGAGTGCCTGTAATAGTGGCATTTAATGTACTCTATAGTTCATCCTTCTTGATTATTCATTTTCAACATGTCAGTACTTAAGCTGGTGTTTTCCTGTTCTTACTCCATAGTTGTAGACCCTTTCTTCATTTCTGAGGTACTGCATTCCAAGGGATATTGTTGCTTAGGCCGGTCTTGTTGGTGGACCTATGGTCAATCCACTGTTGCTCCTTTTCAAATAGTATCTTTCTACTCTCCTAGCTGATATTTATTTTTTGTATATGATCACCCATTCCATGTTGTTTGTTGTGTGTCCAGTCTTCAATACATGATCTGTCATTTTTGTTGTGCTTTTCTTATACCTGATATTGTTCCAGTGTTCACAAAGACAGGTCATCACTTTCCTTGTGGTCCTTCTTACATAGCATAGGTTGCACGGACAGGTCATAAGGTAAACTACATTTGTAGAGCTACAATTTGTATGTTTTTTCAGTATCCATGTCTTGCCTGGTTCCAAATTAAACTACTTATTAGTACTCATAAGATGGCACACGCTGCAGTTTCCACATGCATAGTGGCCTGTTACTTCTGGTGGGCCCCAGCTGTTGAGAATCTTCTTTTCTGTAGATGCTGTTTTCTTTCTAAGTTGTGTTGAGACTACAGTGTCCTTTATACTTAGAGCTTTTTTTAAAGAAAATTTGGGTATTTCCCAGTTTTCATTCCACAATCTGCAGTGTCTTGCAATTTTTATTTATTATTTTCTTTATCTGGTTCAAAATTGTGTTGTATGTTGTTACACATGTAAATGGGGTAGTTGTCTCTTTCCTGGTTGTAATCTCCAATAGGGCTTCCCTGTTTTGATTTTATGCTTGTGTGCATGTCTTCTGTATTATAGTCTCAGGATATTTTCTTTGTCTCAGTTTTTCTTTCATTGTATTTGTCTGAATCTTGTAAACCGATGTCCTTGTACAATTTCTTCTTAGGTGCAAAACTTGGCCATATGGAAGATTTTCCCTCAACGGTCTTGGGTAGAAGCTATTGTTCTGTAATAACGTGGTCCAGTCTGTTGGTTTTTGGTATGCCCTTGTCCCCGGTTTTCTATCTTCTGCGTAGTTGGTCACGTCCAGGAAGGTGATTGTCCTTCTATCCATGCTATGACTAAATTTCAGGTTGTTCATTGTTCCATCTGATAAATGGGGTCACTCTTTCTGAAATGGTTATCATCATTCAGTATGTGGTATTTCTCAAAATCGGAAATGTAAAGCCCACAAGCTTGGGGCAAAAGTACTCCCCATCAAGCTTCCGAACATTTGTAGGTACAATGTCCCCTCAAATTCAAAGAAGTTTCTGGTGAGCGCTAGAGCGTGAACATTCCATGATGAAGTGTTTTGGAGTTTTATGATTCCTTTCCCATGATTCAGGGGCTCTTCTGTTACTTTCAAGATGTCTCCTTGAGGGAGACTCGTATGCAGGCCGTCCATTTCCACACTAAATAGTATTTTCTTTTCAGGATCATATTCAATCTCTTGTAAGAGGATCAGTAGTTCCTTTGTGTCCTTTAAGTACGCTGGGGTCCTCTCCACCAAGGATTTTAATTAGAAATCGCAGAAATGGGATAAAGGTTCCAACAGTAAACCTATTCCTGACACTATAGGCCATCCTGGTGGAGGGAGCCTATTATTGTGTGTTTTAGGGAGAGTGTAAAAATATGGGATTTTTGGATCCATTGTTACCAGGAACTCTGTCTCTTTTTTGGAAATCCATTTCCTGCTTTCCATATGCTCCACAAGGGTTTTTATCTCTGCTTTTAAATCCTTTGTTGGGTATGTTACTAGGACTTTATCACCCAAAAGGCAGAGACATTCTGTTCTATATGCCTTCATATCTCGTAGAACAACCCTGCCTTCTGTTTCCGTTGGCTTTATGATTATCCGATCATCTTCTTTCAGTTCCTTCAGTGCTTTTGTTACTTATTGGTCATATTCTGATGCATTCTTATTTTATCCTCCTTTATTGCTTCATTATCATTATATACTGCCTGTTCAAAGGTTAGGCTTTCCTGTCATCAGGGGGGTGTAAGGTCAATTTTGTTTTTACTCCTAGTATCTCCCAAATGTCCTGATTCTCCAATAGGTTCTATTTTTTTCAAAACAGGCTTTTTGTTTACTGAAAAACTCATCCAAATCACAATGTAAGCAGAATTTGGCCAAATGTGCAGTTGGAACAAAACATAATCCTGTGTAAAGGGCTCTATTATGCATCTCTGCTTGTGTGCTGGAGGACAGGTTGGTCACTATGTATAGCTCTGGCTCGTTCCTGGTTGATTTGCTTTTGACATGTTCCTGGTGCTGACTCTCGATTGTGTGTCTTCCCAATCTACTTCCTTTCCCCTTCTTCTTCTTCCTCCTCTCCTGCCTCTTCATAAAAAGTGGGGATGTTGATTTTGGGGAAATCCTGGTGGGGGCCCTTGCCTGGAAGGTGTTGCTCCAACCAAGGAATTGAGGTGATTGCGGGTATTGAAAGAAGTGTGGTGGCATTCCTATTGGGTTTTGGAATGGGGTATAACCCTGCCATTCATATGGTTGTGGCCAAGGTATGCTTCTATTATTCTCTAGAGGTTTAGTCTTGTTTTCTTCCCCGCTGGACCAGCTCCCTGTGTCTCATGTCCTCTCTTCTGAGGTGTAATTGTCTGAGGAGAAACCTTGTTTCTCTGTGCTGTTGTAATCCAGGGACATGTAGGGATAGATTTTAACATAGGAAATTTTCTTTATATCTGTTTGAAACTTCTGTATTTTTGTTTGGGTTAGGAAAACCTTGTACTCTGTCATCTCCCTGTTGATCTCTTCTAACCTCTTTTTACGTGCCGCTACTGTAGTTATCAGGTGTTTATCAGGACCTTTGATCTCAATTAACATTGCTTCTGATAGGCAAGCTGCCATTTTTATAATCAGCACTAGCCAGTCCCTGGTGCAATGCCAGGAGATCTGCAGCCAGTCCCTCCTGAAGGCAGCATCCTCCAGGAAGATCCTGGGTGCATTTATTACTATAAGACCTCTAGGGGTGGAATTTGACCGTAAGTATTGCATCATTAAAACCGCATGTAAGATTGTTCTGACTCAGTTCTGTTAGGGAATCCCAATCTTTTGTTTGTGCGATTGTCTGTGCTACATTTAGATCAGCTAATAGTGGAGGTTCTGCGAGTATCTCATTCATAGCCTCCTCTGTAAATGTCAACCTTGATTCTCTGCCATTTTCTTCTTACTTTCAAAATCCTTGTTCAGCCCGTATTCCTATATTTTAAAGACAGATTTATTTTTCTCTTATCTTCTTTACTTTACTTCTTTTTGAGGGAATTTCCCCATCTATACGTATTGCTATTCCCCAGGAAGTCTAAGGTATATGCTCCCACAGCTGTACACTGCTTATATATCCATAAGATAAATTTAGAGGGAGAGAAGGGGAAGTTTGTCCATCTTGCCTGCATTAATCATTTCCAAACATCTACAACAAATGTCATTACCAACCCAACAGTGAGTATTTGTAGAATCTGTTAATCCTTGGCAGCAACGGAGCAACCCTAGGGTTACTGTAAAAGAACCCTCACTCATCAACCTCATTGGTGACATGCTTCATCAATGGGTTCCCACCCTGGAGCCGAATTCCCCCTGGGTGTGCTTCAATGCCAGATGTACTGCGGAGCTGGGGTTTTTTAAACTGCGTGAAGTGCCAGTGATTTGAAAGTGTCTCAGGGCCTACCCCCTGATATTGTTCTTTATTCAGTGGTGACCTTGGGCAAGATCTAAAAAATATGGGGGACATTTCTTAGGGACTTCTATGGTCCTCCTATATCCCTTCTTTCATGGTCAACAATGGTTCAGCCATTTCTCCTGTGCCCACGGCTTTCGTCAGAAACGAATATTGTGATGTTCATGCACCCTAAGGCATGCTCCGAAAGTGTCTTTGTCACTTACTTCCTTATGTTAGAAAAATGCCTCTTTGTGACTATAACTGTTGGACTTCATTTTCTTGGTTGGGGACCCTGCGATGGGGTCTGGGCCACTCCCCACCAACACTGAGGGGGCGTGACGGCACTCCCTCTCATCTGACATTTTGTCGGGGATGCCCAACAATTGCATCTTCTTGGGGGCAGCCCCCAAGCCCTGGCACACTCCAGGGGCAAGGAGATTCAGCATGGGAGCCCCACGCACTTTGTCCGCAGTTACGTACCTTCCATTGGGGATATCTACGGCCCGTGGGCCAATCTGTGTGATCTTGGTCCCCTTTTGCTCCTGGTGGTTAGCCTTTGCCACCTGGCGCACTTTCTTCAGGCCTCCAGGCCTTGAAGGTCCACAACTTGGTCGGGAGCCAGTCTCACTGACTCCCTGAGCGATCCTTTCATTTGGGTGCCTCTTTCTTTCCTCTGCCCAGTCTTTCCCCTAACTGGTCCCCAGGGGGAGTAAGGGGACCAACTTACCTGGTCCTAGGGTGTACCTCCTGGTTCTGGAGTCAGTCAAGAGCAGAGTCCTTGCCCCACTAGGCAGCCAGGAGGGTTTTTCATCTATGAAACCCATCTTCAGTCCCAGTGTTCTACAGAAAATCACATCCAAGAGAGCTCTCTCCCTAATGCAAGGCCTTTTAATTGGGGGCGTAAGTGTCCAGCAGGATTGCACTTCTGACCTACCCTGATGTGCCACATCACCTCTCCACCCCAATCCCAACCTTCCAACCTTGGATAGCTCAAATGGTGTTGCCCAGGAGTCAGTTGTCACATGTGCTCTGAGAGTCTCAGCTTTCCTCCCTCTGACATTCCTGACAGGGCCTCCCCCAGCTATTTCTCCAAGGATACCCTCCTCATTGAGTGGCCTGGGGCAGGACTGTTTCCTAGCATGGGATGAAAGCTGGTTGATTGATGCAGGGACCTGTTCCTGCAGCTGGTGAGAACAGTAATTAATCTAGCTCAACAGGGTCACAACTGCCTGGGCCCTGATCCTCAGCTTAGTCAGAGAAAGAGTCCTGGATGACCAATGCTGTACAGATATGCTTTTGTGACCTATGGCACTGTTCTTTTCATACATGTTACACTGTACACTGGTGCAACTCTGAAGTCTGTGGACCCTAGGGAACTGCAGTTGCACCCTAGGGCAGCCTTTCCCATTGGAATATAATGGAGTGTCATTACAGTCAAGGCAGTAAAGCACAGTGGTTATCTCTTACATGTGTCCACTAACATCATAAGGCCTATCCCAGGTCACCACCCACTCTGCATTGTCCCTTCTGCACCAGGCTGCCTAGATGCGGTTCAGGAGTCCACCCCATGCATCGCACACATAGGTGCATACACATGTGCACACATTATCATGTGTAACTAACCATGA
The DNA here is from genome assembly GCF_031143425.1 of Pleurodeles waltl. Lineage (NCBI taxonomy): Eukaryota > Metazoa > Chordata > Amphibia > Caudata > Salamandridae > Pleurodeles > Pleurodeles waltl. Next base: position 725,614,545 of record NC_090440.1, on the reverse strand, counting down.
GCCCCCTACCCTTGCTGCTTCACAGCAGCCCTGTCATCACAAGATGGCACCGGGTAAAAACGTGCATTCTATTTTACCATGAGTTTACTGTTGGTGAGTCCCAGACTATAAGGCTCCCTCACAATAAAAGGTTGAAAACCGGGTGATCAAAAAGCAAAAAATCTGGGCAGACTAGATAGTCAGACCTGCCATCTCACATCATTGAACACGCAGTTATTAGTAGAGCAGCATCTGCTGTTGCTTGTTCAACCAGCGCCTCTTCATTCTCCAATGAAATCAACCCGTCAACTGCACAAGCTGAAGCTGATGGGTTGGAAATTGAAAGTATAGGGATGTATCAGCTAGATTGTTCTAGGAAGCATCATTTGATATTCAAGCTTCTAGAAAGGACTCAACCTTAAGAGTGTATGCTAAACATTGCAAGCATTTATGATCCGATAGAGGGTGACCTGTTCAAAGTGTTAGAGCTATTAAGAGGAGGAGTCATGAAAGAATTTGCTTCTTCTATACTGCCAGCACAATGGGCAACCATTAGGTCTTTCATAAAAGCAAGTTGTAATCAGTCAAAGATAATACCATGAACAGTAAGACTTCAGCTAAGGAAGCCCTAGTCCTTTCTCCCATTTCATCATGGGAGCTCTCCGCACTTTTGGAGCGTTTACAAAAATAATCATTTGAGCCTTTAGATCAAGCTCATAAATCTTGGGTGACAGCTGAAGTAGCTTTCTTAATAGTAATCGTCTCTGCAAGAAAATTACGGAAGTTGGGGTTGTTGTTGATTAACTGTCCTTATTTATGGTTCTTCAGAGATAGAGTAGTCTTAAGACCAGACCTCTAATTCATACCAAACTTTCAGCACAGTTTCACTTCTCGCAAGAGATAACTCTCACAGCTTTTCACCCTTCATCAAGAATATTTCTTCTTCTTTGGGTGATCTTCTTGGAGGAACTGAAATCGTTCACGTCTTCACAATACTTGTTTTTATCCTGTTGGGCAAAAAATAGGGAAAAGAAAGCACTAGCTACCACAATAAGTAGGTGGATGAGACAGGCCATTTAACAGGCTTCCGCTTTGGTAGGACAGGAGCATCCAGGTAAAATTGCAGGTAGGTCGACTAGGGCCATGGCCACGTCATGTGCAGAAGCAGGAGGAGTATCTTTACAAGAGTTTTGCAGAGTGGCCCCCTGGTCATCTCAGAAACACAGTTCCATGCAACCTATGCAACTGGGTGGCTGTGCATTCTATCATTAATCACTGTACAGGGGTCCTGCATGAGCTCGCATTACAAAGGGCTCTTCTGCAGAGCAGCAGCAGCACCCTTCAAATGGCAAATGCAGAATGTGTAGAAAACAAAAGGAAGGACTATAGAAGTGAAAGTGCTAGCGCAGGTGTTTTAATAAAAATTATTAATGAGTATTCATGTATTCTGAATAATGGATTTGTGTAGAAAATATAATGAAGTAGAAAAATAATGCACACATTTGAAAATGTGATTACAATGAGTGATTGCCAGTGATCACAAAGTGTACTTATTAATAGTCTAATACTATGAAATGTTGAGCTGATGTTTGACTAATGTGGTAATATGTCATATTAAAGGTTATGCATTATGTATTAGCTTTATTAGTAGTAGGCCTTAACTTAGCGAAGGCCTTGGCCTTCTTGCTAGGCCTCATGTCAAGCTGTATTTCTTAAAGTTTAATAAATGGCTGTCCTAGAGAGTTAAACTGTGATTTTCCATTGTATCATGTAAATGTGATTGCAGCTGAGAATCTTTTCTCATGAGAACCGACTGCTAAAAGATGCTGTTCTTGCTAAATGTAACATTATGGGCCTGATTACAACTTTGGAGGAAGGTGTTAATCCGTCCCAAAAGTGACGGATATACCACCAGCCGTATAACGAGTCCATTATATCCTATGGAACTCGTAATACGGCTGGTGGTATATCCGTCACATTTGGGACGGATTAACACCTCCTCCAAAGTTGTAATCAGGCCCTATGTGTGTAAGACTGACTTTCTCAGGAGGAGTACAACGGAGAATCTGACTGGAGTAGAAGCTGCAACAATATTGTTACTTGACGAGCCTGATGATGAGGACATTGAAAGGAAAGCCAATCATCGGCGTGAACGAAGTAATAGTAGAATTCATAGATTTGGAGTTTCCGTTTTATTTGGACAAAGTGTGATTATGAGATCCCTTGACCAATAGGGATTTGTGAAATAGTTTTTGTGAATTCAACATAACAAGACTGCCCAGAGGGAAGACAGCCCATTGCCCATTTTCTTGCTGGCCGAAAGGTCAATATTTTCTTGTGCGTCTTGACAACAGACGTGCTTAACTTTATTGCTTAAAGACTTTGAATTTTCTGAACTTTGATGCTGAATCCTGATGCCTTGCTGATCGACTGATATCCTGATGACAAAGAGTTTCTTTTCTTGCCGATCCAATTGAGGAGAGGTATAAATCGCACCTATGTGTCTGTTATGCATATTTGCTTTTTCTTTCTAGGTACCAACCGCACAGTTTTGATAGAGTCTTAGGTAGATGTTTTTCCAAATTTATATTACTAAATTGTTTTGCATGAAGTCCAACATGCTGATACCAATCTGGTGTTAGTTAAGTACCCTCACTAATGAATATCTACTAATAGGGAATAATGCTTGATGAGTTTCTTTGCTGAATCTACTTTTATGTGATCTTGTTGCGGAATTGTTCTTGTTATTAATTTGCACTGTAGCCTTAGAATGCATAATAGTTCAAGCTTTGACTAGATCACGTTTTTCTGTCGCTTTTGACAGCGAGTATTGTTTCTGTATGAGTATCATTTGATTTTGAGATTAATTTACATGACTTTTGCATTGTTAATATAGGGAAATAAATATTTTAACTTTTACTAAAAGGTGTGGTTATTCATGGCTGAACGGTCATGGTGTGTGACAATTACTGACTCTATTGATAAATACTGTTATTGATTATTGTTGATTATTGATATAGTGTATTGGTTATTGATTATTGATCTGCATGTACTGGGATTATCGTGGGAACATCTTAATTGCGAGTCAAAAGCTTCATCGACCTATTCGTGTCCCCTTGTAAGTTTACTTATTAAGGTCACACACGCTAACAAAAGCTTTTGCTCAAATGAGAGAAAGTGGTTTCTGTCATACATAGCATGACTTGGCTTTTTATTGGCGATTTAGGTTAATGTGATAAATGGGTTCCAGTTCATTTTATGGCTGAATAAATAACTTCTTTCTAATCTGCCCAATTGCAAACTGTTTTTTCACGGTTTTCTATTGCAGTTTTTATGTAAACAGTGTAACAATAAAAAAACGAGATACAACAGTTGTGTGAGACAGAGAAGACATCAACAGACATTCGAGTCAAATACAAACAAAGTACATAATCTACACATTTACAATATGGGGTGAAGGTGGTGCAGCAGTGCGCAGCAAAGAGCTGATATCACACTAAAAAACAGAAACTCAGTAAGCACCCGCAACTTCCTCATCACACACATCAAGCTCAATTTGCTGTTGTACTACAATTAGCATGGTATGTTCAGAAAACATGTCTGAGCAGTTTGCGCACAGAAAGTATTGCCCTTTTCATCAAGTCTTTGGTAAACCTTTGTTTGTTTTTACCCATCGGTTCTTTGGTAGAGTGTTTGCAGTGCAGAAAAAAGATGTACTTGAAAGATATTTGTTGGAGCACGCAGAATTTTGAAAGCCCACATAAATATTACAATACCTTAATACAATAATACGGTGTATTTCTTCAATGTTTAGCTGTCTGCGGGGGGCAGGGGTGGGTGAGCGGAGGATGATGTGAGCTCCATTTCCCCTCCATGACATTGCAGTGACTTATTGTCTGAAATTAACACGTAGGCCACTATGAGAGGCTATCTGCAATGGATCGTGATAAACAAGCTTTGTTTATGTTAAATTTGGACTTTCATGTGCATCTATGAGTTTGCACTTGTAAACTGTTTTTTGCAATGTTCTTTGTCTGTTTGAGCACTAAACATATTTTGGTAGCCTCTTGGTATTGCCATTCTTCAGTTGAGGTTTCTATGAAAGGTGCGTCAGAAGTTGTTATCAATGACTTCTTGGGTTACCTGAGTGTAATGTGTGTACAGTATAATTACATGCACAAAATGACAGTCCTAAACTGTTAATGTTGTCAGCCAGAAAACCGTCTGGGTGCCTTCTATTTTCTATCACTGTCCTGACATGCCTCAAAAGGAATTGCTCACATTATTCCATTGAATTACATAGTGATATGTGGAACAAACAGATGAGAACTAAAATAAAATCTATTCTTTTGCACATAGAGGTTCAGTAGTTTCTTGTGCAAATCTCTTTCTCAGGCTGCCCCCGCCTCACCACACAAGTATTAAATGAGCTGGGGTTGGCTCCAAGCTCGCGATCCCACAAGATGGGCACAATGCAGTTGAGATCTCAGCACCACACCACATGTCAAAGATAACAACTACCAGTGCTACCCTGCAATTTAGCAATACTTATCCTCCTTTAGCTCAACTTCCAATCTCACCAATCACCTGCATGAACTCACACACACATCCTGTTCTAATGAGCTCATCTAACTCCTACTAATTTAATCCACCGCAAAAACCACTGAAGTAAATGCGTGGAATGGTATCCTTGACAACATAAGACTATAACCACTGATTTAACCATTAAATTTGGTTTCTGGAGCATCATGCTGCCTGACGAAAAGCGCTTCAGTGCCCCATATAGAATAGTAAGTGCAATAGAAATGCAATTCTAATTGTAATAAAATGAGTATTTGTGTATGGCTGCAGGAACCCTCACTGCACGCACCGGAAGTTACTATTAAGTCAAATCACTATGGAAACAGTGTTTCATTGTTATCTCTCTCTTCTTTTGCCATTTTTCATGTGCCCTTGGTTTTTAACTATTATTTCTTTTCATGTTATCCCCTTCTTGACTTTATTATATGCATGCTCTCACATTTGCTTTATCTCTACGTAAAGCGATACATACCCTACACAAAACCCCAAAAATAAATGAAATACAATCATTTACTTTTTTCACCAAATGTGCTTCTAACTCATGACTTGCTTATGTTAATTCTTTATCTCATCTGAAAGCTATATTTACCTAATTTAAAAGATGGGCTTAAAAGTTATGATGTGGTTTTCAGTGCTGAACCAGAGAATGTGTACATATTTGAACAGTGCCTCCACTCTCCATTTTTATATGCGTTTTGCTTAAACATTTGATAAGGAGAGAGTGCTTTAGTTCATTTGTATTGTTAAATAGCACCTGTATGGCATATTTGGGGGCGAGGGAGTGTGCCATTTCTAATATGTAGTGTGTTTTGGGAAGTGGTAGAAACTACAGAGCTATACCAAAATGTTCATGTATTTCCTCATTTACCTAATTAGCCAGCAAATATATATGTGGTTGGTATCTGATATTGCAAATGTGACTGTATGAGTGTTATACCTAAGCTAAACATGGAATAAAACAGCAAGATAAGAAGTGAAGGAAAGTGAGGGCTTGATTACAATTTCACGCAGAGTGCACACCCACTAACATTAGGTCGCATCATGCGTGGTAATTAGCTGGTATACATTTTGAACCTACATCTGAGTTACTGTGCTTGGAATGGGGAAAACATGCATTACATGGAAATTTCATATTTTTACAAGTCTAAGATGCATAAATAGGTCCTTCGCACTATTTGCTCCTGCTAGGTTTAAACTGGAGAGGATCCAGAGGTAAAACGCTAAGTAATGACAATGCAAATTCAGGTACAAAGGGAAGTTAACACTTGGATTTGAATTAGCAGCCCACTTATATTCAGCTCCTGAGTGAGCCAGTGGTAATAGAACAAGTGTAGTTATGAAATAGGAGTAAGTGAGAAAACAAACAGGAGAGAGTTAGAATGAGCGAAATAATTAGTTTAATTGAGTGAGAGAGAGAGAGAGAGAGTTCATGAAGAGACAAAGTAACAAGGTCACATATGTAGATAAGGCTAAGTTGGCGTGCTAGAGGTAGCTGCCAACAGGGATGTGTTTGGTGGAGGAGTAACTGAAGTGTTGGAATCATGTGGCAAATATTTGTCAACTCATTAGCTCTGATTGCCATATTTATACTATTTGGACATTCATATGTTTATTATATATACTTATTAGATATTTCCACATAACTCCACTGAGAGCTTGTTGTTTCTGTTGCACTCTTCTTAGGACACAATGGCGGTCATTACAACGTTGGCGGTAAAAGCCGCTTACCGCTGTGCAGAAGACCGCCAACACACCGCCGCGGCCGCGGAATTCCGCCACAGCTATTAGGACCCACATCTCAAAATCCGACAAAATTCAGACACCCACACAAGTCCCCCACACCAAAGGTCAGTGATAAACTGGTGAAAGCAAAACCTCCACCATCACAGCAACAGAAATACGCCCACGCTATCACGACCCACGAATCTACGCGGCGGGCTTTCAACCGCGGTATTCCATTGGCGGTACACACCGCCGCGCTCAAAATACACACACGTCTACAAAACACCGCCACATTGGACAATTCAAAATACACATACCTGATAAACATACACCCACACACCCAATACAATATATAACACACACCCACATCACCCACAAACCCCTACTACCAAAAATTCCGAAAGAAGGCCAGAGAGAGACACTACCATCCACAAACTAGCAGCCACAGGCACTCAACACCATCACCCACACAACTTCCACGCACAAAACACCACACACCACTACATATCACCACACTTATCACCACACACACCACCCCACACATCACCCACACCACCCCATGGCACGGCAAAGACACCCCAGGTTCTCGGAGGAGGAGCTCAGGGTCATGGTGGAGGAAATCGGTGGGTAGAGCCACAGCTATTCGGGTCACAGGTGCAGCACACCTCCATAGCTAGGAAGATGGAGCTATGGCGAAGAATAGTTGACAGGGTCAACGCAGTGGGACAGCACCCAAGAAATCGGGACGACATCAGGGAGAGGTGGAATGACCTACGGGGGAAGGTGCGTTCCGTGGTCTCAAGACACCACCAGGCGGTACAGCGGACTGGCGGCGGACCCCCACCTCCTCCCCCACAACTAACAACATGGGAGGAGCAGGTCTTGGCGATTCTGCATCCTGAGGGCCTCGCAGGAGTCAGTGGAGGAATGGACTCTGGTAAGTCAAACCTTTAACTATCATATCCCCCACTCTACTTGCCTGCTATCACAGACCCCCACCCTCCCCTATCACTCCAACTCCTCACAAATATACTAATAACACAAACCACACATCCCAACACCAAGCCCTGCATGACAAAACAAAGCCTGGACACCCATCACTAAAGCATGCCCACTGCACATAACCATAACACTCCCCTCAACCATCATCACACAAGCCCCCACACAGGAATGCTAGCACTGGGGTACACGGTCACCCACCCATTGCACACCATTACACACACAGATGCAATAATCATGTTTTTACACCCCTGCAGGACCACTACCCAACGTCACCAGACAGGAGGGTCCAGACATCTCCACCCCACCCACAGAAGAGGCCCACAGTGATGACAGCAGCTCTGTCCAACTGGATCCAGATGACTAGGCCGGACCATCATGGGCCTCGGGACAGTCGGTTCCCCTCACACAGGCACAGCCCACCACAGACCTTCCACCCTCTGGTAACACCAGCACAGCACCCACCCAGCGGGCCCATACCTCCGTGCCCAGGACATGTCAATCAGCTGTGTGTCTACCACTACAGGGAACCCAGGATAACCCACCACCGCAACAACAACAGGGACCTGGGGGCAGTGGCAGTGGGCACACGGTCCAGGGGACGGAGGCACAGGAACACAGGGGAACTGGGAGGGCTGCCGTGCGACAGGGGGCGGACATGCCAAGAGAACCCACTCTCCACGAGGCCCTCTCCGCCATCATGGTAACCTACCCCCACTCCCAGGAGACGATGGCAATGGTCCTGGCCAAGTTTCAGGAGACCCAGGGCATGCAGGAGGAACAGTATTTGGGGTTCAGGGAGGAACTCAGAACCATCAGCTCTGCCCTGGGCACCTTCGTAGTGGTGCTGAAGGAAATACTTAACATCAGGAGGGACACTGTGGCACTACAAGGGGCCCCTGACACTAGCATGGACGATGAACTGCCCACCAACTCCGCCGGCGCTATTGGACAGGAGGCACCGCCACAGGACCACCACACCAGCACCCCACCCCCTGCAGACGGAGAACCACCCCGCAAGCGGTCCCTGAGATCCAGGAACAAGAGAGAGCACGATGCCAAGACCCCCACCAAGAAATGAGACCACCCTGATTGTCAAACCACTATCCCACTTTGTAACCCTGTCTATATTGGAACTGCCCCAGCTCCACTTCCTATGCCCATATGGGCAATGCACCTGTGAGACTAATAGACTGGACTCTGCCATGGACATTCCTCCACCATCCCCCCTCACCATTTTACAACCCCCTCCAATAATAAGCACTTCAATAAACACCCTTGAAGCACAAAACAATCTGGAGTCAGTCTGTGATTTCGAAATTGTGTATTAGGAATGACAGTGACAAAATGCTTTTTCAAATGTAATGTCAACATACCTATGTCACACAGGTCAAGTCCATGAGGAATCTAAGCAGATGACACACGTTGGAAACCACACCTGTGAAACCGTAAAGGAAAATGACAACTCAGTGACCATACACTGGGTGAAATCGACAGACAGGATAGAGGTAGAAGTGTTAAAGTACTTGTAGTAGGCAGGAATGTTTTCTCACCTGTGTGTCACTGGAAATATTGCTGGATGACTGAGTCCCTGTTGTCAATGTCTTCTTCCTCTGCTTCCTCCTCATCACTGTCCACAGGCTCCACAGCTGCCACAACACCGCCATCTGGACCATCCTCCTGCAGAAAAGGCACCTGTCGTCGCAAAGCTAAGTTGTGAAGCATACAGCAGGCCACGATGATCTGGCACACCTTCTTTGGTGAGTAGAATAGGGAACCACCTGTCATACTGAGGCACCTGAACCTGGCCTTCAGGAGGCCGAAGGTGCGTTCGATCACCCTCCTAGTCCGCCCATGGGCCTCATTGTAGCGTTCCTCTGCCCTGGGATTCCTCACTGGGGTCAGTAGCCATGACAGGTTGGGGTACCCAGAGTCCCCTAATAGCCACACCCGGTGCCTCTGGAGTTGACCCATCATATAAGGGAAGCTGCTATTCCGCAGGATGTAGGTGTCATGCACAGAGCCAGGGAACATAGCATTTACCTGGGAGATGTACTGGTCTGCCAAACATACCATCTGTACATTCATGGAATGATAACTCTTCCGGTTCCTGTACACCTGTTCACTCCTGTGGGGGGGACCAAAGCTACATGGGTCCCATCAATGGCATCTATGATGTTGGGGATATGTCCCAGGGCATAGAAGTCACCTTTCACTGTAGGCAAGTCCTCCACCTGAGGAAAACGATATAGCTCCGCATGTGTTTCAGCAGGGCAGACAACACTCTGGGCAACACGTTGGAAAACATAGGCTGGGACATCCCTGATTCCATGGCCACTGTTGTTTGAAATGACCCACTTGCAAGGAAATGGAGCACTGATAGCACCTGCACTTGAGGGGGGATTCCTGTGGGATGGCAGATTGCTGACATCAGGTCAGGCTCCAACTGTGTACACAGTTCCTGGATTTTGGCACGGTCAAACCTGTAGGTGATGATCAAACTTCTTTCCTCCATTGTCGACAGGTCCACCAGCGGTCGGTACACCGGAGGATGCCGCCATCTCCTCACATGTCCCAGCGGACGGTGCCTATGAATGACAACAGCGACCACAGAGTCAAACAACTCAGTGGTATGTACCCACAGTCTACACAGAACACCATTCATACACAAAATGTGGCCTGTATTAGTGTTGTGAGACAAGGCCTAGGTATGTGTGACGCAGTTGGTAATTAGGCCATGTGGGCCCCTGAAATGGCGACTGCCTGACCTCTAAACTGGGACAATGGGATGTGAGGTAACTGCGCTGGCGTTGTACACCATCGCGGTAGGCGGTCGAAGACCGCGGCGCAATGCTGCATTGGTTAACACTGGACCCTATGGGTCCCAGGAGCCAATGACGATGTACGCCGGCGGTGATGGTACGCACCGCCGCGGACATGACCGACGTGGACGTGACCGCCATTTTCTATCTGTTGAATCACTCGATACCTGATCTTCGACAGGAGAGGACCTACACTGCAAGTGCTGCTGTGACCTCGGACTGGAAGAGACAATGGCTCGTGCGTCTGGGGAAAGGGCCCCTGCCTTCACTGCAGAGGAGTTGGAGAAGCTCGTCGATGGAGCCCTCCCCTAGTACACGCTACTCTACGGTCCTCCAGACCAACAGGTAAGTACACAGGGAGCATGTTGTATGGGCTATGCCTGTGTGGAGAGGGCTGGTTGTAAGAAGGAAGGGGGCACAGTTCTGCGTGCATGAAGGACTGTGAATGCATGTGCCACATGGCAACGGTAGGGATGTGGGCCACTCACTTTGACGGTGCAGTTGGTAATGACTTCTCTTCTTCCCCTGTACATGTCATGCAGGTTAGCGCCCTCCAGAAGAAGGATATTTGGCGTGCCATCGCCAAGGACGTCCGGACCCTGGGGGTCCACCACAGACGGAGCACCCACTGCCGTAAAAGATGGGAGGACATTCGCCGCTGGAGCAAGAAGATGGCGGAGGCTCAGCTGGGGATGGCCTCCCAACGTGGGAGGGGTGCCCGTCGAACCATGACCCCCCTGATGTTCAGGATCCTGGCGGTGGCCTACCCTGAGTTGAATGGGCGCTTGAGGGCATCACAGCGGACACAAGGGGGTGAGTACACTATCATTCAGCGGACTTTGCGCGCAGTGAAGGTGTCTGGGTGGGGGAGGAGGGCTGTGGGTTTCCCTAGGCCAGGGCGAGTTCCATAGGCAAGGCCCCTCCGTAAGGCAGGCCATGTGAACCCCGCCCCACCTCTGTAGAGTGCCAAGTACAGGTATTCATGCCCCTGTGTCATCTATGTGTGCAGATGTCGTCCATAGCCTTGTAGGCCATTTCCCAGGAATTGCATCTGTAGAGCCCAACAGCACGACGTAGTGCAGGGGGCTGCTGTGTCTGTATTGTCTGCCAACGGTAGCGGTAAGCGATGCACTCAACCTGTCTTTCTTCTGTCGTCCCCCCCTTTTTGTGGTCTCCCTGTTCTTGTGTGCATTAGCATCATCAGGCGGAGGTACAGTGGCACTGGAGCACGAGGGAGCTGCATCCCACATAGCCATGGAGGGCCACACTATGGACTCAGAATACACCAGTGGGACGGAGGGCGAAGGGAGCACCACAGCGGTCACAGGATCTGCAACCAGCGACACAGACTCATCCTCCGATGGGAGCTCCCTTGTGGTGGCGGCAACATCTGTGCCCCCCACTTCTACAGGTACAGCCGCCACCCCCCCTACCAGCACCGCCCTCCCAGCAGCCCCTCAGCCTTCGCCCTGTGCCCGCTCACCCAGGAGGGTGGGCATCACCTTCGCCCCAGGCACCTCAGCCCCTGCCCCTGTCACCTCTGCTGCCCTCAGTGAGGAGGCCATTGACCTCCTCAGGTCCCTCGCTGTTGGGCAGTCTACCATTTTGAATGCCATCCAGGGTGTAGAAAGGGAGTTGCAACACACAAATGCATTCCTGGAGGGCATTCATTCTGGTCAGGCTGCACTTCATCGAACCGTTCAGACTCTGGCCTCAGCACTGATGGCAGCCATTGTCCGTGTGTCTAGCCTCCCCCCTCCAACTTCCTCCACCCAGACCCAATCCCCTGTACCTCTGCCTATCCCAAGCACACCATCAGACCAGCCTGCACACACCTAAACACACAAGGGAAGCTCAGGCAAACATAAGCACCACACATCCCACAGGCACTCACACAAGCATCACACACATACAGACACACCAACATCCACTGCCTCCACTGTGTCCCCATCCTCCTCGTCTCCCTCCTCCCTCCCAGTCTCGTCTACACTCACACCTGCATGCACTACCACTACAGCCACTATGTCCCGCACCAGCACACCCACCACCACACCCCGCTCACGTGCACTCACCACCCCCACCACCATTTCCACGTCCCCTGTGTCCTCTCCCAGTGTGTCTGTGACGCCCCCTCCGAAGATACCCAAACGCAGGCACACACCCACCCAACAGCCATCCACCTCACGACAGCCTCCAGCCCATGCACCCAAATCCACAAAAGTTACACCTCCTACAACCACCACCTCTTCCTCCACTCCCAAACCCCCTCCAGCTACCCGTCCCAGTGTCTCCCAAAAACTTTTCCTGTCCACCTTTAACCTGTTTCCCACCACCTCCCCCGTCCAACTCATAGGCCCCGTACTAGCACCTCAGCCAAAAAATCTCCGAGACCAGTTGATACAGGTATGTGGAGTGCACCTGCCACCAGGCCAGCCAGTGCGACACGGAGCCACAGCACAGCCAGTCCCCCCCCCTGTGAAGAACCAGAAGTTGGAAAGTGCCCGGCGGGAGAGGGGGAAGACTCCAGCCACCCAAGCCGCTCACAGGGGTCTTGGGGGGAGTGTCGACTCAGCTGTGACTCCTCCCAAGGTGGGGAAGGGGCAGAAGAAATATCCAAAGTCTGTGAGGAGCAGCACGGCGGAGATGACAGCCATCATCCCCACTGCCCAGGAGGCCTCCGCCAGCCCCATCGTCACTGCCCAGGAGGCCACCGCCAGAGTCACTGCCCAGGAGGCCACCGCCAGAGTCACTTCCCAGGAGGCCACCGCCAGCCCCATCGTCACTGCCAAGGAGGCCACCGCCAGCCCCATCGTCACTGCCCAGGAGGCCACCGCCAAAGCCCTGCCCAGGAAGCCACTGCCAGAGTCACTGCCCAGGAGGCCACTGCCTGAGTCACTGCCCAGGAGGCCACTGCCTGGGTCACTGCCCAGGAGGCCACCACCAGAGTCACTGCCTAGGAGGCCACTGCCAGCCCCATCGTCACTGCCCAGGAGGCCACTGCCAGCCCCATCGTCACTGCCCAGGAGGCCACCGCCAGCCCCATCGTCACTGCCCAGGACGCCACCACCAAAGTCACTGCCCAGGAAGCCACCGCCAGAGTTACTGCCCAGGAGGCCACCGCCAGCCCCATCGTCACTGCCCAGGAGGCCACCGCCAGCCACAGCCCCGCTGGCCAGGAGGGCCCCGCAAGCCACAGCCCAGCTGACCCATGAAGGACCGCCAGCCACAGCCCTGCTGGGCAATGAAGGACCGCCTTGGCAAGGACCGCTGAACAGATCAGACACTGGCAACTCAAGCACCGCTGAACAGGCCAAGGACCGCTGAACAGGGCAAAGACCGCCATGGCAAGGACCGCTGAACAGGGCAAAGACCGCCATGGAAAGCACCGCTGAACAGGGCAACGACCGCCATGGAAAGCACCACTGAACAGGTCAGACACTGGCAACTCAAGCACCGCTGAACAGGCCAAGGACCGCTGAACAGGGCAAAGACCGCCATGGCAAGGACCGCTGAACAGGGCAAAGACCGCCATGGAAAGCACCGCTGAACAGTGTAACGACCGCCATGGAAAGCACCGCTGAACAGGTCAGACACTGGCAACTCAAGCACCGCTGAACAGGCCAAGGACCGCTGAACAGGGCAAAGACCGCCATGGAAAGCACCGCTAGCCCATTTGCGGCAGGGGCAGTGACGCAACTGGGACCGTCAAGGGGTGAGTGCTGCACTCTGGGCACCAGTCTCCCTCCAGAACCAGTGGAGACATGCATTCACTCCGTCTGTCCTGCACAAGATGAAGCACTCTGGGCACCAGTCCCCCTCCAGAACCAGTGGAGACATGCATCCACTCCGTCTGTCCTGCACAGGATGAAGCACTCTGGACACCAGTCCCCCTCCAGAACCAGTGGAGACATGCATCCACTCCGTCTGTCCTGCACAGCATGAAGCACTCTGGGCACCAGTCCCCCTTCAGAACCAGTGGAGACATGCATCCACTCCGTCTGTCCTGCACAGGATGAGGCACTCTGGGCACCAGTCTCCCTCCAGAACCAGTGGAGACATGCATCCACTCCGTCTGTCCTGCACAGGATGAAGCACTCTGGGCACCAGTCCCTCTCCAGAACCTGTGGAGACATGCATCCACTCCGTCTGTCCTGCACAGGATGAAGCACTCTAGGCACCAGTCCCCCTCCAGAACCAGTGGAGACATGCATCCACTCTGTCTGTCCTGCACAGGATGAAGCACTCTGGGCATCAGTCTCCCTCCAGAACCAGTGGAGACATGCATCCACTCCGTCAGTCCTGCACAGGATGAAGTACTCTGGGCACCAGTCCCCCTCCAGAACCAGTGGAGACCTGCATCCACTTGAGAGACTGTGGCTTTGCACTCCCCAGGATTGAACAGTGGGCAACCCACCCACTGTAGAGACTTGAGAGACTGTGGCTTTGCACTCCCCAGGATTTAACAGAGGGCAGCCCTCCCACTGTAGAGACTTGTGAGACTGTGGCTTTGCACTCTCCCGAGGATTGAACAGTGGGCAACCCACCCACTGTAGAGACTTGAGAGACTGTGGCTTTGCACTCCCCAGGATTGAACAGTGGGCAACCCACCCACTGTAGAGACTTGTGAGACTGTGGCTTTGCACTCCCCAGGATTGAACAGTGGGCAACCCACCCACTGTAGAGACTTGAGAGACTGTGGCTTTGCACTCCCCAGGATACATCAATGGGCATGGAGCCCCCTCGTGGATCTGGCATGGTGCACTCATCCGGCTGAGGTGCCCCTCCTTCCCTTCCCCCTGAGGTGCCTGTTGTATTTCTATCTGATGCCCCTGCAGTGTTTTCTCCGCTTGGATCAGGTATCTTGTGTGGGCCTCGCCCATGCATTTTGGGCCCAGTGGTCTACGGACTATGAATGGTGCAATACCTGCACTACTAATCGTGGTGTATATTTTGTTTATTGTGTATATATATATGTATATATTTGCTTACTGTATTTTGATATATTACAATGGATCCACTAATTTCCTTTTGTCTTTGCATTCCTCCGGGGGGTGTTTGGGGGTGTTACTGTCATGTATAGATAAGCATTGGTGTGTGTGTTGTAGTGGGTGAGGGTCGGGGTGGGGGTTGGGGTGTTGAGTGTGTGTGTCCCTGTGTTTTTGCCTCCCCCCTCCCCTATGTCGTAGGTGCAGTACTCACCAGGGTCTTCGCCACCAGCGTTGATGATCCTCGTAGAACAGCAGGAAGACTAGCGCTGGAAGAATATGAAGTTCCAGCTCCATGGTGCCCTCCTTCCTCGTGGAGTGTGTAGAGGTGAGCGTTTTCCCTTTGAAATGGCTGTTTCCGCCGTGTTTTTATCCACTGTGAATACGCCCCGGAAAAGGTGGCGGCTTGGTAGGTTGTGATACTGTGGGCGGTACATTTTCTTCCGCCTGTCTGTTGGCGGTGACCGCTGCGCTGTTTGTTTGTACCGCCGTGGCGGTCGGAGTGTTAAAGTGGCTGTCTTTGTTGGCGGTTTCCGCCACGGTCATAATTGCTAAAATTTTACCGCCGGCCTGTTGGCGGTCTTACCGCCGCTTTAACACCGTCCGCCAGGGTTGTAATGACCACCAATAACTTTAAAGTGAAAAGAAATTCCAATTATCTTATTTTAAGGATTTTTTTCCTGCTACATGAATTCTGATGGTCTTTTTTTCTGGCATTGTACATTAGAGACCCAGTACTCTTATAGCATATACAAGGAATGGATGACATTGCTCTTGATATATGAAATGGCTTAATTTCCTAGGTTAGCATGATTAATCCTGTGGGATGCTCTAGTCTGCTGGGCGCTGAGGATTGCAGCTACCAGGAATCTCTCTGTGTGCCTAGGAGGAGGGATCAGCATCACTGGAGCGCTTTTCAGCGTGTGCAGATAACCGGCATGGGATGCTCTACTCCGCTTGCCGCTGGGGACTGCAGCAACCAGAAGGCTCTTTATGTGCTTAGGAGGAGGGGTCAGCATCATCAGAGCACTTATCCGTATATGCAGATAACGTGGAGACTGCAGCTACCAGGAGTGAGCCTCTATGTGTGCCTTAGGAGGAGTGTCCAGCATCACTGTAGCATTTTTTAGCACATGCAGATTCAGCAGCACAGGATGCACACGAGACACTCCCAGACGAAGGCCGGGTCAAGACTAGGCCCATCATCACCAGGAAGAGACTGGGCTGGGCATCCCCCTTGCTTTTTGGCCAGAGTTTGAAAAGGTAACAGCTTTTCCCTATCCCTTTTTTCTGTTTGGCTTGACTGGTTGTTTCTCTATTACAAAGAATGGGGAAGAGAAAGACTTCCCCATCTCAAAATCTGTCCTCCCTCGCTGTACCAAGAGTTACTACTATTGAGTGTTTCTTGGCACAGGCTGTGGGGGTTATACCCAGAGAAATTGAACTTGCAGAGTGGCACCTTTCTTTGAGCGAGGAAGGTCTCCCTCCTTGTGCTTCCTTTCCACCTCTGTCTTTACCCTTGACACTACGACTTGCCCTTACATCCTGTTGTATTAGATGTGGCTCCTGCTCTGCGTGATTCAAGTACATTGCCTGACATGCCTAATTTGGGCCCTCCTAGCAGTATAGTGTGGCATCTAGCCAGCCTAGTCAGTAACAGTGCTCAATTGCTCGAACAAACATAGGCAATGGACCACCATGCCTAAAACAGCCCCTAGCTCCGCTAGTGCCAAATCACAAACAGAGGATTTACTTCACCCAGGCCCTAAATGATTAGACACTGTGGTCAATCCACTCGAGCCTGACATGATTGCTATTTTGTGTTCTAAACTTGACCCGATCCTCTTAAGGCTGCAGACCATCAAAACTAGATTGGCTATGATTATGGATCATAACAGAGCAAAGGTGGGAGGCCACGGTCCCCCTGGTCAGGGTAAGCAAGGGAATTCTGACCACCAAGTTTTTGCTAGTGGACACCCTGACAAAACTACAGCCAGCAGCCATGTTCCTTTCTCTTCCCTTGATGAGTCTTCCCAGCTTATGGTCTTGGAGGGCCACTTATGCAGAAATATGAACACAGTTTCCTCAGTTCCATTTGGCATCACCCAATTATTGACACCTTCAACTGGGGTAGGCCATACAAGGAGAGGGGATGGGGAAGGGATCACCCCACTAAATCTACCACCAGCTGCTAACCCGTATGTGACTGTTATGGCTAACATCTCTGTACTGCCGATGGGATCTACTGAGTTGACCAGTAAGCTGAAAAGCAATGTCACTCACTGGTTTAGCTCAAAGACCAGCTGTTTGACATGGACTGCTGATGACATTTTAATGGTATGGAAAGTGGGATGGGTAGGCCCCAAACCTAAGTGCATCAGTGGGGAGTGTGAAGTAGTCAATTTTAGATTGCCAAGGATTGTTGATGGCCTGATCTCTGTGTCTAAAGGGGGACTGTTCAAGTCCAGCTCCATTCAACTTTTGCCCCTTTGTTATTTTTATAGTCCTCTGGCCCAACCACCATAACTCAGAGGAAGGGCAAATTTGAGAGTTTCCACTTTCAACCATTTAGAGCCCTTCTTGTCAAAAGCGGACGGACTCTCTGATTCAGGGGATAGTACTGGCAAGCATGAACCTCTCAGGACAAATCCTACCCAGTCTAGTATAGTGGGACCTCCCAATGTGATTTTTACCTATGTAGCACCTCCTGTTTCTATGCCTGCTGTGAGCAGCCTCCATGGAACAACTCAGTTGGATAAAGCAGATACTGGCCATCAGAGCTTTAGTGTGCTTAGCTGGAACATTGCGGGGATCAAAGCAAAGCTAGAATCTTAGACGTGGGTGGACTTGGGTAAGCAATTTGATATAGTATCACTACAAGCGACATGGGCCATGAAAGATGTTTTCTGTAAGGGCTATGTTTGCCATTCCCCGCATGCACTACAGGTTACTTCAGGGCAGACTAGTGCTGGTTTATTTGCTTGGTTCAAGATTACCTTGAGTTGTTCCATAAACAGTATTGTTAGAGGCAGTAGAATGATCCAGGTGTTTTACTTAAAATGATCACCTAATTTTGAGTTATGTGTTCTGAATTTTTAAAATGATGATTCTTCTGTCAGGGCAAATAGGAAACAGCTCTTTTACTGATTACTTTAAGTACCAGTCCTTTATATACAGGAGGAACTTGCAACCTGTTTGTTGTGGGTTATTTTAATGTTAAAAAGGGGGCTTGCTCTGATATAATAGAATTGTACTCTTTTGATTTATTTCTCTGTTTTCCCGCTCAGGGTCAAGATGCTAGGGGTGCTATGCTATTTCCTCTGCTTGCCAGTTCCAATTTGTGTAACGTCTTTGATTTTTTAGGTTCTGACATTGCTAAGGCAGTTACCTTTCCAGGTACAGAGCTGTGCTCTACTATGGATTATGTTTTTATCTCAGCCTGTCCTCGGGAATTGTTGATGGTGGGGTCAATCCCAACACTTTTAGTGACCATAACATTCTTTATCTCTCTCTTAATCATGTTATGAAGGCCCCCAGGAGGGGTACAAGGGACACTCTGGTAGGCAATTCCCTGATCAAGGCCAAAGATAACTTGGCAAGGTTTGTTTGGAGGCATGTAGACATACCTTCAGTATTTGCCAATCTGGTTGCAGGTAATTCCAGTAAAATCTTAAATTGTCCATCGCTAGATGTTAATAAATATTTGATAGTAGATTCTTTTGTGACCCTGAGACATGCCATGAAAGCAACCCTCGTGAAAAATATCAAGACATGTGACTTTAGTGTGGCTTCCTCATTCAAAAAGGCTGATAGGTTGTCCTGTAGATAGTTGCACTTGGCCCTTAATAAATCCCAAAGTGTAGGATAGAAACTGCTAGCTGCAGAAGGGAATATACCAAGCTTTATCAGGCAGAAAGGTTTAAGTGAGAAATTTGCACTGGAATGCTTTGGTTCAGGCCTGCACCCTAAAAGACTATAAGTTCTGTTGGAATCTAGTCAATAACTACTCTCTGACATGTGTTCCCCAGGCTGCACAGAATTGTAATATTGCCCCAGAGGACTGGGTAAATCATGTACAGCATCTTTATAGCTTGAAGGACAGCAATACTATTGGATGGTTCCTGTTCAGTCCTGTTTACCTATTGTAACCTCCTTTTTGTTAGAGGAAGTTATCTTAGCCATTCAGCCAGCACTGCAAATAAAAGACTGCCCCTGGCCCTGATGGTCCCAATGGACCTGTATAAGGGTAATGATAAATTCTTTGCTCTTCTGTTGGAAAACCTTTTCAAAGCTGTCTGCGTAATTGGGCTGCCTGAGTCTTGGAGGCCCGATACTATTGTTCCTGTCTTTAGCAGATTGAAACATTGAATAGAGGAAAATATGGTCCAATCTGAGATCCAATTTGGTTTCCGCCACAGCCTGGGGATTATTGAGCAATGTGTTAACCTGCATCTAGCAATCTGTGAATACAGATTGCTTAGATGCAGTGCTATCCATCTAGCCTTCATGGACCTGTCAAGCTTTTTTGGCAGTGCTAATAGGTCTAATTTGTGGGACGTCCTTGTCTCTATGGGGGATAGAGAAAGGACTAGTCAATTTCCTTAGAGAACTGCATTTGAACCGCTGGGCCTCTGTGAGCTATGGAAGCAATGGAGAGTGTTCTGAATCATTTGGCGACCAATGTGGGGTACACCAAAGTTGTGTTTTAGCCCCAATTCTTTTCCTCCTGTATATTACTAAGCTGGAGTCAATTTTGATAGGACTAGATGCAGATGTTCCTCGAGTTAAAAAGAAAATTGTACCAGCACTCCTAAACGTGGACAATTCCGTTTTATTAGCTAGAATCCCTAATGGCCTGAAGGCTCTGATTGATGGATTTGTTTTAGTTTTATGTAGAGCCTTAATTTGAAAATAAAGAGATCAAATGCAATTGTCTGCGGCCATTATATATTAGGGGTAATTGCGTTGAACAAGCACATTCTTTTCCCTTTCTTGGCATTACTTTCTACAAAAGTCTTAGCTGGTCTTCTTGTATGGGAAATAGATGTACCAGCTTTAAGTGGGCCATTGGGTCGGTCTTTAAAGTCTCAGTGTGTTTGGGGAATAAACCCATCCGTCCTCTTATGGAGATTTGCAAACTCAGATGTGTCCCAATTGTGACTTATGGTACAGGGATCTGGGGTATTTCTAATACAGGTCACCTGGAGGTGGAAGAAAATAGGGTATTCTGGAAGCCCCTGGGGGTCCAGCCCAGCAGTAATACTTTTAGGATGCATGAGGAGCTTGGTCTAGATTTTGTTGAAGATTACATAAAACTAGCTCCCCTGGTACTCTGATGCTCATTCTGGTGCAACGTGCAGGCCTCTCTCAGTAGGGACATTATAGAGGACTGTTGGCATGTGAGACTGGGCTCTCTGAACCTTGGCTTCAATACCTACAGCTGAATTTTCTAAATCTTGGTAGACCTAGTCTATTCACTGAACCATTGCTCATTTAGCAGGAAGATATGGGGAGGCTGAAGCATTTGCTTTAGAAATGAGCAAGGAACAGGGAGATGATTATTTCAAGCTCCAAATCTGAGTAATTATGCTCTGATTCAAACTTGCTCTGGAACAGAAACATATCTTGAATGGGTTAATAACGAATGGGAAATACCACTCCTTTCTAGATTCTGACTGGGCTCTACTAGATGGAACCATGCTTCCGCATTGGACAGTTGGATGTGTCATCTGTGTTTTGCTGCCTTTGTGGTGATTCTTCCGACCAAACTATTTTGTACTTTCTTTTTTTCTGTGGATTTTATAGCGATCTTTCCAAGGGTTATCTTATTCCAGCTGTTTGAAAATGCAAAATTAAGAATTTCAGAGCCGCGCTAATTTATCTTCAATCTCTGAGCTCAGAAGATCTCTGTTTTAGAGTGGGCTTATTTTTAAAATCTGCAGTCAAAGTACGAAATTCCATGATGTTCTGATATTTCCTTGTATTCGATTTTTCTTCTGTTTTTGTAAGTGTGTGTATTATGTATTTTTAATCTGTGACGCATTGTATTTTATGGTTGGATGTGTTGTCTTGCACATACTTTTATGACCATTTCTTATGGTCGAAATTAGGATTTAATAAATGAATTATTAATTCTGTGCAATTTACCAATTCTATTGTGCACCAGAACAGCATCTGGCACTCTACGAATAAATGACTAAGGGCCAGATGTACAAAAATGCAATTTAGCATTTCTGAAATAGCGACTTCGTAGAAATCACTACTTAAAAAATGCAAATGCTATGTACAGAGATACAGATTTCCTAATAGCGATTTGTACAAAGTAGGAATCTCTATTGGGAAATCAGTAATAAGGAATCCCATTGCATTTTAGTCAATGGGCTAGTTTTGCATTTCCTAAATAGCGATTTATTGAGAAGAAATCGCTATTTAGGAAATGCAAAACCAGGGATGGCAAAGTGCTAAAGGCCCCCCTTGGTGCATCCCAAAAATAGGGATGCACCTGTAGATCACACATATGCCTAAGGGGCATGCGTGTGCTTTATTGCAATTAAAAAAAACACCTTGGGGTGTTTTTTTCAAATTGCACCTGGTTACCTCCAACTTCAATTCAATTTGGTGGTAATTGCATCTCCTAAATGTCTAAGTCGCATTTAGGAAATGCTTTGTACATCAGAATAGGTTTCGCAAATAGGAAATCCTTATTTCCGATTTCCTATTCTGGGAATTACAAATTGCCGTTTCTACAGTGTAGAAATTGCGATTTGCGATTTATTTAAGGCGTTTGTACATAAGAAAAGGCTGTTTTGCATTTCTTATCGGCCAAAAATAGTGATCCGGACCGTTAAGAAATGCAAAAGGGCTTTGTACACCTGGCCCACAGTATCTAAAGGAATTTTCTGCCTCATATCAATAATTATTCTAGGTGTGCTGGCAGACTGTGAAACATTCCATTATTTCAAAAGCTCTACCACCTAATCTAGAATGTTCTCTAAAACCTATATCTTTTAGCAAAACCATCAATAGCTAAATATTTGAGAAACATCCTAAACAGCGCAGCCTAGGCCACGTGCACGTTTACCACGCAAGCGGAACAATGCTTGCCTAAACCACGACTGACTTTTTCTCTGACTTAACCACACATGTGCCTAAACCACACAAATGTGTGGTTAAGGCAGAGATGAGGCAGAGAGAGGTCTAGTGGTGGAGAGGAAGTATTAGGAGAGGACATGGTGAGGTAAGTGGGGTTGGGGGTAGTTTTTGAGGGGTGGGGAGTGGATTTAGAGCTTAGGGTGAGTGGGTAGTCGGGTTAGTTTATTTTTTAGGGGCAGGGTGGGGAGGTTGGAGTAGTTTATTTTTTAGGGCTTAGAGTGGGTGGGGGGTCAGGTAGTTTATTTTTTAGGAGCTGGTATGGAGGGGTTGTAGTAGTTTATTTTTTAGAGGTGGGGGAAGGTTTAAGGAAGGGCGGGAGATGGACAGAGAGGAGAGGAGGAAGATTTGGAGGAGGACATGGTGAGATAAGTGGGGCTCGGGCAGGGTTTGAGGGTAGTTTTTAGCAGTGTGGGTGGATTTAGGGCTTAGGGTGGGTTGGGGGTCAGGCTGGTTTATTTTTTAGAGCTTTTCGGGGTAGTTTAGTTATAAGGGGTAAGTTAAGGCTTCCAGGCTCAGGCCGGGTGGGGGATATCGGGGTAGTTTCATTTTTTGGGGTGGGGTGGGGGTTCAGGGAAGTTTATTTTTTAGGGCTTAGGGTGGGTGGGGAGTTGGGGTCGTTTAATTATTAGGGGTGGGAGAGGTTTTTAGAGCTCTGGGCCGGTGGGGGTGTCCGGTAGTTGTGTGTTTAGAGGTGGGAGAGGTTTTAGGGCGGGTGGAGATAGTTTTTTTATATAAACAGGGGCCAGGGTTTTTAGGGGTGGGGTAGTTTTAGGCCTTAGGGCGGGTGGAGGGGGTTAAGGTAGTTTTTTTTAGGTTAAGAGGGGTTGTATAACTACGACGCATGCCGTTTCCACATATTCCTTTACTAAGCATACTTTTACAGCCAAATTTATTGTAAAGGCATGCGTGGTAAAGGCATGCGTGGAAAAGACTCGGTCATGGTTCAGACCGCGTTATTAAGGCATGCGTGGTAAAGGCATGCATGGTTGTGTCATACAAGCTAAATATTTAATTAAACCGTGAGGTTGGCCCTAATAGAAGTTGCATGCATAGTGTCATTGTGATTCCTGTTGAGTTTCATTTCCGCACACAACTTGGAAAAGAACGCACACAAACGCTGCGCTGCTGCACACCAAGAAAAATAACTAGAGGGAACATTGCTCAGACTCATTTTCTGTTTCGTTATGAATTGTATTTATTTTCTAATAATTCTGAAAAATTCTGAGCTTTTGTTTTAAAGTCTACAATGAAATAATTGTTGAAGTAAAACGTTTTGAGGGCGGGCAATGAAATATTGTTTTGATGTTTTTATGACTCTGTTACACCCTCAATGCTTATGACTGTAAGTAAGGACGAGGAGTGGCGCGGGGGTGACTTCAAAAAAGTGCAGACAATGCCAATTAATTTAGTGGCTACAGAAGGACAAACTAGGGAGCAGGTAGGGATTGTGCTTCAGGAATAAATAGGACATTGGGAAGGTGGGCGGGTTCTGTCTTCCTTTCTTATTGTCAAGTCTGTGTCTTTCCCAGGACTTAAAAGTATATTTAAAATGAGCTATTTTTAGGTGTTGCTCACCCATGTCAGAAACGGGAAGAGGGAGGCCATGCGCTGGGTTGCTGCCATTTTACTCTTCTGCTGTTCCAGTTGAAGTTGTATCACCTTTTGGCAACCAAAATGTACAAACCGTCAGTTGGAAACGGTAAGCGGCTGCACATGTCCGCCCGTGTTTATTTAAGGTTTCAGTCTGCAGCTTCTGTCATCGAAAGCGTCAGACAAAAGGATCCAGCCGCGTTCGGGCGAACACAGGAGGTGTGCTGAAGTCAAACATGCGTGCGGCAGCCAGAGCGCGGCCTATTAAAGCACTGCATTCACGGTTAACGAGTATATTGTTCAATGTAGTCACAAGGACGGCCTTGCCTTTGGTAAATGGCAGCCTACATTTGTTTGCCAGCCTTCGGCTCTAATATCAGGTCAGCCTGTTTTATATTTGGCAGGTGATGTCTGAAGTGAAGTTTTATAGGTCTCACAAGCAGCAAGCACAGATTAAACAATACGATGTGGAGAACACGATTCACGCAAAAACGTCAATCTAATCTTTTACATTAATACATGTGGCTGCCCAGTTAGTCAGGGTCTACGCGTGACTAATTAGGCTATTTCCTGTTTTTTTTCTTAAAATTGAGGCACTTGTAGTCTTTTTGAACCCTGTACCAGGACTACAAGTCACGAAATTCTAAGAAAACACCAGGACTGGACAAACTAGTCACACGTGGACCTGGGAAACCTTGGGTCAATTTTTGTAAAAAAAAATCCAAGCATCAGGGAAGCTGTGGCTGTCTCATCTTCCCACGATTACTCAGAATTATAAGACTCAGCCAATGTGTAATGTGCACGGTGTAAATTTATGCATGTGCATTTGCTAAGTTTGTTTTTCTTTTTGGCTACATGGAAAACAAGAAATCCCCTTCCACACCCCATCAAAATCAATTATGGTAGTGTTCCCCTTATTCCCACTCTCACAGATTTACTTCCACTAGAGTAAATTCACATTTGTGAACCCTGGCATTATTTTACACACTTAAGTTATGCCAAACCTGTATTTAAGTTGAACTTAAGTGTTGGTTAGGGTGATCAGATTTTGAAAATAGAAAACCGGTACAGGTCAGACATAAAAGTAAGACTAAAGCCTTCAGTCTCACTTTTGTATTTGGGCTGTACCAACCAACCATGCACACGCACACACACACCCGCACGCATGCGCGTGTGCAGGCAGCAGACGGGCAGAAACCAATAAATTAATTCTTCAATTATTTAAGACCCTAAAGCTACATTTGAAAGAAGAGCATACCTTTCAATCAATCAATCAGTATTTGTTAAGCGCGGCTACTCACCCGTGAGGGTCTCAAGGATCTGGGGAGGAGAGGAGGGGGCTCATCCGAAGAACCACATCTTGAGGTTCTTCCTGAAGATGGTGAACAACTTGCTTTGTCTGGGGTGCAGGGGGAGGTTGTTCCAGCTATTTGCTGCATTGTAGGTGAAAGATCGTTTCCGGCAGTGGTTTTGCAGATGCGAGGGACGGTGGCCAGGACCATCTGGGCGGAGCAGAGGGATCTGGAGGGGTTAAGGAAGGAGACGCGGTTATTCAGGTAGGCTGGTCCTGCGTTGTGTATGGCCTTGTGCGTGTGGGTGAGAAGCTTGAAGGTGATTCGCTTCTCGATCAGTGGAGGGTCCTCAGGTGTTGGGAGATGTATTCTTAGCGATGGAGGTCCAGAATGAGTCTGGTAGCGGCATTCTGGATGAGTTTAAGTTTTTTGATGCTCCTAGTTGAGGTGCCGGCGTACAGGGCATTGCCGTGATTGAGCTGGCTCATGACTAAGGCGTGGGTGACTGTCCTGCGACAGTCTGCTGGGATCCATCGGAAGATCTTCCAAAGTTTGCGGAGTGTGTGCCAGCAGGAGTAGGCAACAGAGTTTACCTGGTGGGTCTTGGATGGGGAGGAGTCGAGGATGATTCCTAAGTTGTGGGCGTGCTCGTTGGTGCAGGTGGGGGGGCGCTGAGGGATGTGGGCCACCTGGAGTCGTCCCAAGCTGAGATGGCGTTTCCGAAGGTGATGAACTCCGTCTTGTCGGAGTTCAGCTTGAGGCAGCTTTCTCTCATCCAGGTTGCAACGGCTTCCATTCTTGAGTGAAAGTTCTTCTTGGCCGTGTCCGGGTCTTCGATGAGGGAAATTATGAGTTGTGTGTCATCGGCATATTCTGACAATGACAAGCATGAGGGGCCATGCATACGTTGAACAGTGTGGGACTCAGTGAGGATCCTTGGGGGACTCCGCAGTTGACTCCTGTGGGTCTGGAAGTGTCTGACTCTCAGGTTGACCTCACCTTTGTCCCAAAAACCATGGCATTTATTTAAACTTAGTAAAAGCTTTCACAAGTTGGCCTGACCTTTGCCCCAAAATCTGCGACAGTTATTTAAAATGAAGAAATGTGTCAGACACTGACAGTCCTCTGAAAACCGGGACTGCCGGGGTAATCCAGAACGTCTGGTCACCCTATTGGTCCCTGTAGTCAGTGGTGGCTGGCATCACACTTACGAGTGTCATCGAGATTGTTTACATCTTTCAGCAGTCATCAGTCGTCCAAGTTGATAGGAGCAGGAGTGAAAGGTTTAGATCACTGCTGCTTTCACCCAAAGGACTCAAATATTTGGGTAACAAAAGTCTGCGGCTGACACAACATTGTATTTTATTTTAATAGTATTTATATAGCGCTTACTACCCCTGACGAGGCGTCAAAGCGCTTTTCTGCGAGTAGCACGCTACTCCGGAACCCAACAAGAATTAGTGATGGATTAGTAACGGGAAATATGAGTACAGTTTTAGTATTATTATGAGTTAATTTGAGCCCACAGATACGAGAGTTTGTTAGTTAGATTAACTGGAGTAACAGAGGGGTGGAGGAGGAAAGAATCCAGAAGTGTTAATTAAGAGTATATGGTAATAGG
Organism: Pleurodeles waltl; assembly: GCF_031143425.1. NCBI lineage: Eukaryota > Metazoa > Chordata > Amphibia > Caudata > Salamandridae > Pleurodeles > Pleurodeles waltl. Next base: position 725,587,802 of record NC_090440.1, on the reverse strand, counting down.
ATTTAGGCTTGGAATGAGTAAAGGAGGATGGAGGAGGGAAGAGTCTGTGAAAGGGGTTAGGGAGATCATAGTAGCAGGGTGAGATAAATGAGGGCGAATTTAGTAGGGTTGTTTGGGAGGTCATGGTAGTAAAGTGAGGTTTGGTGAGTTAGATGTGGAAGCGGAGGGAAGAGCTTAGGCAGAGTTATTTAGGAGATGAAAGTAGTAGAATGGATTTGGGATGAGTCAGAGTGGGAATAGAGGATAGATTGATAGAGACATGACATATGATGATTGGTAGATAAGTGTGATATAAGATGAGAGGAGGGATTCATAGATATCTAGTTTAACAACCCACCCAGGATCCATGCAATGACCCATGAACATGCCAAGCACAGAACAACATACACACATATATATATATATATATATGTATATATATATATATATATATACACACACACACACACATACACACACACATGAATACACACAGATATGCACACATATATGTACATACAATACATATTTAAAACCATGGGTAAATATACTTAGTTAAACAGGTTTAAAGAGTGTGTGTGTGTGTAGTTTATTGTTATGACATAGTAGCGATACATATTTTCTAAAGAACTATACATAACTGGAAATATACACATAATCAGAAAAAATATTTATCAACATAGGCATATGCAGTCCATAGTTGTTTGAATATGGTGGTTATGAAGGAAAGAGCCAACTCTTGAGTAGTTTTCTGAAGACAAGAAAGTTATCTGTGGCTCTTATAGTAGGGGGTAATGAATTCCATAGTTTGGCTGCTTGAACGGAGAAGGATGTACCACCTATAGTCTTTTTCTTGTATGGTAGTGTTCTAAGACGAGGTGCCAATCTTGAGCAGAGGTTTCTTTGTTGAATGTATTTGGTTATTTTGTTTCTGATAAAAAGCGGTCCAACATAATGGTTGCCTTGCTAGTCGCCTTGTTGGGCATGAATTGTCTCCTGCCTGGTATAGTTGCGTGCCCTCATGCTCTGTGTGCTCAACTGCTTGAATATCTGGTATCTATATTTTTGTCTTGTGCCTAGTCTCACTAATCTAGTGTGTGTGTCCCTCCAGGTCACAAACCCGTGCAGCATGATCATAGCAGTGTTCAGCACTGATATTTGTTTAAAGAACGACTTGCAGACATAAGAAATCAGGGATGTGATGCCTCAATATAAACCGGCACAGGTGTGTAATAAGTATGCAGGTTCTGTAATGATAAGGCCAACATGACCATAGCAGGATGACAGTACCTACAGCTCTTTTTCGATGGCTATTGGCTGATTGTTGTCGAACGGTGAATCTAACATGCATTGTATACATAGTAAAGAGGATTGCCTTGTAGACATATGCATAGGACCATCTGCATACAAGAAGTTGCAGAAATGTGTCTGCACAAAATCATTTATTTTTTTTATTTGCCTCTGCTGGGACTCAGGGGTGTGTTTTAGCTCATCATCCTTGTGCCCTCAAGGCAGGAGCGCAATCCACATTAGGTTGCAATGTCTTGTCTGCAGTAGCCTGGGCTATAGAGTGCACAGATGGTTCTTGAAATGTCTTGGGCTGGGGTTGGGTAGGGGCTGATGACTCAGGCTCGGCCTCCGCAGGTCTTCAAAAGACCATTTATCAGTTCACTGGTCTTTGTGTAATTTAATTGCTACCGCCCCCCCCTGCTTACCCAACGTTTGTTATGGATTGCTGCTGCCATAGTGGGAGAAAGGATGAAAGGATTTCATTCACAATACAAATGTGGGTATGTAGCGCATTAATATAAAGTGCCCAGCCGTTTGCCTCTAAGCTCCAAAACAGGACTGAGGCTTCTACGTGGTATATAATTCATCATTTAAAAATCTGCCAGAGACTCACATTTCAAAAAGTATATTTCTTTAACATGGAAAGGTTTCACTTAAGTACACTAAAATTAATTTCTGCGTTGATTTACAGTTTCTAAAAGTAAACTTTGAAACATTGATGTCTGCGGTCCCACTGCTATTTGCATGGCCACTAGAATTATGCGATTCAAGCATTATTTCAACTAATATTGATTAGCCACATTTGCCACATATTACTTTGTCTACTGCATAATTTGTAGATTTTGACAAAAAATAGTTTCTAGCTCAAACTGATCAAACTGTACTAAATACATAACAATGGTGTTCCTGCGCTCTAGAAGGCCCTTTGCAAAGGTTGAATGATCATATTTCAGTTGCTTAATGCTGTATTTGGATGTTAAATTGGAATACATGAAACAAAATCTTTCAGAGACTGTGTTACCATGTGTAAAAATGACAAAATAATGAATTAATATTATCACAAATTGAGCCGAATTTCACAGCTTAATTTGCCTTTACTTGACGCATAATTTAGTTCTTGGCCAAAGGAGAGAGAGCGCAGAATGTTAATACATCAGAAATCTAAGGCCTTAAAAAAGGGAAAATTAAAAAAGCACCAACAGCAGGTAACGTTGCTGAACTTTGATCACACCTCTGTTATGCCCTTATGGCAGACATGTGTGAGAACACACCCAGCCCCTCGGCCCTTCCCCTGCTGCCCATTTACAAGCCTCTGTTTTCTCTCCATTGAGTTCATATTTTGTCATACTTTGGGGGACAAGTCCAATCCTGATAAATTACCTGCTCTGCATGCTGGCACCAATCCATGTTATTTTCCTGGTCATGAATGTCCGGGGGCCTAGCCACTCTCCATGCTCTAGCTATGTCTCTTTTGGCCACTCCTGCTCCTAGCATCAGTCATATAGTCTGACAACATGACCACATTTTCTTCCCCCATTACTTGTAACGGCATCCAGTGAGATCATGAGGCCCATTAATTGGGCCATGTTTTGGACCACCTGTTTCCAAAATTGCCGGATTATGGGGCAACTCGATAGGATATGGAAGACTTACCCTCCTATACCACACCGTCGTCTACACAGGTCAGATTCACAGTGGCCCATGTGATGCAATAAATAATATGATCTGTGGAGGATTCTAAGTTGCATTAGGTGAAATCTGTCGTGAATTACCACCTCCCTAGGGCTCTGAAGGGCCTCCTGCCAGTCATCGTCTTCTATCGTACTCACATCAGCCTTCTATGACTCGTGAAGAGAACGCCAGGGATCAGGAGTTATTCATTATTTTTTTGTAGGTTAGGGAGATTGTTTTTTTGGGCATGGGATCTAGGAGCAGCAGGTCCTCTAATGGGGCGGATTCCGGTAGCTGGTCGCCCTCTTGTATACGTTCCCTGAGCGTGTGGCCCAGCTGGATGTACCTGAAGCTTTCTGAAGAGCCCATCGCATATTCCCTCTGCAAGTCCTCAAGATATATCAGCACCCCTCCCCTCCAGATGTCCTCCAAGCAATCAATACCAATTAGTCCTCATCTACAAAAAACCTTAAAATTGCAGAGTTCACTTATTTGATCACTAGCCCAGAGTAGTATCACATTTGTTAATTTACCCTCCCACCCGAAGAATTTTGTGGCCTCTCTCCACACTCTCATGGTTGCATGTGTATGGAACGGTGGCTTACCTTCCAATTTTTTAGAATATTGCACAGAAGGCTACTCTCCATCCCCCTTTGCCGCGCTGTCCACCCTATAGGCTGGTTCCTCCATGTCGGCAAACCCAATAATTTAAAGAGACTAGCTGGGCTGCCAAATAGTATACATGTATATCTGGGACCACTAAACCACCCTCGAACACTCTTCTTTGTAGCTTAACAAGAGATATGAGGGGGCTACCTCGTCCCACAGGAGCCTGCGCAGTTCGCTATTGATCTTTGTAAAGAAGTCTGGAGGCACTTTAAATAGGGTATTCTGGAGTACATATAGTAGGTGGGGAAGGGTCATAATTTTTAAAAGGGCTGCTTGGTCCATGAATTAAAGCAGGTGCTTTCTCCAGTGTGTAACATCGTCATGGAGGCGTTCTAGTTGCAGGTAGAGTTTTGTTTTCAGAAATTCTGCAGAATTGCTCATTTCATAAATTCCCAGGTAGTGGAACCCATCAGTACCTAAATGAGCCACACCACTAGACTGCAGGGACGTTTCACCACAGGTTAAAGGGAAGACCAGGGACTTCTCCCAATTTATTTGGTAACCAGAATAGTTCCTGAATAGGTGGAAGATATGCAGCAATCTGTCTCCTGAAATATGGGGTTTTGTGACATAAAGGAGAACGCCGTCAGCATATAGGGATATTCGAGCCTCCCACCATCCCCCTTCTGGTATACGCCATATAAGGGGTCCTGACATACTCACGTGGCCAGGGGCTCCAGCACTAAGGCAAACAACCATAGGGACAATGGGCAGCCTTGTCTTGTGCCTCTGTGGAAGACGAAGGAGTGGAACGTCACCCAGTTGACTCTAACTCTCGCCCATGGTCCATGAAATAGTAATTGTGTTGTGTAGGATCTAATTTTCCTAATGAGACTACTGGATTCGGGTGGCAGAATCACCTGTACTGCAGGAGAATGAGTCTGAACCCTCACCATGAGACGCCAGTCAGCCCATTCCGGGTTTGTTCTGGCTAACTAGCAGTGCCTCATCTCCACCCAAGAACAGGGATGATAGAAGTAACCAATTGCATGACATAAATGACTCCTGAGGGGAATCGTGGTCACTCAGATCTCATCCGTTTCTCTCAGTTACATTAGTCTCATATATGCAAGGATAATCAGAGGCAGAGTAGAGTTCAATAAGGTTTTATTGAAGTAACTGCATCTTAGATAATAAGGCATGTATTGTAATAACTAGGACGATGAAGAACACAAGATTAAAATTGTGACAAGGAGAGTAAAACACAAGAATAGTGCTACCATGTTGTCACTAAGGTTTTTAAGGATAGTTCCTACCTAAGCTATGTTAGCGCACAGCATGTTGAGCTCTAATTCTGCCCTTCAGGTTCCCCTGGGAAGACATCATCCCTCATACCTGAGCAAGGGTCATGTAGTCTACATAAGCAGCTACAGCGAAGCAATCAGCAATCAGCATACAGTCGTGGTCATCTGGCTAGAATCTCCCTCTAATGTTCATGGGTCAAAGTAGTGTTTTTATAATAAAACAGCTGATGTTCCAAGAAAGGATCCCTGTTTAAGAGTGTGTATGTTTCTGTGAACATTGGAGACAAAGCGTAAAACTTTTACCAGCAACCTATCTTACTGCAGCCTTGAGAAAAGCACAGAGTGAAAGAAATGTCTTGTTTAAGAACGCAGTACTGATCTAGGTGAAAAACAGCTAGATAGAGAAAATAAAACAAGACCGCAAATGTGGCTACTGTTAAAATAATATAACAGAGCCAAAATAAACATTTCTTGGTTAAAGTGTGCAGCACCAGGCCTAGTTTGCTAAAATAACATGTATAAAACTATAACTAGAATGGCTACACAACAATTGGAGTAAAGCACAAAACTGGGGGGCAAAGCCCAATCTGGTTAGGACTGCAAATAGATATGGCCATTCAATGCTGTAGAAGGCCATTTTCGCATCAAGCGAGAGCAGCACTGCTTCCTCCACATCAGGGGCCTCTGTTGCTTGCAAAATCCCAGACCGACACCTCAGATTTAAACTGGTGTTTCTATGGGGGCATAAATCCAGTCTGGTCTTGGTGGACTAGGTTGGTTGTTAGGGGCCACAGCCTATTAACCAAACCTTTAGCCAACACCTTAACCTTGAAGTTCAGCAGTGATATAGGTTGATAGGAACTGCATGCAGTACGTGGCTTGCCTTCTTCAGGTAAGACAACATTGGTTGTCATTCTTTGGTCCTTTGGAAGGCCACCTTCTGCCTTGTCCGTCTGAAACATCACCAACATGTGGCGCAGTGGTATCTATCATGTATTTATAAAGTTCCACGGGCAGGCCATTAGAGCCCACTGCTTTCCCTGATGGTATTCCTCTAATGGCCTTCTGTACTTCCTCCACCGTCAGGTCTTGGTCCAGCTCCTCCCTCTTTACAGAAGGTAGGACCTGAAACAGAAGGTCCCTAAGGAGTTCTGTGCAATTGGCATCAGAGTGGCCAGTAAGAGAGTGTAGGAAGCGGGCCTGGTGTGTGGTGGGTATCCAAGGTAGTTACACCTTATGCTAGGTCCAAGTATCCCCTCTTAGTGAAGTGTAGGAAAATTCTAGAAGCCAGGCTCTCTAGAGGTAGCTGTGGATGAGCAGCCAAGGCTTCTCTAGGAGACATGCAAAGCTCATGCAATTCCACAGCACTTACACACATGAACGAAAACACTCACTTGCACAAAAATAAAGGTCCTTCATGTTTGGAACACAATCCCACAAACTACTAGAAAGGCAAATCTCCAATAGGAGGTAAGTACAATGTTAAATATATACACTAATAATCAGTAATAGGCATAGAAAAGGTTAGAAAACAGTGTAAATAGCAATAATCAATAGTGACGCTAGGGGAGCCCAAACCATATACTAAAAAAATGGAATGCAAACACAGGACTCCCACCTAGGTAAGTGGAATGTGTAGAGGGGAGCGGGGAGTACTAGAAAACCACAGAGGTAAGTAACACTCTGCTCCCCAGTGACTAGGAAAGCATGAGTAAATCACTAGATTTTCCTCAAACCACCCAAAAGGAGGAAAAGAAGAAAAAGAAGACACCCAAATAAGACTGCAAGAAACCAGCAGTGGATTCCTCGAAAAGAGTACCTGTGTAGGGAGGAGACCAAGAACAAAGGTCACACAGGAGTCCAGGAGGAGTAGACTCTACTACCTACCCCAGCTGTACTTGCAGGAGTTGGTTGACAGTGATGAAGAACAGGTCAGCAATGCAGCCTTGGAGCTAGAGAAGAGTTCTTGATGGATGCAGAAGATGTCCCACACTGGAGTGAAGATTGCAAATGGGTGTGGGTGCAGGAATTCCACCAACACGACTTGGCAAAGGCAAACTCATGGTTAGTGGAAGCATGGTGCTGCCGGGGACCAACAAGGCCCAGGAGGACTCAACCCAGGAGGGAGTGTCACAGGGGACCCTCAGCATTGCAGAGAGTCCACAGGATCAGAGTCAGCACCCACAGGAGTCTCACAGGATGGAGACACAGGAGTCACAGGAGGATCCAATGCAGCACTCCAGAAAGGGATCCCACACTGCAGGAGAACCACGCAGAGATCTGTGCATTTCAGGAAGGAATGCTGGGGACTGCAGCTACACGTACTCTAAAGATCCCTTGGAGGAGATGCAAACAAGTCTTGGCAGCTGCAATAGATGCAGTGCATGGGGGTATTGTCCTGGGCAAGGCCTTACCTCCACCAAAGTTGGGCAGCTGGTAGAGAGGACAAAGGGGGCTGCTCTGGACCACCACTCGTGATGCAGGATCCACACAGCTAAAGATGAGGGGAGAGCCACGCAGCCGGTAGTCATTGCAGCAGGTGCCTGCAGATGCAGGGGAGTGACTCGTTCACTCCATGGGAGTTTCCTTCTTTCTTCTAGTGCAGACTGAAGACACACCACACTCAGTGGATGCACAGCCAGTGGGAATGTTGCAGTTGCTGGCAGGAGCCCTGGAAACAATGTTGCAGAAGAGTTTTTCTTCTTGGAGGCAGCATGTCCGGCCCTGGAGGATCAAGTCACAGTTCCGGAGGCCAGAAGTCAAAGTGAAGGTTGCAGAGGAGTCCTGCTGGAATTTTGCAAGTCGAATCTTAGGACTAACCCAAGAGAGAGACCCTAAATGGCCCTGAAAGGGGGATTGGTCACATAAGCAGGTAAGCACCTATCAGGAGGGGACTCTGACGTCACCTGCCTGGACTGGCCACTCAGATGCTCGCAGAGTTCCCTGCCAACCTTGGAAACAAGATGGCAGAACTCAGGGACCCTCGGGAGGAGCTTCGGGTCCCCACACCTTTGGATGGTGATGGACAGGGGAGTGGTCACTCCCCTTCAAGCTATCCAGTTTCATGCCAGAGCAGGGCCTGTGGATCCCAGTTTATGCACCAATGGCACCGAATGTGCCCTTCACAGCATACCAGTGGCTTGGGGAGGCTACCCCTCCAAAACCAGTCACACCTATTTCCAAAGGGAGAGGGTTTTACCTCCCTCTTCCAAAGGAAATCCTTTGTTATGTCTTCCTGGGCTTGATCAGATCAAGCAGCAGGAGGGCAAAAATCTGTCTGAGGGGTGTCAGCACCTGGGCTTCCCGGAAAACCCTGTAAGACTGGTGGTAGCAATGCTGGGGGTCCTCTAAGGAGCCCCCAGAGTGCATGGAATCATATCTCCAATACTTGCACCAGTATTGGGGTATGATTCCGACATGTTTGATACCAAACATGCCCAGGGTTGGAGTTACCATTATGTAGCTGGACATAGGTACTGACTTATGTCCAGTACACGCGTAAAAAATGGGGTCCCCACAGTCACAAAGTTCAGGAAAATGGATCTTGAGTTTGTCGGGGAACCACTGCTAGTGCAGGGGTGCCCTTAAATGCAGGCACCTGTACCCTGCCCTCTGGGCTGAGAGGGCCTACCATAGGGTGACTTACATTCACCTGGTGCTGTGACCTGTAGTGAAATCGGGTCCATGCAACTGTTTCACGCAGGCTGCAATGGCAGGCCTGTAGAACCCTTTTCATGTGCTCCCTGTGGGTAGCAGAGTAACTGCTGCAGCCCATAGGGATCCCCTGGATCCCCAATGCTCTGGGTACATGGGTACCATATACTAGGGACTTACATGGGGGGACCAGTATGCTAATTGTGAGAAGAAAAAAGTACAGTTGACAGGAGAGAGCATAACTACTGGGGTCCTGGTTAGCAGGATCCCAGTAGACACAGTCAAACACATTGATAACAGACAGAAAATGAGGGTAACCATGCCAAGAAAGAGGGCACTTTCCTACTCCCCGCTCCCCCAAACGAAGGACAAGAAGGCTAACCTTGCACAGATGAGTCTTCATTGTCTAAGTGGAAATATCTGGAGAGTCCATCTGCATTGGAGTGGTTAATCCCAGGTGTATGTTCCACTGTATAGTCCATTCCCTGTAGGGATATGGACCACCTCAACAATTTGGGGTTTTCTCCTTTCATCTGTTTGAGCCATAGAAAGGGGTTGTGGTCTGTCTGAACAATGAAGTGAGTGCCAAACAGGTATGGCCTCGGCTTCTTCAAGGCCCAGACCACAGCAAAGGCCACCCTTTCCATAGCTGACCAACCTCTCTCTCTTGGGTCAACCTTCTGCTTATAAAAGCAAATGGTTGATCTAGGCCCTCAATGTTGAGCTGTGGAGGAACTACCCCAACCCCTACCTCAGAAGCATCAGTCTGGACTATGAATTTCTTGGAGTAGTCAGGGCTTTTTAACTCAGGTACTGGCACATGGACTGTTTGAGGTCCCCAGAAGTATTTTGACAGCTAGCTGTCCATAAAACCTTTTTAGGCATTCTTTTAGATGTGAGATCATTAAGAGGGGCTACAAAGGAGCCATAATTCTTAATGAACCTCCTGTAGTACCCAGTGAGGCCTAAGAAGGCTCTTACCTGTCTGTGTAGTGGGGAGGGGGGTCCAATCTAAAATAGTCTGGATCTTCCCCTGTAGTGGTTGAATCTGGTGTCTCCACCTACCAGGTGGCCCAGATTTACAACCTTCCCCTGCCCTATCTGGCACTTAGAGGCCTTGATAGTGAGACCTTCTTTTTGCAGAGCCTCCAAAACATTCCAGAGGTGGACCAGGTTGTCATTCCAGGAGGAACTAAAAACAGCTATAGGATCCAGATAACCTGCACTATAGGCTTCCAAACCTTTGAGGACTGTATTCACCAGCATCTGAAAAGTGGCAGGTGCATTCTTCAAACCAAAGCGCATAACATTGAATTGATAACTCCCTCCAATGATTGAAAATGCAGGTTTTTGCTTTAGCATTCTCAGATAACTCGATCTGCTATTAACCTGCAGTCAGATCAAAGGTGCTGAGATACTTGGCAGATGCCAATGTATCTATCAGCTCAGCAGCCTTAGGAAGAGGGTGAGCATCAGTTTCTGTGACTGTTTTGAGCCCTCTGTAAGCAACACAGAATCTCTTCTCCCTTTTCCCATTTTGGAAGTGAGGTTTTGGTACCAGCACCACTGGGATAGCCCAGGGGCTGTAAGAGTGCTTAATCACTCCTAGGTCTGCCATCTTTTGCACCTCTGCTTTGATGCAGTCCCTAACATGGTCAGGTTGCCTGTAGATTTTACTCTTAATAGGCAAACTGTTCCCTGTATCAGTGGTGTGTTCACACCATGTTGTCTGACTAGGTGTGAGAGACAACAACTCTGAGAACTGCCCTAGGTGAATCCTGCAGTCCTGTTTCTGAGACTCAGAAAGGCAGTCTACTAGGATGACTCCATCCACTGAGGCATCAGCCGCAGTGGTGGAGAAGAGGTCAGAAAGAGGGTCCCTAAGGGGGCTTCTGGGAGTGCCAAGGTCCACCAAATAAGTGGCCTCACCCTTCTTCTCCACTATGGTATGAGGACCACTCCACTTATCCTGAAGTGTCCTTAGATCCACAGGCTCCAGGACCCACACCTTCTGCCCTGGCTGGTAAACTGTTAGGATAGCCTTCTGGACATGCCAGTGCTTCTGCAGTTCTTGGCTGGCCTGAAGGTTTTTAATGGACTTTTATATATACTCAGCCATCCTGGATCTGAGGCCAAGTACACAATCTACAATGTCTTGTTTAGGGGGCTTGAGAGGTTGCTGCTAGCCTTCCCTTACAAGGGCAAGTGGACCCCTAACAGGGCCACTCCCTTCTGAGGAACCTCCCTGTATGTAAAATGAAGGCATGGCAGTAGGACATTCCATCTCCTTTTGAGTTTTTCAGATGTCTTTGAGAGTTTTGTTAAATATCTCTACCAAACCATTGGTTTGGAGGTGGTGAACTTGTAAGTTATACTACACTCCTTCCACATGGCCTTAAGGGATGCAGACATAAAGTTTGTACCTCTGTCCAATACCACCTCTTTTGGGAAGCCCACCCTGGAGAAGATTCCCAGGAAGGCTTTTGCCACTGCAGGAGCTCTAGTGGTCCTTTGAGGTATATCCTATGGATACCTCATGGCATGGTCCACCACCACCAGTATGAATCTGTTTCCAGAGGCAGTGGGTGGGTCTAGGGGGCCAACAATATCCATCCCAACCATCTCAAAGGGAACCCCAACCGCTGGCAGTGGGATTAAGGGGGCCTTTGGGGTTCCACCTGGCTTGCCACTGGCTTGACAGGTACACAGGATTGACAAAACACCTTTGTATCTTTAGACATATGGGGCCACTGAAAGTGTGGGACAAGTCTGTCCCAAGTCTCGCTTTTCCCTAGGTGACCTACCATGCTGGCGGCCAGGAACAGAAGGAGGAGGAGGTAGGCTCTAACCCCCAGTGCTAGAAAGAGAGGATGTGGACACTGAGGAGGGTCAGGAGGGTCCCTCAGAGGATGACAGGGAGGTCCCTAGTAAACCCCCTAGTGTAGCTGGGAGTACTACAGGTAGTTCCAAAGGTGGTCATTTCAGTCTACCCCCACCCCCTTTGTACTCAGAGGGCTAGTCCAGAGGGTTAGTAAGGCTAGGGACAGGTCCTCCTCTAGCCACTATCATGTCACCTCAGTACCTGAGGGGATATGCTGCTCAACTCCAGCAGAAGATTCTCTAGACGGGGAGCTCAGGAAACTGAGGATGGAGGAGGCTAAGCTGAGGCTTCAACAGCAACAGCTAGCCCTAGATAGGGAGCCTTGGCATTAGAGCGAGAGAGGCAGGGTTTGGGGTTAATACTCTATAGTGGCAGCAACTTTGGTTTCAGGGAACCTAGGGCCAGGGAGGACTCTTTTGATTCTAGAAACCTTAGTATAGTTGTCCCCCCTACAAGGTGGGGATGCCATTCACAAGTGGTTCTCTGCTCTGGAAAGGGTCTGCAAGGTTCAGAGGGTCCTCATACAGTAGACAGTGGGCTGCTATCCTTTGGCTTTCCTCCTCTGACAGGGGTAGGGATAGACTCCTTACTGTAAGAGAGGAGGATGCTGACAATTACACTATATTAAAGTCTGCTGTGTTGGATGGGTTTGGGCTTACCACTGAACAGTACAGAATTAAGTTTAGGGAGACCAGGAAAGAGTCCTCCAAAGATTGGATTGATTTTATGGATTGCTCTGTGAAGGCTTTGGAAGGCTGGTTACATTATAGCAAAGTCAATGACTATGAGGGCGTATACAATCTTATTCTGAGAGAGCATATACTTAACAATTGTGTGTCTGATTTGTTGCACCAGTACTTGGTGGACTCAGATCTGATATCTCTCCAAGAATTGGGAAAGAAGGAAGACAAATGGGTCAGAACAAGGGTGATCAGAAAAGCGAGCACAGGGGGTGACAAAGACAAGAAAAAGGAAGCAGGTAAGTCTCAGGACAAGGGAGGGGACAAAAAACAATCTGAAGAGTCTTCACCAGGCCCACAAAAGTCCTCTAGGGTGGGTCCAAATCCTCTTCCTCTTCTTTCCACAACAAGAAGCCTTGGTGCTATGTTTGTAGAAACAAAGGCCAGGAGACAGCTCTTTTTCTAAGAAAGGCACCAAGCCACCCACCACTATAACCCCCACATCTACCACTAGTGCCCCTAGTAACAGCAGTGGTGGTGTGTCAGGTAATAATAGCCAATCCAAGGGTGTAGCTGTGCTCACTTTAGGAAGTGTGGTGGGGGCTGGCTTGGTTAGGGAAACTACTGAGGCTGTTTTAGAGTCAGATGGTGGCATTGATTTTGCCATCCTTGCTGCCTATCCCCTTAACATGGATAAGTGCAGGCAGCTGCCCGTAATAAATGGTGTTCAGGCAGAGGCCTACATGGACACAGGTGCCAGTGTCACTATGGTGACCAAAAACTGGTGTCCCCTGAGTAACACGTACTTCGTCATCAGTACCAAGTGATCGACGCCCACAACAACACTGTGTGCCACCCCATGGCAGTTGTTGATTTCAGCTGGGGGGGTTACAGACTCAAAGAAATATGTAGTGTCCACAGACCGACCTGTAGAGTGTCTCTTGGGGAATGATTTGGAGACTTCAGCTTAGGCTGAAGCGAAGTTGGAGGCCCATGCAGCAATGCTGGGCATCCCAGAGCATATTTTTCTTTGAGCAGGGCACAGGCCAAAAAGCAGAAACAGAAAGGAATCTTGGAGCCTGAAAGTACCTGGAGGGGGGCCCTTCCCACCTGGACCCAGTCAGAGGCATGCCGTCCATTCGCAGTGTCCTATGCTGAGGGAGCCCCTGGAGCCCAAGGAGCCCCATGCACCACGGGGCTGTGGGGGCCTATGTTACCCCACTGATGTAACAATTAACCCATTTTCTTTGTTTTGCTTCATTACCTCCGCATCTCCTTTCCTCATCTTGTTCCATACTTTTGCAAAGATGTCCACCTTTGGAAGCCAGCACCCATTCCCAGGCATCTTTGTTTCTCTTTCCATTAAGAAAGCAAAACCACCCACTTGACATAAATAAAAGGTGGGAACTCCCAACACTTCATCTTGCTTTTACGTTGTGCCTCTAAGCTTGTCACAGCAGGCTATACGGAGACGAGTGCCTCCGACTAATAGTGGTGGGAAGATAATATTCCGTCTCAGCTATAGAAGAACACACACCACTCATGACAGCAAGAATAATACTTGAATGAAAGGACATGTCAAGAGACATTCTAAGGCTCACAAATTAGGTAGGGGTGCAAATGTCCTACTTTGAGGATAGAAAGTATTTCTAACAATTTGTGGGCCAGTGCAAGGCTCTAAGAAAACCAATTATTTTCCTATTGCATAATATAAATGGTGCATTGATCCCTTTTGTGGCATAGCACACCTTTAACTGGGTGTGGTTGGTGAATGCAAGGACAGAGATCCAAAGACAGGAGGGTACAGTGATAGTCTGCACCCACCTGCAGTTGAACATTTAGGGGTTCTATGAGACTCCCTTTCTCTCCTTTAAGAGGAAGACATTGGTGGCTCACAGACTGTGCGCCATCTCTTTGGGCACACTGTCAATGCTCCTTGAGATGGACACATCCATAATACAGTGACTCCAAGGTAAAGTGGAACGCCCTCTTAGGATCACTCTGGCACTATATGTGTGCTGGCTTGATATGTATTACAGAACAGTCTGCACAAGCATCTGCGGCCCCTCTGTAATACCAAAGTACCCTAGTGACAAATCAGGCATAGCCCCATATAACTGAGGGAATGCCCCGTTCGAATTGCGCTGGCACTATTTGTGAACTGGCTCGATCTGCAATAGAGAAGGGGCTGCACAAGCAGTTGTGGCGCTTTCTCTAATACCAAAGTACCCTGGGGATAAAGCAAGCACCCACACTCATTGCACACCCAGGGTACTTTATCTAATAAACCAACAGGAAAGAAACTGGTACTGGCTCTTCTTTGGAGGGCTGTAATGAAGCCTGTAGTCACCAAACACACCTGTCAGCAAACGTCAGGATGCTCATGTCACTTGCCAGTAGGCAGTTTTGTGGTAATCTATAGATTCCTGTTCCAGTTTTTAGGGATTGCACCTTTAAAATTATGTATGCATGTATATTTTATCTTCTAAAAAAAAGGACCATTAATTGGTCATCTTTTTATGAAATAATTGCCATTGTTTGTATCAGGTATATGGAGGGTCACCCTAAAATAAGGAAATCATTTATGGATGGTATAAAAGAACCCATACACCAGACGATGCCATTCTCATTTGGGACACCATGTGGAAGAACTGGTATAAACAGCATTAGTTGCTTACCCCTTCTCCAGATGGGCAATAGTCTTTTTATGGTACAAGAACACATGCATCAGAAAACAATTACTTATTCCTGATTTATTTAAAAAGCATAAATATGAGAAGAGTGGAGGTTTTGCTTCTCCCGAAAGATTGGATTCTTCAGAAAGATGTTGTTCATTGATCTCCTAATGGTCATTAACATGTCCCTCCCGTAATTATGATGAAGAAGAAGAAGGAGGCAAAGCCTCTGTCTTGAAAGTGAATTATATTCATAGGTAGGAGTTACAAGGGTTGTGGCACATCTATATTGGAATCTCCACCTTCCAACTGATGAAGAACACTCTACTATGAGAGGTGAGTGGTTCAGGCAATAACATAGACATTCAGTCTCAGGCTGTCAATTAATACTGCTTTTTAAAGTCTTCCTAAGAGAGAATTGATTCTTCGAATTATGGGGACATTATAATCCATTGAACAAGGGAAATGGGGTAGCCTCAAACATTGGCTGTGGATTCTTTATTGGCAAGCTCGACAAGTCAGATAGCAATTGTGATTGAGGACATCACTATTCCATATGCAGGAGATAAAAGGGCAGAAGCTTCCTTCCAGAGAAAATATGCCAGATTAAGCATGGCAATGAAAGCAGCCTCACTTTTTGGTGACAAATTTTCTGTCTTTCTCTTCACAGATGCTCAATGTGGAAGCTGTATCAACATTTTTAGCTATCATGGAAAAGTAAACTATATATCTTTTATCTGTGACCTTCAATGCTCCCAAAGTTTAATCGATGTGTGCAGGTGGTGTTGTGGCTGCAGGATGATACTTGCATTTGAAATGCTCGAAACTAAACTCAGCCAAAAAGAACTGCTTTTAGAAGATGCCCTTTTCATGCCTATACTTGTTGGGGAAAGGGTTTAATCAGTGACTTGAAAATCTTTTAAGAATCAAAAACATGTCCAACCTTTTCACCAGAGGTTGAGGTACTTTGAAAGAAGCAAGATACCTAATGATCTCAGCAGGTGAAAGAAGTGTATACCTTAATCATCAAATAAATCTCACTTCCATCTGGAGAACTGCCTGGGAAGAACACTTGAAAGGAGAACCACCTGAAACCAGTTCGGAAAGTGCAGAAGGAGAAACCACATCTCCTGCTTGCATTTACAGTGCAAACGTGGGGCCCACTTCCCCACTTGTTGTTGCAGCTCCCAGTTCTCTATGACCAAAGAAGGGAGTGCCCCACAGAATAATCAGGGGACTGCTGTGCACACAAGGTGATCACATTTATTCCATGCATGTGTCACTCATAAAAAAGCAATAAGCATGTTGTTCTGCACTGACACTCACAGTACTGTGTTTGTGACTTTTATTGTTTAATTGAGTGAACTTTTCATTTGACTGCACAGAACTGCTGGATATTTCTACTCTGTTCCTTGCTCTACCAAATGCTTCCCATGCCTGGTGATTATTTGGTTTCTCTTGTCTAAAAAAATCACCTCAACAAAGAAGCTGCCACCTGATCTGAGCCACTGCACCCAATGATGAAGCCTTGGAGGGAACTGAATCATATATGAAAGAGTGTGAGGCCTCTACTGAGCCTGGTCATGTGACCAGATCAGCCTGTAATTGGCCAGACAATTCCGAGACTGGCCTGTGAGTGGCCACACTGGCGAGGACTTGATCAACACATGGATGGACTATACCAATCTGCGAGCACCTGCATGCCCAGTCCATGTGTTTTCTAGAGTCTTCTAGAACAGCTATCCCTGTGAGGACCCACTCCAGTCACTGGAACCACCCAAACAGGCATAATATGAATTATCAGTTCAAGGTCTCTCAGACACAGAAGAACAGGTGAGTGAAGGAGGATCTGGTTGGTTGCCCAAGTGTTCCAGTCTAAACATTGCAGGAAAGTACCCTCTTTCTTGGCATGGTTACCCCTTTTTCTGCCTGATGTAAGTGTGTTTGACTATGTTCAATGGGATCCTGCTAACCAGGACCCCAGTGATTATGCTCCTCTCCCAAAACTCTGTATTTCATCCCAGAATTGGCATACTGGTGCACCCGTGTAGCCCCCTAGTAGATGGTATCCATGAAACCCCCTAAGAATAGATGTTACCCAGGGCATTGGAGTTCCAGGGGTGCCCTATGGACTGCAGTAGTCTGCCAGCCATGGGGAGCCCATGCCAAGGGTTCTGCAGGCCTGCCATTGCAGCCTGTGTGAACTGGGTGCATGCACCTATTTTCACTACAGGTCACTGCACCAGGTCATTATAAGTCACCCCTATGGTAGGCCTTTCGCAGCCCATAGGGCAGGGTGCAGATAAGTGTGTGTGATGGCTCTCCTGTTCTAGCAGAGGTGCCACCACAAACTTCAGAACCATTTTCCTAGACTTTGTGAGTGTGGGGACACAATTTTACGGGTGTACTGGACATAGGTCACTACCTATGTCCAACTACATAATGGTAACTCCAAACCTAGGGATGTTTGGTATCAGACATGTTGGAATCATACCCCAATACTTTTGCAAGTATTGGTTGTATTATTCCATGCACTCTGGGGGGTCCTTAGAGGACCCCTAGCATTGCTACCACCAGTCTTACAGGGTTTCCGGGCAGCCCAGATGCTGCCACCCCTCAGACAGGTTTTGCCCTACTGCTGCTTGATCTGATCAAGCCCAGGAAGGCAGAACAAATGAGTTCCACCCTCTCCCTTTGAAAATAGGTGTTACTAGACTTTGGAGGGGTAGCCTCCCCAAGCCACTGGTATGCTTTCAAGGGCACATTTGGTGCCCTCCATGCATAAACCAGTCTACACTGGTTCAGGGACCTCCAGTCCCTCCTCTGACATGAAACTGGACAATGGAAAGGGAAGTGACCAGTCCTCTGTCCTTCACCACCCTAGGGGTGGTGCCCAGAGCTCCTCCAGAGGGTCCCTGGGTTTTACCGCGCTGAATCCAAGGTTGGCAGGGAACTCTGGGAGCATCTGAGTGGCCAGGTCATTCAGGTGATGTCAGATCCCCCGCCTGCTGATAGGTGGTCATCCAGCTAGGTGACCTATCCCCCTTTCAGGGCTATTTATGGTCTCTCTTATGAGTGGTTCATCAGATTCAGCTTGTAAGATTCCAGCAGAATTCCTCTACAACCTCCACTTCGACTTCTGACCAAAGAAACTACATCTGTTCTCTCCAGGACCCGACAATCTGCAACAAAGATAAACACTTTGCCTACAACATTGTTTCCACTGCTCTTTCCAGCTTCTGCAATATTTCCCAGGTTGTGCATCCTCTGAGGACAGCCTGTCTTTAGTGTGCACAGGAAAGAAGAAGGAATCTCCTTTGGCGTGAAGGAGTCACTCCCCTGCATGTGCAGGCACCAATGGCAATAATCACTGGCTGCATGGATCCCCTCTCCTGCTAAGCTGCGTGGATTCTGCATCATGGGTGGTGGTCAGAAGTGGTCCCGTCGGTCAATCAATCAAGCAATCAATCAGGGGATTTGTATAGGATGGCTAATCACCCGTGAGGGTCTCAAGGTGTTGGGGGAAGAAAGGTGGGGGAGTAAGGATCAGTCGAAGAGCCAGCTCTTGAGGTCCTTCCTAAACTGAGACAGGGTGGGGGATTGCCTGAGGTTCATGGGGAGGGTGTTCCAGGATGTGAGAGAAGGATCTTCTTCCGGCTGTGGTTTTTCGGATGCAGCGGACCTTGGCGAGGGCCTGGTGGGCAGAGAGGAGTTGTCTGGAGGGAGTGTAGAAGGCGAGTCTGTGGTTGAGGTAGGCTGGTCCGGCGTCATGTAGGGCCTTGTAGGTGTGGGTCAGTAGCTTAAAGGTGATTCTCTTGTCAATTGGCAACCAGTGTAGGTCTCTTAAGAGGGCGGAGGTTTGGCTGTGTAATGGGGAATTCTTGATGAGCCGGGCAGAGGTGTTTTGGACTTGCGTTGTAGACTTCTCCGGATTTTGGCGGTGGTTCCGGTGTAGAGAGCATTGCCGTAGTCGAGTCAGCTGCTGACAAGGCCTGGGTGACTGTCCTTCTGGTTTTGGTGGGGATTCATTTGTAGATCTTTCGGAGCATGTGCAGGGTGTGGAAGCAGCCCGATGAGGCAATGCTCACCTGACGGTCCATTGAGAGCTATGAGTCTAAGATGACACCAAAGTTGTGGGCGTGGTTGGTGGGGGTGGGGGCGTTTCCGAGTGCGGAGAGCCACCAGGAGTCATTCGAGGCAGAGGGTCTGGAGCCAAGGATGATGACTTCTGTTTTGTCTGAGTTCAGTTTGAGGCAACTATCTTTCATCCAGGCGGCGACTGCTTTCATTCCTTCATGGAAATTGTTTTTGGTGGTGGTCGGGTTGTTGATGAGGGAGACTATCAGTTGGGTGTCGTCAGCATATGAGATGATTTTGAGTGCATGGCTTTTGACGATGGCTTCTAGTAGGGTCATGTAGAGGTTGAAGAGGGTGAGACTCAGCGAGGATTCTTGGGGGACACCGCAGTTGATCTTGGTGGCTTCCGAGAGAAAGGGGTGGAGTCGGACCCTCTGTGTTCTGCCAGTGAGGAACAAGGAGAGCCATCGCAATGCTGAGTCTTGGATGCCAGCGTCGTGGAGGCGGTTGCATAGTGTGTCATGAGAGCCTGTGTTGAAGGTGGCAGACAGATTCAGGAGGATAGAGGAATTGGTTCACCTCGGTCAAGGAGTTTGCGGATGTCGTCTGTGGCGGAGAGGAGGGCGGTCTCGGTGCTATGGTTGCTTCTGAATCCTGACTGAGAAGGGTCAAGGATGTTGTTGGTTTCCAGGAAAGCCATGAGTTGTTTGTTGCCTGCCTTCTCAATGACTTTGGCCGGAAAGGGTAGCAGGGAGATGGGAATGGTCCCCTCTACCAGCTGTGGGTGGAGGTAAGCCCTTGCCTTCCCATCCCCATGCACCGCGTCTTTTGCAGCTGCCAAGGTTTGTTGGCACTTCTTCAAGGGGTCTTCAGGCATTGTGTAGCTACAGCCCCCAGCACTCCTTCCTGTGTACGCACAGCTCCCTGAGTGACTCTCCTGCGGCATTGGACTCCTTTTCGTAGTGCAGCGTGAACTCTATTTGCAACTTCTGTGTCCCATCCTGTGGGACTGCTGTGAGTGCTGCCTGTGCTTCTGTGGGCTCTCTGTGATTCTGAGGTCCCCCTCTGACCCCCCCCCCCCCCTCCTGGGCTGAGTCCTCCTGGGCCTTGCTGGTCACCTGCAGCACAACTTTCTGTCAACCGCGAGTTTTGCCTGTAGCAAGGCTTGTTGGTAGTATCCGAACACGCAAACCCACGTTTTTTACAATCATCTCTGGGTTTTGAAATTCTCTTCTTTTCTTCTAAGTGGGTGTTTTGGGGAAATTCTAGTGTTTTACTCCTGCTTTCCTGGTTTGCTGGGGGGGTGTTGTGGTACTTACCTTTGTGCTTTCCTGGTACTCCTGGACTGTCTACACACTCCACTTATCTAGGTGGGGCTCCAACTCTCGCATTCCATTTTTTTAGTATATGGTTTGTGCTCCCGCTAGGGTCACTATTCTCTATTGTGTTTTACACTGTTTGCACTGTTTTCTAACTATTCTTATGCCTATTTCTGACTACTAGTCTTTATAACTTGTGTGCTACTTACCTCCTAAGGGAGTATTGCCTCTATAGTAGTTATGTTGCTGTGTTACCATAATAAAGTACCTTTCCTTTTGTAACACTGAGTGCTTTCTTTCATATGTGTAAGTGCTGTGTGACTACAGTGGTATTGCATGAGCTTTGCATATCTCCTAGATAAGCCTTGGCTGCTCATCCACAGCTACCTCTAGAGGGCCCGGCTTCTAGACACTGCCTACACTACACTAATAGGGGATACCTGGTATAAGGGGTAAGTATCTTAGGTAACCACCACACACCAGGCCAGCTTCCTACAATGGTGGTTAAGCAGTGGGATTAGCACTTGCAATTGTCTTATCACTCTGTCACCTGGTACATTCCACAGGAAAGACCACTCCTTACTTAGAGGTACACATAGTACCTAGTGTCAGGGATCTAGTCTCTGGGTTTGGGTAAGCTAGGAGTCTAGACATAGCCCTCGCTCCAAACGTCTTTATAGAAACTAGAAGTTAGGGAGGTTATGCACACCCTACACAACTCTAACACATACCATGTCTACAGCAGGGCAGACCTCTGGCGCCATGGATTCCCCTTATGAGAACCTGCCCTTCAAGGAATTGAAAGGAATGTGTGCTGAGAGGAAGTTAGACATGGGGAGGAATCCTAATAACAGCCTGCTCTTGGTCCTCATCCTCCCGGATGACCAGAAACAAGGTGGTGACCAGGAGGAGGAGGAAAGAGTGGATTTTAGCCCCTCAGAGCTAGAAAAATACATTTTATATTTTGGGGGGGATCAACAGGATACCTCAGAGGGTCACAAGGTTCCCAGCAGACCCACTAGCATAGCTGGAAGCACTGCAAGAAGTGGGAGGGGAATCCATACTAGTAGGGCTTCCTTTACACCCAGTGGGCTAGTGGAACGAGTCAGTAAGCCTAGGGACAGATCCTCCTTTGCCCATTCCCATTCACCTCAGTGTCTGAGGAGACCAACTACTCAAAACCAGAGGGAGACTCTCTAGACAGGGAGCTCAGGAAACTGAGACTGGAAGAGGACAGACTGAGGCTGCAGCAACAACAGCTACCTGTAGGTAGGGAGGCCTTTGCAGCTGAGAGGTAAAGGCTAGGTTTGGTGCTAACATCCCATGGTGGCAGCAGCTCAGGTTTCAGGGAGCACAGGGTCAGGGAGAGCTCTTTTGACTCTAGAAACCTGCCCAAAATTGTTCCCTTCTACAAGGTAGGGGGTGATATTTATATGTGGTTTGCTGCACTTGAGAGGTCCTGTAAAGTTCAGAGAGTCCCTCTACGGCAGTGGGCTGCTATTCTCTGGTTGTCCTTCTCTGTCCTTCTCTGACAGGGGGGTTGTAGACTTCTCACTGTCAGAGAAGAGGATGCAGGCAACTACAGTATCCTCATCGGCACTCTTAGATGGGTTTGGTCTTACCACTGAGCAATATAGAATAAAGTTCAGGGAGACCAGAAAAGAGTCCTCACAAGATTCGTTAGACTTTGTGGACTGTTCTGTTAAAGCTTTGGAAGGCTGGATATACAGCTGCAAAGTCTGTGATTATGAGGGTCTATATAACTTGATTCAGAGAGCATTTACTTAATAATTCTGTGTCTGATTTTTTGCACAGGTATCTACTGGACTCAGATCTGACCTCGCCCCAAGAACTGGGTAAGAAGGCAGACAAATGGGTAGGAACTAGGGTGAGCAAAAAAGCTCACACAGGGGGTGACAAAGACAAGAAAAAGGGAGCAGGTAAGTCACATGACAAAGGTGGGGACAAAGATAAAAAGAGTCTTCATCAGGCCCACAAAAATACTCTGGAGGTCGGTCTAAAACTTCTTCCTCTAACAATCAGGTGAAAAAGACTTGGAGTTACATGGGGAAGAACAAAGGCCATAGGCCAGGAAACAGCTCCTGCCCTAGGAAAAACACCAAGCCACCCACCACTACAACCCCCACTCCCACCTCTCGTGCCTCTAGCAATAGCAGTATTGGCAGGAATAATAATAATAATAACCAATCCAAGGGTGTAGCAGAACTAACTCTGGGAAGTGTAGTGGGGGCCGGTTTAGTTAGGAAAACAACTGAGACTGCTTTAGTCTCTGATAGGGGCATTGACACTGCCACCATTGCTGCTTGTCTCCTTAACATGGATAAGTACAAGCAGCAACCCTTGATAATGGTGTTCAGGCAGAGACCTATAGGGACACAGGTGCCAGTGGCACCATGGTGACTGAAAAACTGGTGTCCCCTGAGCAACACCTACTTGGTCACCATTACCAAGTGACTGATGCCCTCAACAACACTGTGAGACAACCCATGGCAGTTGTTGATCTCAGCTCGGGTGTGGGGGGGGGGGGGGTTACTGGTCCTAAAAAGTTGTAGTGTCCACAGATCTACCTGTAGAGTGTCTACTAGGGAATGACTTGGAGACTTCATCTTGGGCTGATGTAGAGTTTGAAGCCCATGCAGCAATGCTGGGTATTCCAGGGCACATCTTTGCTTTAACAAGGGCCCAGGCTAAAAAGCAGAGGGAACATGGAAGCATGGATCCTGAAACCATGGACTAAGAGCTTCCTAAAAACAATAGTGGAAGTGGTAATAAATTATCCCCCAGCCCACCCTCCACTGAGGATTCCCTCTTTGAGGAGGAGGAATCCATTCCCTGGACAGAACCTACACCTGAGGAACTCAAAGCTGACACAGCTGAGCTCTTAGGTGCAGCAGTGCCTGCCAGGAAGGAGTTAAGTGTGTCTCAAAAGACTTGTCCCACACTAGAGGGTTGGAAACAGCAAGCTGTCCAACAGGAGACATGGGATGTCAGTGGCACCCACAAGGTGTACTGAAAAGATAACCTGCTGTATTCAGAGCCAAGGGAAGCCACACCTGGTGCTACCAGGAGACTGGTAGTACCTCTGCAATGCAGAGAGTTTTTATTGACCCTAGCACATAACATTCCCCTGGCTGGGCACCTGGGGCAAAGTATGACTTGAGACAGACTAGCCCCTCACTTTCACTGCCCCCATATGTCTGAAGACACAAAGGAGTTTTGTCAGTCCTGTGTCACCTGTCAAGCCAGTGGCAAGACAGGTGGCACCCCAAAGCCCCCCTTAGTGTACCCTTAGAGAGGGTAGGGGTTGACATTGTTGGCCCCCTAGACCCTCCCATAGCTTCTGGAAACAGATTCATACTTGTGGTGGTGGACCATGCTGCTAGGTATCCAGAAGCCATACCTCTAAGGACCACTACAGCTCCTGCAGTGGCCAAAGACCTCCTGGGTATTTTGTCCAGAGTGGGCTTCTCAAAAGAAGTAGTATCAGAGAGAGGTAGCAACTTCATGTCTGCATACTTGAAAGCTGTGTAGAAAGAGTGTGGTGTAACTTATAAATTCACCAACCCTTACTATCCTCAAACAAGTGGGTTAGTTGAGAGGTTTAACAAAACTCTCAAAGGGGATGATAATGGGACTCTCTGAAAAACTCAGGAGGAGATGGGATGTCCTATTACCTTGCCTCCTTTTTGCCTACAGGGAGGTCCCTCAGCAAGTAGTGGGCTACAGCCCCTTTGAGCTTCTGTTTGGGCACCCTGTTAGGGGTTTACTTGCCCTTGTCAATGAGCATTGGGAGCAACCCATCAAGCCCCCTAAACAAGATATTGTGGACTAAGTACTTGGCCTCAGTTCAGTAGTGGCTGAGTACATGAAAAAGGCCACTAGAAACCTTCAGGTAAGCCAAGAACTGCAAAAGCAGTGGCACGACCATAAGGCTGTTCTGACTGTTTACCAGCCAGGGCAGAAAGTGTGGGTTGTGGAGCCTGTGGCTCCTAGAGCACTCCAGGACAATTGGAGCGGTCCCCACACTATAGTGGAAAAGAAGGGTGAAGTCACTTATTTAGTTGACCTGGGTAGTCCTGGAAGCCCCCTCAGGGTGCTGCATTTGAACCGCCTAAAGCCCTACTATGACAGGGCTGGCTTATCCCTGCTCATGGCCACTGGTGAGGGACAAGAAGAGGAGAGTGACCCTCTCCCTGATCTCTTCTCCAATTCTGCAGCTAATGGCTCAGTTGAGGGGGTAGTCCTTGCTGACTGCCTCTCTGAGTCCCATAAGCAAGACTACAGAAATTTCCTAGAGCAGTTCTCTGAACTGTTTTCCCTTACACCTGGTCAGACCACATGGTGTGAACACACCATTGACACAGGGGACAGTTTACCTGTAAAAAGTAAAATCTACAGGCAACCTGACCATGTAAGGGACTTCATCAAAGCTGAATTGCACAGGATGGTAGATCCAGGAGTCATTGAGCACTCTGACAGTCCCTGGGCTAGCCCAGTGGTCTTAGTCCCAAAACCACACTCTCAAAATGGCAAAAGAGAGATGAGGTTTTGTGTTGATTATAGAGGGCTCAACACAGTGACAAACATTGATGCTCATCCTATCCCCAGGGCAGATGAGCTCATAGATATACTGGCATCTGCCAAGTATGTCAGCAATTTTATCCTTACTGCTGGCTATTGGCAGATTAAGTTATCAGAAGAGGCTAAACCTAAAACTGCATTTTCCTCTATTGGAGGGCACTACCAATTCACAGTAATGCCCTTTGGTTTGAAGAATGCACATGCCACTTTTCAGAGAGAGGCTTGTGAACACAGTCCTCCAAGGTTTGGAAGCCTATAGTGCAGCATATCTAGAGGATATAGCTGTCTTTAGCTCCACCTGGGATAATCACCTGGTCCACCTCTGGAATGTTTTGGAGGCTCTGCAAAAAGCAGGCCTCACTATCAATGCTTCAAAGCACCCGATAGGGCAGGGGAAGGTGGTTTATGTGGGACACCTAGTAGGTGGAGAACAGATTCAGACACTACAGGGGAAAATCCAAACCATTTTGGATTGGACTCCCCTACCACACAAACCAAGGTAAGAGCCTTCTTGGGCCTCATGGGGTACTACAGGAGGTTCATTAAGAACTATGGCTCCATTGTAGCCTCTCTTAATAACCTCACATCTAAGAAAATGCCTAAAAAGGTATTATGGACAGCCAGCTGTCAAAAAGCATTTGAGAAACTCAAACAGGCCATGCGCTCTGCACCTGTTCTAAAAAGCCCTAACTACTCCAAGAAGTTCATAGTACAAACTGATGCTCCAGAGGTAGGGGTTGGGTCATTTCTCTCACAACTCAATACAGAGGGCCAGGATCATCCTGTAGCCTTTATAAGCAGAAGGCCCCCAGAGAAAAGTGTTGGTCAGCCATAGAGAGGGAGGCCTTTGCTCTGGTCTGGGCCCTGAAGAAGTTGAGACCATACCTATTTGGTACTCACTTCATTGTTCAGGCAGACCACAAACCTAACTTATGGCTAAAACAAATGAAAGGAGAAAACCCTAAATTGTTAAGGTGGTCCATTTCCCTACAGGGAATGGACTATACAGTGGAACATATACCTGGGAGTAACCACTCCAATGCAGAAGGACTCTCCAGATATTTCCACTTAGACAATGAAGACTCGTCTGGGCAAGGTTAGCCTTCTTGTCCTTCATGTGTGGGGGTGGTATAGGAAAGTACCCTCTTTCTTAGCATGGTTACCCCCATTTTCTGTCTGATGCCAGTGTGTTTGACTGTGTTCACTGCAATCCTGCTAACCAGGACCCCAATGATTATGCTCTCTCCCAAAACGCTGTATTTCATCCCAGAATTGGCATAAAGGTGCCCCCATGTAAGCCCCTAGTATATGGTACCCAGGGAATAGGGATTGCAGGGGATCCCTATGGGGTGCAGCAGTTATTCTGCCACCCATAGGGAGCCCATGCAAAGGGTTCTGCAGGCCTGCTATTGCAGTCTGCGTGAACCGGGTGCATGGACCCATTTTCACTACAGGTCACTGCACTAGGTCACTATAAGTCACCCCTATGGTAGGCCCTCTCAGCCCAGAGGGAAGGGTGCAGGTACCTGTGTGTGAGGGCACCCCTGCACTACCAGAGGTGCCCCCACAAACTCCAGAACCATTTTTATGGACTTTGTGAGTGCGGAGATGCCATTTTACACGTGTACTGGACATAGGTCACTACTTATGTCCAGTTACATAATGGTAACTCCGAACCTAGGGATGTCTGGTATCAAACATGTGGGAATCATACCCCAATACTTTTGCAAGTATTGGCTGTATGATTCCATGCACTCTGGGTGCTCCTTACAGGACCCCCAGCATTGCTCCTACAGCCTTCTCAGGTTTTCCAGGCAGCCCAAGCTGCTGCCACCTTACAGACAGGTGTCTGCCCTCCTGTTGCTTGAGCAGCTCAAGCTCAGGAAGGCAGAACAAAGTATTTCCTTTAGGAAAGGGGCGTTACACCCTCTGCCTTTGGAAATACGTGTTACTGGATTTGGGAGTGGTAGCCTCCCCAAGCCACTGATATGCTTTGAAGGGCACATTTGGTGGCCTCTGTACATCAACCAGTCTACACCAGGTCAGGGACCTCCAGTCCCTGCTCTGGTGTGAAACTGGACAATGGAAAGGGAAGTGACCACTCCCCTGGCCATCACCACCCCAGTTGTGGTGCCCAGAGCTCCACTAGAGGGTCCCTGGATTTTGTCATCTTGAATTCAAGGTTGGCAGGGACCTCTGGGAGCATCTGAGTGGCCTGGTCATGCAGTTGACATAAGAGTCCCCTCCTGATAGGTGGTCACCCAGCTATGTGACCAGTCCCCCTTTCAGGGCTATTTAGGGTCTCTCTTTTGAGTGGTTCCTCAGATTCGGCTTGCAAAATTCCAGCAGGATTCCTCTGCAACCCCCACTTCGACGCCTGACCAAAGAAACTGCATCTGTACTCGGGATTCTCCCAACAATCGGCAACAAAGATGAAGCCTTCATCTGCAACATTGTTTCCATGGCTCCTTCCAGCTTCTGCAACATTTCCCCAGCTGTGCATCTCTGAGGGCAGCCTGTCTACATTCTGCACAGGAAAGAAGAAGGAATCTCCCTTGAAATGAAAGAGTCACTCCTCTGCATCTACAGGCACCAACAGCAATGAGGACCTGCTGTGTGGATCCCCTCTCCTGCTGAGCTGTGTGGATCCTGCATCAAGGGTGGTGGTCAGAAATAGTTCCATCGGTCCCCTCTACCAGCTGTCCCACTTGGGTGGAGGTAAGCCCTTGCCTTCCCACGCAGGACAGTACCCGCATGCACCGCATCCTCAAGGCTTGTTTGCACTTCTTCCAAGGGGCCTTCAGGCATCATGTAGCTCCAACCCCCAGCACACCTTCCTGCTACGCATAGCTCCCTGAGTGGCTGTCCTGCGGTGTGGAACTACT
Organism: Pleurodeles waltl; assembly: GCF_031143425.1. NCBI lineage: Eukaryota > Metazoa > Chordata > Amphibia > Caudata > Salamandridae > Pleurodeles > Pleurodeles waltl. Next base: position 725,560,176 of record NC_090440.1, on the reverse strand, counting down.
TTTCATACTGCTGTGTGGGCTCCATTTGCAACTTTTGTGTCCCCGTGCTGTGGGACTCCTGAGAGCGCTGCCTGTGCTTCTGTGGGCTCTCTACGATGCTGAGGGCCCCATCTTACGCTCCTTCCTGAGTTGAGTCCTCCTGGGCCTTGCTGGTCCCTGGCAGCACCACTTTCCACCAACCGAAAGTTTTGCCTGTACCGAGGTTTGTTGGTAGAATCCAAACACGCAAACCTGACTGCAGTCATCCCTCCGGCGTGGGACATCATTTGCATTCTCCAGGAACTCTACTCCATCCCTGCAGTGCTGACATCCTTTCTTCACCGTCAACCAACTCCCGCATCCTCAGCTTGGTGGGTAGGGGCTCCTGCCCCCACTGGACTCTGTTGTGTCTTCTGGACTTGGTTCCTCTTCTCACAGGCCTTCCTCTTCAGGAATCCAGCATTGGTTACTTGCTGTCATCTCTGGGTTTTGCAATTCTCTTCTTGTCTTCTGAGTGGGTGTTTTGGGGAAATTCTAGTGATTTACTCCTGCTTTCCTGGTCGCTAGGGGTGTTCTGGTACTTACCTTTGTGCTTTCCTGGTACCCCTGTGCCCTTCTACACACTTCACTTACCTAGATGGTGGTCCAACTCTCGCATTCCATTTTTTTAAATATAATTTGTGCTCCCCCTTGGGTCACTATTCTCTATTGTGTTTTACACTGTTTTCTAACTATTCTTCTGAGTATTTCTGACTGCTTGTGTATACACCTTATGTGTTACTTATTCCCTAAGGGAGTAGTGCCTCTATAGTATTTTTAGTACTGTGTTACCATAATAATGTACCTTTATGTTTGTAACACTGAGTGTTTTCTTTCATGTGTGTAAGTGCTGTGTGACCACAGTGGTATTGCTTGAGCCCCCTCCCCACTTTTTGCCTGGTTTCTGGATGTGACTTGGACTGCAGTGCACTGGGATACTGCTAACCAGGTCCCCAGTGCCAGTGTTCGTTCCCTAAACATTGCAAAGGTTTTCAGACAATTGGCACCACCTTTAGTTGCCACTATAGGCCCCTAGTAAATGGTGCTTATATACCCAGGGCATAGGTTACTAAGGGTAAGAATCTGAGTTCAGCAGTACAGATTGTGCCACCCTTTAGGGCCATGCATCCAGATGCACCCATCACTGCCCTTTCAGTGTCCCGGTGCAATCCCAAAATGCAGACTCAACATGGCACATAGCCTGTGTGTCCTGTCCACTACACACTGCAAACCCTATAAATAAGTCATAAGTCATCCCTCTGGCAGGCTTTCAAGCCCTAAGAAGGCAGGGTGCATTATATGGTATTTGAGGGCAGAGCTGCATGACCAATATGCCCCTACTGTGTCCCTGCCAAACCTGGGACATAGTAAGTGAACCGAGTAGTCATTTTAAATGCATGTGCTGGACACTGGTCAATACGAGTTTCTCAGCTACATGATGGCCACTCTGATCCCTGGGTTGTTTGGTATCGAATAACTCAAAATGGAAAATCCAAACTAATACCAGTATTGGATTTATTACACAGTGTACCTAGGGGTCACCTTGGAGGTGCCACCGCAAAAATTAACTACCCTGCCATGGTTGCTGGCCGGTCTCAACCAGCCTGCCACCTCCAGAAACAAATCTGAATCCCTATGGTGAGAGTTCCTGCTCTCTGGGATTCAGGGATCCTGGGTGGAGGTCCTAGCACCTCTTCCCTTAGGAATGTGCACAGCCCTGCTGGTGAGCTTCAAAGGTCCTACTGCCCTTGAAACTTGACCTCCAAGCCTGCTGCTAGCAGCAGATGGCTGCCCCGGTTGCAACCTTCCCACTTTTGGGGGCAGCAACGGCAGGAAAACAGACAAAGGAGAAGGGGAGTGGTGAGTCCTGGCTTGCACCACATGGGAGGTGACCTCCCATTTCAATTTCTTTCATCTTGCGTGGATGGAAAATAGCCAATCAGGTGTAGAGAAGTGACCTCTGCCCACAGGAAGTGGTCACTTAGTGGGTGTAGCCACGTTAAGGTAGGTGGCCGATTGGCCACTATTAGGTTACCCCCATAAAACGCCCACTAAATACAGCATTTAGTGGGCATCCCTAGACCAAGAAATCAGATCCCACAGACAAAAGAAGACCAGCAACAATGAAGACCCAAGGCACGAGAACTGAAGTTCTGCTGCACCAAGGAACGGTGCCAAACCCTGCCGGCTGCAGACTTGACAATCACCACTGAGGGGTTGCTTGGACATCAGACAGACTCTACAAACCCCCAGAGGACCTCCACTCTTCAGAAATTGCCAAAGATCACCCTCCAGAGTGAAGGCATCACTCTGCAACACCAAGGAACCAAAGACCCAGCGAAGGCCACTTCACTGACTGGCTACTGACCAAGGAACTGTTTGCATCAGCCACCCCAAACTTCACTCGTCAGACCATGAGGACAAACTCTACCAGTGTGCCAAGATTGGTGGCACTGCGGCCTCCAGCAGCCAGGTGGTGCAATAGTTCCAGGTACTGGTCACCTCACGTCAGACACCCAGAAGGACATTCCATTCTGGACTGAAAAAGGACCAGGGGGAAGACCTAGTCAAAGGACTTCAGGAACCACCTAGACCTCCTACCAGATTGCCCCTGCTGACCTGGAAGCAACCCTCCAAACTACTTACCTCCTGTTTCTAAGGGCACCATTGTGCACAGCTCTTGACTCACCGATTTACTTTGTACCTGGCTGCCCTGTCCCCTTCACCGAAGATCCAGCTGTGCCCTAAGTGTTCCCCAATCCTTGTGACCTTGTCATTCCAGGGGGACCAACCGGACTCACTTCTAAGTCTGCCAGTGTAGTGGTTTTCCAAGTGGTCCTCCGCAGCGGCCTGGCACCAACTCCATTGACTTTCTGCAGCTGCTCCCGTCGGAACCAGGAGTTGCCTGAACTTCTCCAGCTGGCCCAGGGTAGCCACCAATGACTTTGATGTACCTGCAAATGGAGACACTGGTAAACACACTGCCTGATTTACTGTGAATTCTCATAGCATTTTGTCATTGATTTCCATGGTGCGTAATTACTCAGAATAAAGTATATTTTTAATAAACTTCTAAAATCCATAACTTAAAAACTACTTACCCGATTTTGATGATCTTGGTTTTAAAATGTATATAAAAATCAAAAGTAGTTTTATAAATTAGTCTTGAGTTATTCTTTTGATTTTGTGGCCTCATTTATTGATACTGTGTGTACAACAAGTGCTTTGAACTTCTCCAAGATTAGTCTAACTGCTCGACCAAACTACCATAAAAGTTAGAGCATTAGGTGTTCTAGTATTTACCTCTGTAAACCACAGTGTGGTTGTCTGGACCCCCTGCACAGTGTGCCTAGCTTTGCACACTACATAGGGGGCTAGCCTCCTATACTTGCCTTCCCAATATGTGTGTCCTCAAAATTCTTGATACAATATTTTAGTCCACAATATTTCTGTTTCTGATATTCTGTCTAAATACCAAATCATACAGTCACTTTTGGGTTTCATTTGAGTTTGGTGTCAGAAGAATCAGATCGCTACTGTTCACTGTGAACCAAAATCTATTTTATAATTTCTTCTGGAGTGATTTGAGAAGGTATTAGAAGTGGCTCCATTCAAATTGCAGTGGACAGCTATGAAAGCCTGTCATTCGATATGGGTATCTTTGATAAATTACTGTCCACACCTCTCAGGGGGTTTGAGTTGTTAAGACCAAAAACACAAAAGATACTACCTCCTTAAGGCATTATGGCCCTCATTCTGACCCTGGCGGTCTTTGACCGCCAGGGCGGAGGACCGCGGGAGCACCGCCGACAAGCCGGCGGTGCTTCAATGGGGATTCCGACCGCGGCGGTAAAGCCGCGGTCGGACCGGCACCACTGGCGGGGTCCCGCCAGTGTACCGCGGCCCCATTGAATCCTCCGCGGCGGCGCAGCTTGCTGCACCGCCGCGGGGATTCTGACCCCCCCTACCGCCATCCAGATCCCGGCGGTCGGACCGCCGAGATCCGGATGGCGGTAGGGGGGGTCGCGGGGCCCCTGGGGGCCCCTGCAGTGCCCATGCCACTGGCATGGGCATTGCAGGGGCCCCCGTAAGAGGGCCCCTACATGTATTTCACTGTCTGCTGCGCAGACAGTGAAATACGCGACGGGTGCAACTGCACCCGTCGCACAGCTTCCACTCCGCCGGCTCGATTCCGAGCCGGCTTCATCGTGGAAGCCTCTTTCCCGCTGGGCTGGCTGGCGGTCTGAACGAGACCGCCCGCCAGCCCAGCTGGAAAGTCAGAATTACCGCCGCGGTCTTTCGACCGCGGAACGGTAACCTGACGGCGGGACTTTGGCGGGCGGCCTCCGCCGCCCGCCAAGGTCAGAATGAGGGCCTATGTTAGTACTGGCAACCTTAATGAACCCATCATTTAGGCCATTGGAAGAAATGTTGGCATCAAATGTGGTATTAATGTGTGCTCCTCCTCGTTTAAAGATGTTTCAAAGTAGGATTGCAATTAGGCCAGGCCCTGGCATTATTCATAAGATCAATTAATCATTTCTTCAGAATCGAGAACTAGGTCGTCCTGATTTCCGTCTGAATTGAGTTTCGGTACAGGAAGTACAGTTACAATTGTTGAATGTTGTCAAAGCTTTTAACACTTATCAGTGGAACTATTGTTCTTAGTCAAACCTCAAACATGATTACACCACATCAATGTCAACATTAAGGGCCTGATTATGATCTTGGCGGATGGAATACTCCGTCACAATTGTGACGGATATACCACCCGCCTTTTTACAAGTTTCATAGGATATAATGGAACTTGTAATACGGCAAGCGGGATATTCTGCATATTTGTGATTGAGTATCCCATCTGCCAAGGTCGTAATCAGGCCCTAAGTCTTTGGAAGTGATTTCATAGTCCTTTACTAATATAGGTCAAGATTTTCCAGGCACAACCCAAGACTAGTCCACTCCTAGAATGGCAGCCTCATTGGCTGAGTGGGGTGGAAAGTCTATTTATGACATTTAATCAGCATCTATTTTGGCTAATGCTTCTGTAATTTATTATAGATTGAACTTAGTGTAGTGGTTGGAACTTGATTTTGGTACAAAGGTTTTGTTGAATAGACATATACCTTAAAATTTGTTGCTATAAGTGATACAGGAGTTCTACTGTGAATTATAAAAAAAAATTGTGCACCAGACTCCTGGGCACAAGTGTATTTCGTTTGAGATCATGAAGAACGTACACTGCTTGGGCATGCTTGCACAGTAAGAAATGAGATAAGGATTGGAGATGAGGAGGTAGTGTCTAGATTATTTACTGATGATCTTCATTACGTTGATTTTCTATACCTCTTCCCTTTTCTGAAGACCCCTCCCTACCTCAGGAGGATGAGGACCTAATTACAATAAAATGAAAGTTGGGAGTTTCCACCTTTATTTAGGTGAAGGTGGTGGTTTGCTTTATTAAATAAAAGATAAAAAAGATGCTTGGGAATGGGTGCGTGCTTGCAGAGGTTGTGCCTCTTTGCAAAAGCAAGTACTGGGAGGAGGAATGAGGAATCAAAGTAATTAAGATTACAGATAAGTAATGACGAAATTTTTACTTTTACTAATGGTGCATAGACATAGGGCCTGATTCTAACTTTGGAGGACGGTGTTAAACCGTCCCAAAAGTGGCGGATATACCACCTACCGTATTACGAGTCCATTATATCCTATGGAACTCGTAATACGGTAGGTGGTATATCCGCCACTTTTGGGACGGTTTAACACCGTCCTCCAAAGTTAGAATCAGGCCCATAATCAGGTAACAGACAAATTTACAAAATGCAAAACATGTGAGGATTCATTGCATACACCAACGATAGAATACATATTTTTCATTTGCTATTAGAAAATGTTTAATACAAATAAAACAAATGTATTGGTCGTGCTTTAAATCAATCAGTTTATTCATTACAAAAATGCACATTCAAATCATCTAATTTATGTAGGGCAGTGGTGAATTTGAGGGTAGCAACCCAGTTGATTTACTGTAGGGCATAATTTACATCCGCTTCTAAATGGTTCCCATTTTCTTCTTAGAGCTGTCATTTTCTTTTTCCCATCAAGGATGTACCCAGAGTGCCCACGGTGCAAAGTTCAATTAGCTGGCAAGCTAGACCTGGCTGGTGGTGGCACGCAGAACTTGGGATCAGTTGGAGACTGTACCCTTACAGACTTAGAAGGTTGTTAGACAGTATTTGGAGACGAACAGTTACAGCACAGTAATTTCACTTTATAACTATTAATAAAGTTACATCCAGTGAGTCGAGATAACAATGTACAGCCTAGGGACGTGCTTCGTTGAGAAGTCCTGGGCATAGGAACTTTGCAATTTATTTTCAAACTTTGCCAACATCATGGGCCGCAAAGCTGTTTAAAAACTCCTTTTTTTAAAATGGGGTAGAAAGGTACCTTGCACTACAACATGAATATTCAGGATGATGTGGCTGACCAGAGCAGTGTCCCTTAAAGTGTTTTACGGGTTCTCCATTGGCTCGGGCCAAAACCCCTAGGGCAGGGCTTTGAGCAGCATTGACAAAGGCTGATGTGCCTCCTGAGAGCTGAATATTGGGTTTCCTTGCTGTTTCCCCATTGCCGCCCCCCCCCCCCCTCCCTGCAGCCTGATGTCCCATCCTTGTTGGTTGGGCTGCAGAAGCAAGAGAGTAGCCAGAAAATGAATATATCGGCTGCGTCCTCAGACGAGCAAAGGGAATAGGCACTATCCTCTCTAAATGAAGTCCCTTCATCCTGCCTTCCAACGCTGTAGCTCTCCATCCCTTAAGTCTTTCATGCATCCATTTATCTATCCATCTTTTGATGCATCGCTCCATCTATGCTTTTACCATTCCATCCATCCACACTTTCATTATTACAGTCTTCCAACCATTCTTCCATTCCACACTTCCAACTACTCATCTATCCTTTTTTTTTAGTTCAGAAAATATTTTTATTCTTTTATATGCTAACAGAAGGAAAAAAGAATAATAATAAATAAATAAAACAAACAGCAGAAGCGAATTGGTAAGTAATATCACAGAATTACATACATAGGTGGTCATTACAACCCTGGCGGACGGTGTTAAAGCTGCGGAAATACCGCAAACAGGGCGGAGGACAAAAAAAGGGAATTATGACCCTGGCGGTAACCGCCAACAAAGACAGCCACTTTAACACACCGCCCGCCACGGCGGTACAGACAAGCAGCGCGGCGGTCACCGCCAACAGACAGGCGGGAGACAATGTACCGCCCACACTATTACAACCCGCCAATCCGCCACCTTTTCCGGGGCGGATTCACCGTGGATAAAAAGACAGCGGAAACAGCTTTTGCTATGGGAAAACACTCACCTCAACATACTCCGGACACCATGGAGGCCGAATTACAAATCCTACCTGCCCTTGTCTTTCTGCTCCTCTACGACCAACAGCTACGTAGGCACCGAAGACACCGGTGAGTACTGCATCTACGACACGGGGGAGGCAAAAGTTAGGGGGACACCCACCAAACACCCCCACCCTCGCATATTACAACATACACACCAATGCATTCACAAAAATCACAGTAACAACCCACAATCCCCCCGGAAGAATGAAAAGACAATGCGAAATTTGCCCAAACATTGTAATGTGGCAATATACATGTCATACAAAAATATACAGATATATATATCTCAAAATCACTCTTATTTACACATACAATCCGAGAAGTAGTGCAGATATGTACACAACAATGTCCGTGCACCAACAGTCCAAAAATGCGTGGGCGAGGCCCACAAACTATACCTGACCAAAATCAGAGGGAAAACACTACAGGCACCTCAGGGGGAAGGGAACGGGGGGCACCTCAGCCAGATGAATGCGAAGCCAGATCCACGACGGGGCTCCATGCCCATTGATGTATCCTGGGGAGTGCAAAGCCACAGTCTCTCAAGTCTCTCAAGTCTCTCCAGTGGGTGGGTTGCCCACTGTGCCATCCTGGGGAGTGCAAAGCCACAGTTTCTCAAGACTCTACAGTGGGTGGCTTGCCCACTGTGCCATCCTGGGGAGTGCAAAGCCACAGTCTCTCAAGTCTCTCCAGTGGGTGGGTTGCCCACTGTGCCATCCTGGGGAGTGCAAAGACACAGTCTTTCAAGTCTCTACAGTGGGTGGCTTGCCCACTGTGCCATCCTGGGGAGTGCAAAGCCACAGTCTCTCAAGTCTCTCCAGTGGGTGGGTTGCCCACTGTGCCATCCTGGGGAGTGCAAGGCCACAGTCTCTCAAGTCTCTACAGTGGGTGGCTTGCCCACTGTGCCATCCTGGGGAGTGCAAAGCCACAGTCTCTCAAGTAGATGCAGTTCTCTACTGGTACTGGGGGGGACTGGTGCCCAGACTGGATGAGTCTCCCCGTGAAAGTTCATGTCCGGTCACTGTCCCAGCTGCACATGGGAGAAGGATGCCTGATGTGGCGGCCTTTTCATTCCTACACAGTGCATGCCCTGTTCAGCGGTGCTTTGCCATGGCGGTTCTGGGCTGTTCAGCGGTGCTTCACCATGGCGGTCTTTGCCCTGTTCAGCGATGCTTTGCCATGGCGGTCTTTGCCCTGTTCAGCGGTGCTTTGCCATGGCAGTTCTGGACTGTTCAGCGGTGCTTTGCCATGGCGGTCTTTGCCCTGTTCAGCAGTGCTTTGCCATGGCGGTCTTTGCCCTGTTCAGCGGTGCTTTACCATGGCGGTCTTTGCCCTGTTCAGCGGTGCTTTGCCATGGCGGTCTATGGACTGTTCAGCGGTGCTTTGCCATGGCGGTTCTGATACGGACATTGGTGTGTGGCATGACGATCACTACACTGGGCATTGATGTGTTGCATGACGGTCTCTCCAATGGGCATTGGTGGGTGGCATGATGTTCTCTACAATGAGCATTGGTGGGTGGCATGACGTTCCATCATTGCCCAGCGGGGCTGTGGCATCCGGGCCCCTCCTGGGCTGTGACTCCGGCGGTGGTTTCTGGACCAGTGACGATACTTGGGCCCTCCTGGGCTGTGACTCTTGTGGTGGTCTCTGGACCAGTGACGATACATGGGCCCTCCTGGGCTGTGACTCTGGCGGTGGTCTCTGGACCAGTGACGATACTTGGGCCCTCCTGGTCTGTGACTCTGGCGGTGGTCTCTGGACCAGTGACGATACTTGGGCCCTCCTGGGCTGTGACTCCGGCAGTGGTCTCCTGACCAGTGACGATACTTGGGCCCTCCTAGGCTGTGACTCCGCGGTGGTCTCTGGACCAGTGACGATACTTGGGCCCTCCTGGGCTGTGACTCTGGCGGTGGTCTCTGGACCAGTGACGATACTTGGGCCCTCCTGGGCTGTGACTCTGGCGGTGGTCTCTGGACCAGTGACAATACTTGGGCCCTCCTGGGCTGTGACTCCGTCGGTGGCGGTGGTCTCCAGACCAGTGACGATACTTGGGCCCTCCTGGGCTGTGACTCTGGAGGTGGTTTCTGGACCAGTGACGATACTTGGGCCCTCCTGGGCTGTGACTCCGGCGGTGGCGGTGGTCTCCTGACCAGTGACGACGGTTCTGGTGGTTGTGTCTGGACCACCGGAAATGATGGCGCACTTCTCCACCGTGACACTCACAACAGGCTGGGCAGACTTCCTCTGGACCTTCCCCACCTTTGTTGGAGTTACAGTAAACTCACAAATCCCCTTCGAACCCATGTCACTTATTGTCCCACCAGGAGTCTTAACACGGTCCCGTCGTCCACTCTCCAATTTTGGAGCCTTTACAGGGGGTGGGCTGCCAGTGCCTTGGCTCCGGGTCCTACTGCCTGCCCTGGTGGCCGGTGCACTCCACAAACCTTGAACAGGCACCACTGGTATTGGAGGCTTTTTGGCTGAGGCACTACGACAGGACTGATGAATTGGAGGGGGGGTGGGGGCAAAAAGGTCAATTTGACATAGGGACAGTTTCTGACGAACACTGGGATGGGTAGCTGGAGGAGGTCTGGGAGTGGAGGAAGAGGAGGTGGTTGTAGGAGGTGTCACTTTAGGGGTTTTGGGTGCAGGTGCAGGTACTGGAGGCTGTCGTGAGGTGGATGGATGTTGGGTGAGTGATTGCCGGCGTTTGTGTACTTTGGGAGGGGGCGTCACAGACACACTGGGAGAGGACACAGGGGACGTGTAAATGGCAGTGGAGGTGGTGAGTGCTGGTGAGCAGCTTGTGGTGCTGGGTGTCCTGGTGCGAGTCCTAGTGTCTGTAGATGTGGTGCATGCAGGTGTGTGTGTAGACAAGACTGGGAGGGAGGAGGGAGAAGAGGAGGAGTGGGACACAGTGGAGACAGTGGATGTTGTTGTGTCTGTATGTGGGTGAGGCTTGCATGAGTGCCTGTGGTGTGTGTGGTGCCTATGTTAGCTTGAGCTACTTGTGTCTGTTGACTTGTGTGCATGCTGGTCTGTAGGTGTGCTTGGGATGGGCTGGGGTACAGGAGATTGGGTCTGGGTGGAGGAAGTTGGAGGGGGGAGGCTGGACACAGGGACAATGGCTGCCATCAGTGCTGAGGCCAGAGATTGCAGGGTTCGCTGAAGGACAGCATGACCAGAATGAATGCCCTCCAGGAATGCATTACCGTGTTGCAACTCTCGTTCTACACCCTGGATGGCATTCACAATGGTAGACTGCCCAGCAGTGAGTGACCTGAGGAGGTCAATGGCCTCCTCACTGAGGGCAGCAGGGGTGACTGGGGCAGGGCCTGAGGTGCCTGGGGCGACGGTGATGCCCACCCTCCTGGGTGAGCGGGCACGGGGCGAACGCTGAGGGGCTGCTGGGAGGGCGGTTCTGGTAGGGGAGGTGGCGGCTGTACCTGTAGATGTGGGGCACCACAGGGGAGCTCCCATCGGCGGACAAGTCCGTGTCGCTGGTTGGTGATCCGGTGGCCGACGTGAAGCTCCCCTCGCCCTACGTCCCACTGGTGCATTCAGAGTCTGTGGTGTGGCCCTCCATGGCCATGTGGGATGCAGCTCCCTCGTGCTCCGGTGCCACTGTACCTCCGCCTGATGATGCTGATGTACAAAAGGACAGGGAAAGCAGGAAAAGGGGGGGAGACAGAAGAAGGAGAGTTTTAGTGCATGGCATTCCGCTACCGTTGGTGGACAAGACAGACGCAGCAGCCCCCTGCATTACGCCATGCTCCTGCCCTCTGCACATGCAATTTCTGTGATATGGCCTACATGGCAATGGTGGACATCTGCGCACATGGATGCCACAGGGGCAACTATACCTCAACTTGGCACTCTGGTGAGGTGGGGTAGAGTGCCACATGGCCTACATTACACAGGGGCCTTGCCTACTGAATTCGCCCTGGCCTAGGGAGACCCACAGCCCACCTCCCCCACCCAGAACCCTCCATTGCACGCAAAGCCTGCTGAATGAGGTTGTACTCACCCCCTTGTGTCTGCTGTGATGTCCTCAAGCGCCCATCCAACTCCGGGTAGGCCACCGCCAGGATCCGGAACATCAGGGGGGTCATGGTGCGACGGGCACCCCTCCCACGTTGGGAGGCCATCCCCAGCTGAGCCTCCGCCGTCTTCTTGCTGCAGCGGCGAATGTCCTCCCATCTCTTACGGCAGTGGGTGCCCCGTCTCTGGTGGGCCCCCAGGGTCCGGACCTCCTTGGCGATGGCACGCCAAATGTCCCTCTTCTGGTGGGCGCTGACCTGCATGACATGCACAAGGGAAGAGGTACAGTCATTACAAACTGCACTGTCAATGTGAGTGGCCCCCTCCCTACTCTGACTATGTGGCCCATTCATTCCCATGCATAGCTGTTCTATGTACTCTGCCCCCTTCCCTCTTCCACCCAGCCCTCTCCACCCAGGCCTAGCCCATACAACGTGCTCCCTGTGTACTAACCTGTTGGTCTGGAGGACCGTAGAGTAGCGTGTACTGGGGGAGGAACCCATCCACAAGTTTCTCCAACTCCTGTGCAGTGAAGGCAGGGGCCCTTTCCCCAGACGCAGCAGCCATCGTCGCTTCCAGATTGAGGTCACAGCAGCGCTAGCAGTGTAGGTCCTCTCCTGTCGAAGGTCAGGTATCTAGTGAGTGAACAGATAGAAAATGGCGGTGACGTCTGCGGTGGTGACGTCCGCGGCGGTCCGCATCATCACCGCCAGTGCACCTGTTCATTGGCTCCTGGGACCCACAGGGTCCAATGTTAACCAATGCAGCATTGCGCCGCGGTCTACTAACGCCTACCGTGACGGTGTGCAACGCCAGCGCAGTTACCCCACAATCCCATTGTCTCAGTTTAGAGGTCAGGCAGCCGCCAGTTCAGGGGCCCACATAGCTTCATTTACTACTGCGTCACACATAGCTAGGCCTACACTCAACACACATACAGGAACGGTTTTGTGTCTGGTGTAGTCTTGTGTGTAACAGTGGGTACATACCTGGAGGATTAATTACTGGTTCTTCACTGTTGTCCTTCATAGGCACCGTCAGCTGGGACATATGAGAAGATGGCGGAATCCTCCGGTGTACCGACCGCTGGTGGACTTGTTGACAATGGAAGAAAGACATGTCATCGTCACCTACAGGCTTGACCGTGCCAGGAACTATGTACCCAGTTGGGGCCAGACCTGATGTCACCCATCCGCTATCCAACTGGAATCACCCCCTGACGTGCAGGTGCTGTCAGTGCTCCATTTCCTTGCAAGTGGGTCATTTCAGACAACAATGGCCATGGCATCAGGGATGTCCCAGCCTATGTTTTCCAACGTCTTGTTCAGAGTGTTGTCTGCCCTGCTGAAACACGTAAGGAGATACATCATATTCCCTCAGGTGGAGGATTTACCTACAGTGAAAGGTGACTTCTATGCCCTTGGACATATTCCCAACTTCATAGGTGCCATTGATGGGACCCATGTAGCTCTGGTCCCCCCCGCAGGAGTGAACAGGTGTACAGGAACAGGAAGAGTTATCATTCTATGAATCTCCAGATGGTCTGTTTGGCAGACCAGTACATCTCGCAGGTAAATGCTATGTTCCCTGGCTCAGTGCATGACGCCTACATCCTGTGCAATAGCAGCATCCCTGATATGATGGGTCAACTCCAGAGGCACCGTGTATGGCTATTGGGGGACTCTGGTTACCCCAACCTTTCCTGGCTATTGACCCCAGTGAGGAATCCCAGGACCAGGGCAGAGGAACGGTACAATGATGCCCATGGGCGGACTAGGAGGGTTATCGAACGCACCTTCGGCCTCCTTAAGGCCAGGTTCAGGTGCCTCCATATGACAAGTGGATCCCTATTCTACTCACCGAAGAAGGTGTGCGACATCATCGTCGCCTGCTCCATGCTCCATAATTTGACATTGCGACGCCAGGTGCCTTTTCTGCAGGAGGATGATCCAGATGACGGTGTTGTAGCAGCTGTGGAGCCTGTGGACAGTGATGAGGATGAAGCTGAGGAAGAAGAAAACGACAACAGGGATTCAGTCATACAGCAATATTTCCAGTGACACACAGGTGAGAACATTTTCTGGTTTAACATTACATTAACTTTCACACGTCTACCTCTATCCTGTACCTACATTTCACTCACTATTTGTTAATTGAGTTGTACCCTTCCATTTCAGTTTCACAAGTGTGGTAACCTACGTGTCAACTGCTTGCCTCCTTCAAGGGCTTGTGATGTGTGACATAGGTATGTTAGACTTACAATGGGTAACCCATTATGACACTGTGATTGATAATACAAAGTACCAAATCATAGGCTGACTCCAGATTTTTTTAAGTGCTCAAAAAATGAAGGGGGGTTGTAAAATGGTGATGGGTGATGGTGGAGGAATGTCCATGGCAGAGTCCAGTCTATTAGTCTCACAGGTGCACTGCCCATCTTGGCATAGGAAGTGGAGCTGGGGCAGTTCGAATATGGACAGGGTAACAAAGTGGGACAGTGGGAGGACAATCAGGGTGGTCTTATTTCTGGCGGGGGTCTTGCCATCTTGCTCTGTCCTGTTCCTGGATCTCAGGGACCGCTTGCGTGGTGGTTGTCCGTCTGCAGGGGGTGGGGTGCTGGTGTGGTGGTCCTGTGGCGGGGCGTCCTGTCCACTAGCGCCGGCGGAGGTGGTGGGCAGTTCATCGTCCATGCTAGTGTCAGGGGCCCCTTGGAGTGCCACCGTGTCCCTCAAGGTCTTTTGAATGTCCGTCAGCACCCCTACGATGGTGCCCAGGGCGGAGCCGATGGTCCTGAGCTCCTCCCTGAACCCCAAATACTGCTCCTCCTGCAGGCGCAGGGTCTCCTGCAACTTGTCCAGGACCGTTGCCATCGTCTCCTGGGAGTGGTGGTATGCCCCCATGATGGAGGAGAGGGCCTCATGGAGAGTTGGTTCCCTTGGCCTGTCCTCCCTCTGTCGCACAGCAGCCCTCCCAGTTCCCTGGTGTTCCTGTGCCTCCGTCCCCTGGACCATGTGCCCACTACCACTGCCCCCAGGTCCCTGTTGTTGTTGGGGTGGTGGGTTAGCCTGGGTGCCCTGTAGTGGTGGACACACCGCTGATTGACCTGTCCTGGGTAGGGAGGTTTGGGCCCGCTGGGTGGGTGCTGTGCTGGTGTTACCAGAGGGTGGCAGCTCAGTGTTGGTCTGTGGCTGGGCAAGGGGAACCGACTGTCCGGAGGCCCACGATGGTCCTAGCTGGTCATCAAGATCCAGTGGGGCAGAGCTGCTGTCGTCACTGTGGGCCTCTTCTGGGGGTGGAGTGGTGTTGTCTGGACCCTCTATTGTGGTGACGGTCCTTCGGGTTCCTGCAGGGGTATGAGAACATGATTATTGCATTTTTGTGTTTCATGGTGTGCAACGGGTGGGTGTTTGTGTACCCCAGTGCAAGCATTCCTGTGTGGGGGCTTGTGTGATGATGGTTGGGGGGGTGTTCTGGGTATGTGCAGTGAGCATGCTTTAGTGAGGGGTGCCCATGCTTAGTTGTGTCATGCAGGGCTTGGTGTTGGGATGGGTGGTTTGTGTTATAGGTAGATTAGTGAGGATTTGGGGTGATAGGGGAGGGTGTGAGGGTGGGGGGGTGTGATAGAATGCAGGTAGGGTGGGGGATGTGATAGTTAAGATTTTACTTACCAGTGTCACATCCTCCACCGACTCCTCCGAGGCCCTCAGGATGCAAGATGGTCAAGACTTGCTCCTCCCTTGTTGTTAGTTGTGGGGGATGAGGTGGGGGTCCGCCGCCAGTCCACTGCACCACGATGTTGTGCCTGGATACCGTGGAACGCACCTTCCCCCGTAGGTCGTTCCACCTCTTCCTGACGTCCTCCCTATTTCTTGGGTGCTGTCCCACGGCGTTCACCCTGTCCACTATTCTGCACCATAACTCCATCTTCCTGGCTATTGATGTGTGCTGTACCTGTGAGCCAAATAGCTGTGGCTCTATCCGTACGATTTCCTCCACCATGACCGTGAGCTTCTCCTCGGAGAAGCGGGGGTGTCTTTGGCGTGACATGGGGTGGTGTGTGTGAGGTGTGGGGTGGTGTATGTGGTGATGAGTGTGGTGAGTGTAGTGGTATGTGGTGTTTTGTGCGTGGATGTTGTGTGGGTGATGGTGTTGTGTGCCTCTGTGTGAATGGGTTGTCAATAGCTGTGCTCTCTCTTTGGCCTTCTCTCAGAATTTCTGGTTGTAGGGGTTTGTGGGTGATGTGGGTGTGTGTTTTATATTGTGTTGGGTGTGTGGGAGTGTAGTTTGTATGTGTATCAGGTGTGTGTATTTGGAATTGTCCAATGTGGTGGTGTTTTGGGGATGTGTGTGTATTTTGAGCGCGGCGGTGTGTACCGCCAATGGAATACCGTGGTTGAAAGACCGCCACGTGGATTCGTCGGTCGTAATAGCATGGGCGTGTTTCTGTTGGCATGGAGGTGGAGGATTTGTTTCTGCATGTTTATCGCTGACCTTTGGTGTGGCGGTGTTGTGTGGGTGTCTGAATTTCGGCAGATTCCGTGATGTGTGTCATAATAGCGGTGGCGGTCTACCGCCGCCGCCGCGGTGTATTGGCGGTCTTCTGCACGGCGGTAAGCACCTTATACCGCCAATGTTGTAATGACCCCCATAGTTTGTTTGTCTTAGTCCATGATATAACAATGAGTAGGTCGAACAATGTATTGAAAGCATACATGGATCCTAATAGTGGTTTAGATAATTAAGTAGAGAAGAGAAAAAGAATATACGAAATAAGAGAGAAGGTGAGAGATAGAATAAGATATATGTCTTTGTTCTGGGGGGAGTAGGTAATTTGGTGTGCTGGTAGGTTAGAGGTTTGAGCTCTAGGTATTAGGGAGGAACCAAAAAGAAGAGATTATTCATGGGGGTTTACTGGAAGCAAAAAAGTTATCTAGGGTGCCCCATATGTTATGTGAGTGAGTTTTCCATGGGGAATGCTGGAGCGCAGTATTGTCAGCTCCGCATATTTGAATTAGCCAGTTCAGCCAAGATTTAAAATTAGATTTGTGCATGGATTTCCAGTTTATGGTAACTGACTTGATTGCTGCAGTGAGCATAAGGTCAAGAAGGAGACGATCTGATTCTGACTTGATGTTGGTATCTAGGGAGACAGTAATTAAGTATGAAAAATCGTTTTTTGGATTAATATGGAACAATTTGGAGATAAAAGGGAATACTTCAGACCAAAATGGTTGAACCTGTGTACAAAAAAAATATATATCTATCCTTTTAACCATCAAACTATCCATTCTTTTTTATTCATCCACCAATGCACTATCTTTTACAAATCTACCAATCCATCCTATCCTTCCACCCTTCCATCCAAACATCCATTCATCCATTTATCCAGCCTTTCACAATTCAAGCCACTTTCTTTCACCCAGTCATGCAAATTTTGTGTTATCCTTCCATTTATCAGTCCTTTCACCCTACTGTACATCCTTTCCTTTTTTTGACCCTTCCTCGTTACTGTTTCTTCCTTTTCATCTGTCATTGCTTTCTCTCTCCCTTCATACCTGACCTCTGTTGCCGTTTTCCGTTTTTCTTCTCCTACCCGTTCTATTGACTGCCTATCGCTGAAGGAGGTGGACCGGGAGTCCGCCTGGAGTATGAGTTTGATGGCTTTTAGTCAATTAGTTGTTCCTCTTACAAAAGGAAGCAGCATATGCGGAAATTATCGCAGATGCATTTATCGCTTATCACATTTAATGCAATTAATGCGTGCCTCAGTCAGTTTCACTTCCAAGAATCCGAGGAAATGAAGCTTACCTTGCAAAAAGCGCAACTCGGCAAACAGGTCCATCTGCTCAGTCACTTCGCCAGAATCCAGCTTGCAGGTTTGAAAACAACAAGGAGCGTTCCTGACTCCTGCTGAGAAAAGCACCCGAGATTTGCTCACCCAAGGCACACGGGCATTAGGCAAATTTATCTTACCAGCCTCTGGAATGTGTGGATGGATTAACTGGTGGAAATATCTGGAAAATGGACATGTCTGTGCGGGATGGGGTGGGGGCCTTGAATGACCACATGGTCTTTTTCGGTATGATCAAGGTCAAGAGCAGTGCAGCTTTTTCAGAAAAATATGTAAAAATCTTTAGAAACAGTTTTAAATATCAGAGGGATGAAAGGGTAACATCTTCCGGGAAAACTGATTAAATGGCAGTGCAAATATAGAATAATGTTTCTTAACTTAATGTCAATAGGAAATGGGAGTGAAAATGTAAAATAATGTTTCTTAATTTAATGCCAAAACTTTTATTTTAATACAGCATCTAACATCACTCACTGTGTTTATTTAAGAAAGAAAATGTTTCCTATTCGTTTGTGTGTGGGCAATTCATAAAGTAGAGCGCCTGTACCTGTAAAAGAACTCTGTTAAACTGGGGCAGATTTGCTAGTTTTTGTAATTCACAAACGTTCCCATGAATGCATTTGAAAGCTATGACTGCACGGGTTTCTGGGTGTCCCACTGGGAATGTAATGGCACGTATTCCCATTTTAGGAGGTTGTCTCTCTATGTTGTGCAATCAGTTGAAGAACACTGTGCAGGGAGTCCAGTGGATCCATCATTGGTTTACAGAGGCAAAAGTTGAAAGGACTAATGCTGTATTTCTGTGGTAGTGTGGGCGAGCAGTTAAGCTTGTCAGAGGGCAGTGCTGAGCATTTGTTGTACTTACAGAGGCAATAAGTGAGACACACACTCAAACAATAAATCAGATACCAATTTATAAAAAAAAATAACACTTCTGTTTATATATATAATTTGAACCCAAGAACGTTGGGCCAGATGTAGGTAGCCGTTTGCATGGTGCAAACTGCGAAAATCGCAGTTTGCGCCATGCAAACGGCCTCACGCGATGCTCATTCACAAATTGCGAGTCGGTACCGACTTGCAATTTGTGAATGCGACTCGCAAATAGGAATGGGCGTTCCCTTCCTATTTGCGACTCGCATCGCAATTCAGAATTGCTTTGTGACCGCGAATGCGGTCGCAAAGCAACTCGCAGTTACCACCAGTGTCACACTGGTGATAACTCATTCGCAAAAGGGGACCCCTTCCCCTTTGTGAATGTCGACAAAAATATTTTATCAGAGCAGGCAGTGGTCCTATGCCTACTCTGAAAAAACAAATGGTTTCGTAATTTTTTTCATTTTGCAACTCCTTTAAGGAAAACGGGCTGCAAAATGAAAAAAAAAACTGCTTTATTTAAAAAGCAGTCACAGACATGGAGGTCTGTTTACTTCAGCAGGCCACCATCCCTGTGAGTGCAGGGACTCGCTATGGGGTCGCAAAATGCGACCCACCTCATGAATATTGATGAGGTGGGTCTTTGCGACCCCATAGCGAGTCGCAGACGGTGTCTGAGACACCGTTCTGCATCCAAGATTGTGACTCGGAAATTGCGAGTCAGACAGACTCGCAATTTCCGAGTCGCAATCTCGGACTTTGCTACATGTGGCCCTTAGTTATATAGTAAGTAGGTTTGTAAGCATAAATACTTTGTAGTTGCAAAAATCAACATAATGCAAATTCAGAGTTCTTCAGTGTTAACCTATGGAAGGAAAACACATTCAGCAAACAAGCTGAGTACAGCGGCTTACTGGACCAATCTCCTGGGTTTAAGGTATGTAGTGAGCAAGGTCCAAGACAACACCCACAATACACCCTCAGCGGCACAGGCGTGACCAGGTACAGGGTGTAAAACAGCGTTGGGTGCCCATTGCACTCCTATGGAGATCGATCACTGTGAAAAGAAGCTGCAGGCCAGGACTGGGCATCCTGTTTGAGTTAGCCACAAGGTTGGCTCACAACCTGTGATGCTCAGGACATAGGGACACCAGTGGTCCTCCTCTTTTTCGTCCACTGTGTCTGGTGCAGGAGGGTTTCTTGAACCATTGGATGTCCATCACCGGTGGCGTACACAGTGAGGGGGGCCCACTGAACAGGCTGCAAGCGTGGACTGAGGAACCAGTCTGGGTGTACCAACAAGTGGGCTCAAGTCTCACAAGCCTGGGTGATGTGGTGACACCAGTTGTCCTCTTCTTCACCCGGGGCGTCCGGGTGCAGAGTTGCAGTAAACCGTCAGGGTTACCGTCACTAGCGGCAGTCACGGTTGACTCACAACCGTGGGCGGTGGCACAAAGAGGCTGCAGGCATTGGTGTGAAGGTCTCAGTGGAGAAACACATGATGGACTTGGGTACTGGAGAGGCGGAGGACAAGGTTGGTACTGTTGGCCGACTTCAACACGGGGTGGGAGGCTTTGGTGCAGTGGTGCTATCCGGCATCAGATTTGGCAGCCCGGAGTCCTCTTCAGAAGTTCTTTGGTGGATGCAAGGATGCAGGGGAGCAGATACACTACTACACAGAAGTTCCTTGTGTTGGGGTGAAGGTTGGCAGTCTTTCCAGGATTTTAGAAGTTTCAGCAGCTGGAGGACGAGTGTCTTTCTCACAACTGTTGAAGTCCACAGGCAGGCTGGCAGGGTTGGTGCTGAGTGTGTCACGAATCTTCCGTTCTTGACTTTTTTTAATCTCTGATGTCCTTCGTCTTGAGGTCAGCAGGGATCAGAGTTCTATAATGCAGGGGTGCCACCTAAATACTCAATTTAGGGGCATTAGTGGGAGTGCCAGGTGGCATCCACTTGGTTGCTCACCTTTAGGATGACTGCACCCTTTCTATGACCCTAGTGGCCTAATTCCTTTCAAACCAAGATGGAGGAATTTAAAAAGTGGTGTCCACTTCAGCTTGTCCATCTTAAGTGTGGGACTTGCATGAAGTGGGCACACCTCCTAATCTGCCTAATTTTCCTGCCTGTTCTGTCACCAAAATTGAGGTCAGGACAGGGTGGTTGGCCATGTCTGTCATTTGGAGAGACCTGGTTCACATTACAAAGGGGGCCAGGCCTTTGAAGCTTCCCCTCCTGGAATGTCCATCCTGCCAGGAGGAGGTGTCAACACCCCCACCCAGTGCGGGTTATTGTCTCTGGACCCCAAGAGTGCTGGCTCTCGCCTTGGGTGAGTCAGAAACCTGGCTAAAATGGCTGAACTGGTCAGGACCAGTAAGTTAACACCCTAGTAATTGGTAGGTTTTCAGGGGGCACCTCGAAAGTGCCCGCTAGGTGAATGTATTGGTAAATCCAACACTGGCGTCAGTATGGGTTCACCAATATGGGATCTTTGATTTTAAACATCCCTATCTTCAGTGAAGCCACCAAGTAGCTGGGGAACTCATAGCGATCAGTGTCCAGCACATGCATTTAAAATGGCTTCCCTGGTCCCTTACTATGTCTGACAGTTGACAAAGACATAGCAGGGACATATCTGCTTGTCCATAAATGCCCTCACATGTAATACAATGCACCCTGTCTTAGAGCTGTAATGCCTGCTAGAGTGGTGACTTACATATACTAAATGCAGTGTTAGGGGATTGGCACACAGGCTGGGTGCCATGTTGTGTTTTCACTTTTATCTGCACCAGCCTGTAATGGCAGCCTGTTGTGCTTGGTGAGGGGTCCCTTAGGGTGGCACAATTTGTGCTGAAACTCTTATGGCTCTTCCTTAGTACCCCAGGCCCTAGGTATCAGGGATTCCATTTACTAGGAACTTACAGAGGGTGCTCAATTGGGGAAATGACTGTGCAGTTTTGGAGCAAGAGATCCGATATTGGGGACCTGGTTAGTAGGAACTGAGTACCCTTTTAGTCGAAATCACTTAAGGTACCAGTCTTAAAGTGGGGGGGCTAACCATGCCAAAAATGTGATTTCCTATACCCAGGGACTCCCGTTTCCCCATACTTAATTTTATATATAGTAGACTTAAGTCCTGCAGAAATGGTGCTTGCTGTGTAAATGCCATTTTTTTCTTTTTGTTGCTTTTGGGCCAGAAATGTCCCTCACCTGGTGTGTACCCTTGTTGTTAGTGCCCCAGCTGCAACAATATCTGGATCCCTAATGCTGATTTTTTGTTGTGGAAGAACACAAATCATGTGTTTGCACCATGACATAGGCCTGTCTCCTGGATTGCAGTCTTGTAGGAGTACCCAAAGTGCTGTCCTCATAGTGTTAAAAGGCTACTGCAATTACCAATAGTTAAGTAACACAAGCGTGATGTGGCAACAGCCTGTGTTTAAGCAAAGATTATCTGCAATGTGAGAAGGACTTTTTACCTGTGTCACTGGAGTGGGGCCTATCGGCCCCTGCTGTAAAGTTCCACTGCTGTGTGCTTAACTCCGCCTTCCCCCAAATCATGTCAGCAAACAGCGCTGTAGAACAAACTAGTTTGCTTATGTGTGCTGTGATGTACATGTGCCCGTGAATGGTACAATACATTGAGCCTTGTGGGATTCACACTGGAACTGGTAGTCCAGGGCCTTGAGAAGGCCTATGGGGGTAGAGAAGCCCCCCGGACAGTTTTGTGGATTGCTACATTCCTCAGAGCAGATTAGGAAACACACAGTAGGAAGGGAGAGACTGGCTCCCTTGTGCACTTGAAAAGGGCTCTTTGATTCTGAAACGTATCTGTTTATTGGGGCCTGGGCAGATCTCAGGAAGAAAATGGGGCTAATAAGGGAATCATAAAGAGTAGGGCTGGGGGCCTTTGTAACCTTTTGTTACGTATATAGCAGTGAGGCTGACATTCAGTGTGATCCAATAGTAACTCCGGTGGCCTGTGTTGTGGGACTATCTGGATTGAAATTTCTCCTGCTATGACAGACTGCTTCATGGGATAAAAGACACAACAGAGTAGTGGACACTTTAAAGGAGGCGCCTCCCCTGCCCACAACATGAACTACAAAGCATGGGACACTAATTCACATTTGTGTTTGAAAATGGATTACAAAATGAGAGGAAACTAGAGTTTCTTAAATTGTCAAAGGGCAAGAAGTCAGTCATGGCTGTACCTCGACATAGAGAAGCTCAGCAAGACTTGTTTCTTGTGTGATCAGGACTGGGAATCAAGGTCTGCTAGTCTCCCAGCTAGGTAAGGGGACATCACCTGGGGAAATCAAGACCACCTGCCCTGGTGCCTGGGTGCCTGGTGCCCTTGTGCCTGGAGCGCCATCATCTGCCTGCCTGCCTGCAGGGGCCAGAGGACCATGTGAGAAGGAGAGTATCTTAAGGGAATGAGGTTCAGGTGGGGGCCTGGTGAGTGGAACCCTGAAGTGAGGTGTGAGATAACTGTTGCCTCACTGATGGACTGTCTACCCGTGTGCTGATCAAAGTCAGTGACTGACATGCTTGAGGGGCCTGCTGTGAAGATATGATTGCTGCCGCACCAATAGGACCGTCCATCTATGTGCTAATCAAAGACAGTGACCCCTTGTGCCATAGAGGTTTGCTATGAAGACATAATCACTACTGCCCATGTGCTGAAGAAAGTTGGTGACCCTATATCCCAGAGAGGCACACACCAAAGATAACTGTTGCTTCACCAAATGGGCTGTCCACCCATGTGCTGAAAAAATTCAGCAACTCCAGATGCCAGTGGAGGCTGTCGCAAAGAGATAATTGCTCTTGCACTGATTGGGCCATCCGTCCATCTGCTGACCCAAGATATTTGGACCCGCACTGATCGGGTTGTCTGCCTGTGTGCTGCTTAGAGTCAGCAACCTTGTGTGCCAGAGGGGCCACCATGAAGAGCAAGGACAGTCACCCTTGTGCAATGCATTCCAACGAAGAAGGCTGTTGCTGTGTACAGCAAGTGGCCATAAAGAGCAGTGGGTGCTGACCCATGTGTCTGGAGCTCCAACTGAAGCATTGGAAGTTGAGTGACTGCCCCTAACTGCCAGTGGGATCAGACGAACTTACTGCATCATCTGAGAAGTGCAGCAGATGACCAACTGCCTTGCCTGCAGTGACAAGACTACACCTCATCACTGACGTCGATCCAGTCAACACTGGAGTGCTCAACACCCCTGGAGTCCTCTGTACCGCAATACCAATGGGAGTGGGTAAGACTGATCACCGGGCGGGGCAAACTGGGGAAACATGTTCTGCCTCATAGCCTCAGTGGAACCTCTGAGACACGGACATTTAATGGGGTGTCACCTGAATAGTATGTATCAGAAATGAGGAATAATTAATTAATAAATGTTTATCGTTTTTTTTTTTATCTGTTTATTAGTTTAACAACATGTACATTTTGCTGGATATGTCTCCGCTTTTTTCGACATTTTATCTTTACATTTAACATTTAGGGGGTCATTCTGACCCCGGCGGGGGGTCGGCGGTAGCACCGCCAACAGGCTGGCGGTGCTCCGCCGGACATTCTGACCACGGCGGTACAGCCGCGGCCAGAAACGGAAAGTCGGCGGTGTACCATGGGGATCCGCCATGGCGGCGCAGCTTGCTGGGGATTCCGACCCCTTCACCGCCATCCTGTTCCTGGCGGTTCCGCCCGCCAGGAACAGGATGGCGGTGAGGGATGTCGTGGGGCCCCTGGGGGCCCCTGCAGTGCCCATGCCAATGGCATGGGGACTGCAGGGGCCCCCGTAAGAGGGCCCCACTTTGAATTTCAGTGTCTGCTCAGCAGACACTGAAATTCGCGACGGGTGCTACTGCACCCGTGGCACATCCTCCACTCTGCCGGCTCCATTCGGAGCCGGCATCCTCATGGAGGGCTGTTTCCCACTGGGCTGGCGGGCGGCCTTTTGGCGGTCACCCGCCTGCCCAGTGGGAAACCCAGAATAACCGCGGCGGTCTTTTGACCGCGCAGCGGTATTCTGGCGGTTCCCTCCAGGCGGGCGGCTCCCGCCGCCCGCCGGGGTCAGAATGACCCCCTTAGTTGCCATTTACATATTATGTGGGTATAGCGTTCAGTATACGATTTACTGCCAGGTAAGGCAACAGAGTTTAAAGGAAAGTGAAAACAAAGATAACAAAAACAAATCAAACCAGAAAGAAAAAACCCGCTTCAGAACTTAGTAGCAGGTGATGCCATATATTAATTGTTATGTTTGTGCATGTTACCTGTTTGTGTTCAGTGTTATATGAGGAAATAATCCTTCAAGGAGGAGCGAGGAGGCATGTTCGGGAAGGGGAGGAGGAGGTGCATAATTCAAAATAGTTATAGCTTTGAGGCTATTATATGCATGTTGGCTAAACTTCACTGGTAAGTGGTGTACGGGCATGTTTGTTACTGGATTGGTTGTTTATCCAGTTCAGGGGGGTCTATTGTCGTTTTTTTGCTCCAGTTGTTCTATGATAGTGTCCCATATATCTGTGCCTTTGATTTCCATACCATTATCGCGTAGTGTCTGTAACACTTGTGTTTCAGCTTTGGACCAGTGTAGCATCTCTTGTGTCCAACGGTGTATGCTAGGTGTACTGTGTGATTTCCACTGTATTGCAATTAGACGCTTGAATAGAATAAATGCAAGGTCTGCGCTTCTGTGTTTTTGTTTAACTGCTCCTTTTCGTGTGCGTATTCCCAATAGGCAGGACTCTGGAGTGGGGGTAAGGGGTAGTCTCGATCATGTGGCTGTTTGCGTTGTTACTTCTTGCCATATGCGATGTAACGGTGGGCAGCTCCACGTTATGTGTAAGAAATCTACTTCCGGTGTCCCACATCTTGGACATTCCGGGTTGGATTGTAAAAACATGCGTTTGATTCTTGCTGGGCTAAGGTAGGTCTGGTGCAGATAATTGAGTTGTGTGTATCGGAAGCGGGCATTACTATTTCTTTTGTATTTAGTAGTGCCATGTTCCATTGTTTTGTGTGTATGGGTGTATGTAGCGCAGTCTCCCATCTATTTATTGCTTGTGTTTGGGGCTCTTCCGATTGATCCTGTAGGGTGCAGTATATCCAGGATATATCCGCTTGTGTGCCTGACCCTGTCAATAATTAATGTAGAATTGGTGCTGTAGTAGGTTCATTGCTGCCATTTCCCCATGTACTGCGCACCACATGTTGTAATGCCCTATATGTGAGAAATTCGCCTTTACCCAGGTTGTATCTATTCGTTAATTCTTCATATGCTAAGAAATGACCTTCTTCAAATATGTTACCAAGTGTGTTAATCCCTTTGTCTACCCATTTGGTTAGTTTAGATCATCGTATTGTGTTATTTAGTCCCGGGATTGCTAGTAACGGGATTTTGGGTGGATATGGTGGCTTATGTCCTGTTGTCATTACATATTGATGCCATATCCAATCTGCCATCCCCAGTAGTAGATTGTCAGTCTTCATTAGTTTGTCGTGGCTAATGAGCCAATACATTGTATCTGTATATCCCGTTAGTGTGCTTACCATTTGGCTTTCTGGGCCATTTGGGTTATACGTCCAGTCCATGATCCAATGTATTTGTGCTGCTGCATAGTATAATTCTAATTGGGGTACACCCATCCCTCCTTTCTCTAATGGTAGGTATATCTTAGCTAGAGCTATTCGGCGGCGGCCTGTAGCCCATATCAAGTCTGTTAACAGGCTGGTTAGAGGCGCAAAGTAACTCTTGGGAAGCTTAAGTGGTAGTGCTGAGAAATAATATAGAATATGTGGTAGTATGATCATTTTGGCTATGGCTACTCTTCCCATGGGTGAGAGTGGAAGCGAGCACCAGAAGGGCATTGAGTTTCTTGTCGCCCTGATCATCCGATCTAGGTTGCCTTCTCTAAGGTCTTGTTCGCTGTGGTAGATTTGAAAGTGGTGTGACACCATTGCAGTTTATGTGTGGGGATTATTTCCCTTTGGAGGTCTGGTATTAAATGCATCGGGAACAGGCAGGACTTTGCCCAGTTTACCCGCAGTCCCGATATGTCCCTGAATGTGTCTAACAGGTGTAGTATGTCTGTTAGGGATTCCGAGCTATTACGCAGGTATATCAGTGCGTCATCTGCGTATAGCGAGATGACCTTATAGGCCCCTCTATCAGGGATGCCCCATTTTGGAGCCTCCTGTCGTAGGTGCACTGCTAATGGTTCTATTGCTATTGCAAATAATAATGGTGACAGTGGGCATCCCTGTCTGGTGCCTCTGCCTATTTCGAATTTCTCCGATAAGATTTGACCTGTTTTTACTCTTGCTTTCGGGTCTGTATACAGTATTGTTATCCATTTTATGAATGTATTGCCGAAGCCCATATTTTTAAGGGAACTCAGCAGGTGTGGCCAACTCAGTGGTGTGTCGAATGCTTTTTCTATATCTAGAGATACTGCCGTCCTTGCGTAATCTGACTCTGGTGTTTCAGCTATGAGTCGCAGCAGGCATCTGATGTTTGTATGTGTACTGCGTCCAGGTATGAAACCGGATTGGTCCAGATGAATCAATGTAGACATTAATGGGAGTAATCGGTTTGCTAGTACCTTCCCTAGTAATTTGCAATCAGAATTTAATAGTGACAGTGGCCTATATGACCGGACAGCTAGTGGATCATACCCTTTCTTAAGGAAGACCACTATAGTTGCTTCGCGCTGTGACTCTGGGAGCTATCAAATGCTTCTTGCAGCATTTCTAGATATGGTGCCATTGTTTGTTTTGCAAAGGTCTGATAGTACTCCGCTGGGAGCCCATCTCCTCCTGGTGTTTTATTATGTGCCATTTGCTTTAGCGCCTGTCGAATCTCATTTAATTCAATGGGTTTTTCCAACTCTGTCAGTTGTTCTGCTATCAATTTAGTTAGTTGAAACGTCCGGTAAAATTAATTTGGCGTTCGATCAGGGGAGGGTTTGCTTTGTATAATGTTGCATAGTATTTTTTAAAGGTCTCATTAATTTCTATCTGTGTGTTGACTATATTGCCCTCCTCTGTGCGGATGGCATTTATAGTAGAATGTTGTTGTTTGCCTTTTAGTAACCAAGACAACAACCTGCTGGATTGGTCGCCTTCGGCATGCATACGCGCTGTGTAGTGGCGGTAATCGTATTTCTGTAACCGCGCGTCAGTGTCAGCCCATTGTTTTTTCAGTACAATCATATTTTCTGTTCCCTCCCTATTTTGCTCCATTGTATTCTCTACCACCCTCATTTCCCTCTCTATCGCACATAATTCTTTACGTAGCATCTTACGGACTCCGCCTGATGTGGACATGCATAGGCCTCTTATCACTACCTTGTGGCTGTCCCATTCTATAGCTCGCGACAATGTTGTGTTTGTGTTTGTTTTAAAGTATGAATCTATGCCCTCTGCTAGTTCCTGTCAGAAGGGGGGGGGTCGCGTAGTAGAGGCGGCTGTAGGCGCCAGGTAGGCGCGTTCGTACGTGTCCTGCCCCATCGTATCATAGATACTAAAGGGCAGTGGTCTGATATCATTTTAGCCAGGTAGGCTGCCTTGATTAGTAATGTTGTGAGCTCGTATGTGTATAGTTGCAAGTCAATGCGAGCGTGTAGTTGGTGTACTGGGGAGAAATATGAGTACTCTTTGTCCATGGGATGTAGGTTCCGTCATACGTCATGTAATCTTCTATCTGACAGCCAGTTCTGCAGTGCTTGTGAGAGTCTTCTGCTTGGGGCACCTACTAGTGGAGGGTGTGATCTATCCATGTTGGTATCTGGTGCACAGTTGAAATCTCCTCCCCATATATTGGGGGTCAATGGATCCCATGTTAGTGCTGTATAAGTGGACTGTAGGAAGTCTATCTGTTTAGTGTTGGGTGCGTATATACCTGTGACGCTGAGTGGTTTGCTGTCCAGTTCCCCTCTTAAGTAGACATATCTACCATCTTTATCTATCTGTGTGTGTTCCACTGCATAAGGAACATCAGGAGCTTTCCATATCAGTACGCCTTTTGTGTATGTCGACGTGTTGGTGCCGTATATTTTTCCTGACCATTTTCTGGCCAACTTCTTTAAATCTTCAGTTGCTAGATGTGTCTCCTGTAGTGTTGCTATGTGGATTTTATGGCGTTTGAGGTAGTTATAGATTCTATTGCATTTATTTATATTAGCCATCCCCCTAACGTTCCAGGTTAATATATTGTATGTAGCCATAGTGTTAGTTTTATGTCACTAGATAATTGCATCACAATAATTATGAATCTTTTAAAGTTTATTGTCTCCACTCTGAATCCCCTCCCCCCTGTGCCTATCATCTGTGGCAACAATTGGAATATACATGCTGGCATATTATCGTTAACAAAAACCAAAACTTTAACCATACCGAACTGTGTGGCACAACCGGTGCCGTGTTTAACATTTCTGAATTTCAAGTCCATACAGTGACCCCGCTGGGTGTGGAGACGTGGTCAACGAGAGGGTTCCAGGCCAGCTATTGACCGTGGCCCACGTGAATGATTATGTGCCTCTGCTCGTCACGATCGTCCATGTTTCATGGGGTTAGTTCATATGTGTCAGCTTCTCTCGGTATCCGACTGCTGTACGCATTCGTTGATGAATATGCTCTGTCCTGCATGTGTTGGTTTATGGATTGTTTCTGATCTACTCCGGATCATTTATGCTTGCCATTATTTGGTATGTCGCTTGCACACTTAGGGGGTTATTCTAACTTTGGAGGAGTGTTAATCCGTCCCAAAAGTGACGGTAAAGTGACGGATATACCACCAGCCGTATTACGAGTTCCATAGGATATAATGGACTCGTAATACGGCTGGTGGTAAATCCGTCACTTTTCCGTCACTTTTGGGACGGATTAACACCTCCTCCAAAGTTAGAATAACCCCCTTAGTGCCCTGGTTTGTCTTGCTTATTTGTGCGGTTTCATATGTCATCTGCTGTGCGTGGGGTCAGGGCAGGACCAGGCATGAGTGGTGAAGGAGGGGGACACGGGTAGTCTCGTGAGGAGTTTGAGTCTGAATCTCTGTTTCCAGTTCTAGGTGTTGGTTGTGTGGATGTGAGTGTAGTCGCCACCTTAAGGACCTGTGCCTGTGCGTATGCTGCTTGCGATCATGTTGGCCTGGCTTGAGTCCTGTTGGTGGTTTTCCTTTTCCTTCTGGGACGCTGTTCCAGCCACTCGTTACATCCGTCCGGCTCGGTTACTGGATCCACCAGTCCCTTGGCGTGGAGCCATGTCCACGTGTCTTCTGCTGATGGAAAGAAGAGAGTCCTGTTACTGTCTATTACTCTCAGCCTGGCCAGAAAGAGGAGGGAGTAGGCAATATTTTTGTCGCAGAGGGTTTGCTTCACTCTGGTGAAGGTGGCACGTTTGCGTTGGACCTCCATTGTGTAGTCGGGGTACGCTGTTATCTCGGCGTTCTCCACTCGTATCGGATTTTTGTTACGAAAGCTTTGCAGTACTTGATCACAGTCCCTAAAGTTTAGGAACCTTGCTATCAGCGGGTGGGGCGGGGTGCCCGGCCAGGGTGGTCCGCCTGGGACTCTGTGTGCACGTTTTATCGTTAAAGTTTGTGCAGTGGTTTGAGGTAGTACTGTGTCTTTAAGCTATTGCTCTAAATAGTGTTGAGCGTTCGGAAGCTCTAGTCGCTCCGGAACCCCCATAAACCTTACATTGTTCCTTCGCGAACGGCTTTCATCGTCCTCCGCTCTGCGTTGTAGTGATGTTATGTCATTTTCCATACGTTGGATCTGAGCTTTCATCTCAGCTATTGCTGGTTGTCCCGATTCTAATGCCGTCTCAGTGGTGGCGAATCTTTCCGCCAGTTTCCGTTGATCGGTGCGGAGTAGGTTGACTTCCAGTACAACTGAGTCTATTTTTCCCTCTAATGAGGTCTTCGTGTATAGTACCGCCTGTAGCACTTTGGTGAACTGTGCGGAGTGAGCAGCCAGAGTTTCAGACATCCTTCGCAAAGCATCCGTTTGAGTGTCCATTTCTCCTTCAAGGGGGGTTGTCTCAGTCTCTGTGTTGGGGTGTGTCTTAGGAAGTTTTGATTTGCTTAAAATTCTCCTCTTTTTTTTGCTCTACCTCCTTTGTTTGATGTAGTCGTTCAAATGGAGGCTGGGGCCTTATGTGAACACGTTTCTCTGCTGGCTTCTATATAGAGTTTATTCGTTAAGTTCTTTTAACAGTTCTCAACTACTTTCCTGCTGTTACACTGCCTATTTCTTCTTTTGTTGTTGTTTCCTCTGTTCTATACTTTTGTGTTTGCTTATCTTTTCGTATTTTGTGCGCCCTCCGTCTTGCCCTGACCCCCCTCAGGGAAAAAGATCGAACCTACTTCTGGAGGGGGTGGGGAGGGCGTCCCGCTTCTTCTCCCCCTGAGAGCGGCGGGGGCCTCCGGGGGTCTAGTGTTGCCCGCGTTGCCGGGCCAGACGGGTGAAGGTGAGGCCTCTCTCCCTCCGTCCGGAGTCACTCGCAGGGCCGTTTCTCATCATCAGGCGCTTTGGAGACGAGCCCGTCCTGCTTGTGGGGTCCCGGCCGGACCGGGACCCGGTCCGCACTTCAGCGCGCGTCCCTCGTCCACGTAGGGGGGACGCCGCCATTACATTTTATCCCCTTCAGGGGAGAAACCGCTTCCGCTCTTGGATGGGGAGCGCTGGTCCCTCTCGATTCCTCCGCGGGCCGGCGCAGCTCTTCCGGCGTTCAGCGCCGCCTCTGTAGTTAGGCCGGGCTGGGCGCAGGCAGGGCCCCTTCTCGTTCCTCCGATGCTCCTCTGAAGCCGATCTCCCAGTTTTGCAGCGACGAACGCTGCTACAGGCTTGCTGCGTCCCCGCGCAGCCTTTTTAAGATGCTGACGGCTGCAGGGACATTTTAAATTTGCCAATTAGTGGTGGGCCATGAGCGGAGCTCAAATCACACGTCCGCTCCGGCCGCCATGTTGACCACGCCCCCCCAATAAATGTTTATAGTTAATATTGGATTTATGAATTGCCCCCAAGGTGTCCTGGGTCTCTGGTCATGTTACTGAAAATGTGTAGCAATGCAAAATTAAGGACTAATCCATTTTGCACTACTTATTTGCTTGCATATTACAAAATGTAGTAAACAATGTTTTCCCTATTCGCATTACTAAGCTTCAGGACAAAAATGTGAAAAATGATTTGTGAAAGCATAGGTAAATATCTTGAAAAAACTTCATAGGGTACTTAGTTATTTCCATGCACACCTTTGTTTTAAAATCTATTTTCTTATGATTTTAGAAGCAACCAATCAAAAAGAATCATATACACAATTCAAACAAAACCCATAATTACCAGTGGGTTTGATTTCTAATCACAACCATCAAGTACCTTTACTTAGAGTGGGTTTTGGATCAGCTTTCTTCAGCTTATTGGCTTTTTGTGTTCTCCCTCTTACAGCCATTGACCTGGTCATTATTTAATTGATTGCTGAACTTAACCTGTGCTAAGCAAACACATACAATCATTCCTGCCTAAGCGTTTTAGGTCTCTCCTTTAGACAACTGTAGTAAACAGACCTACTTTATCTGAAACTTTAACATAAACTACATAGAGTGGGTTTTGGATCAGCTTTCTTCAATTCATTGACATTTTGTGTTCTCCATCTTCCAGCCATTGGCTTGAGACATTTTTTTCTTGCCTCTCTGCGTACCATGCCTTTGCCACACCCTCACTGAACACAACTCTCTCGCTTCCAGTTTCTGTCACCTCCACCTTTGACCGGTGTTCACCTACTATTCTCTTTCCCCCACTCCCTCTACTTCTCTGACTCTGCTTTGTGTTATCATGGACTACGTTCAGGAACCTAAAATGCCTTAGAACTTTGAGAGCATTGAGACAAAATTGACCTCCAAGTACATTAATCGAATGATGCAGAGGAGCCAGACAACTAATGAAGAACCAATACTGTAAGATAAGGTGGAAACCTGTTAATAGAGGCTGTGATTAGGTCCAGGTTACTTGTACAAGACACTGACAAGAGAAAAGCGGGCAAGTTCTTGGTGTAGTTTTGATGATCCACTTGGAATGATATGCATGGCCATGCTAATAATTAATAACATGTTTTGAAAAAACAATTTGTAAGGGCAGGGCAGCTGTTTGTTATTACATACATGGCACTCTTCACATGCATTAGTATTTATTTACTGTTGAAAATGACGGCCAATCCTTTTGAAATGATAAAATGTTTATAAAGTTCAACAGAAAACTACATCAGTGATGAGAATGCTGATTCTACAAGTATAGTGGCAAGAGAATCTGAAATTTAATAAAGACACAAAGGCTAGCATTGTGCATTAATCCTTTTAACGCTACTCCACACAGCACTTTAAAGAACATTACATCATAAACATAAACAATGCAGAATAGAATCTTCACAACATATAAATGGTCCATGCACAAAATCCTCCTCCTCTTTAAATGCAAAACTTGCTCCTTATTCCCTCTGAGCCCACGTTCTCATAAAATATCAACTGCATACCTTCTTACTGAATCTGACATGCACCATCTAGAAACTTATTGGATGTTTTCTGAAAAACAAGAATTTTTTGTTAAAGAGACAATTTAAGGATATGTAATGTACAACAAATACAACACCCTCTATATAACAAAAAAAAAATGTTTTCTTTTTTAAATCAAACGTTCCCAGAAATCAGGGAAGGGAGGGTGGGATAATGTTTCCATCCATGTCCCGAGTGAAATTCAGATTCTCTTGGCACTATATTTGGAGAATTGCTATTTCTGTACAAGACCGGAGGCTATCATTATGCATGTTGGTAGCCTTCTTAAACAACTTTCGACTCGTGTTCAACTGGTTTACAGTAATGTTTAGCAAAAATAAAAGCATTCATCCAATCATCTGCTCTCATAATTTCTTCCAGTCTTCCACCTTTCCAAAAGGCTTGCCTAGCTTTTACACCTCTTAATGAATGATCACAAAGTTTTTGTAAATTAGCACCTGCTTGGTGTATGATACATTTCTGCCACCTCACAATAGTGGCTGACGTTAATCCTTTAAATGGTTTTACAAAGAAAATCAATAAGTGGTTTACTCATCAATATGAGAATCATATTTTCACATTCAATCAACTACACACAGTTTCTTACGCACATCTAATCTTGGATAAAAAATAGTGTCTGACATAGGTTTGGTTCTCTTGGTATTATCAAATGTTACTCGAGAGGGGCCATAAACCCTGTTACTCACCTCCAATGCTTCGACATCAGACACTCTATAGCAAGAAATTAGGTAAAGAGGCTAGCTTCATAGAAAGTTTTCCAAATCCAAATATCTATTACCCAGCCATGAAGAAAACAAAGTCAGAACCAAATTGACGCCCCACAAGACATCATAACTTAGTTTAGGAGCTCTCTGTAATCTGAAGCTGTTAAGAACGTTACAAACCAATACATTTTTATCTACACTATTACCATTAATCTGACTGTGACCAGCACAGACTGCTGATCTGTAACAGTTAATTGTTCTATAACTAAGGACTTTATCAAACTGTTCCACTTGCAAGTTAACTACCTCCACTACAGGGGCCTCCACAGGATCCAAATTGCGTTACACACACCAACATACCCAAAACTTAAAAACTCCCAAAGCAATAAGGTTCAAAGACCCTATCTGAACTAGTGGATTATCCTTTCCATCTATGTCTCTCGATTGCTTTGTTTTGTATTCTCTTGTGGAGACATGGAACAGCGTGGCATCATTGGCATGATGTCACAGTGTTCTATGTTCTGCAGAAGACGGTTACTTTCCTCTGTGCCCCCGCTGTTTATGGAGATCTTCTGACTTCCCTCTAACTAAATAAATGAAGAAAAGCACTTTTCTGTGAAGACTCATTTCCCCTCTCATCAATGGCAACGAGGGTGAAGCTTGCTGTGTGCTAAACATTTAACCGAAGGTTTAGTTCAGCTTTAGTCATCTACTACGCATTTCTGCTGCTTGACATTGACATCTGCGGACTCCTGTGAGTTTGACGGAGCGCTTGTTGCTTTGCTGGATTCGCGCATCGCGAGGGCACAGAGGTCATTGCGGCTGTGCTGCGTGCACTGTGTGAGTTTATCTTTTTATGCGAGCGTTCGTTTTTTCGTTGGAGGCGTTCGCTTTGTTTTTTTTTTCTCTTTGCATGAACAGGTGTGCTGTCCGGTCGGAGTTTTTTTTTCTTCAACACACGCAATTGACAGCACTTACTTCTCTTTAATAACGGTGCTCGGCGTTCACTGCTGTTGCCATGACACCGGCTCAGCGCGCGTGAAGACGCGAGCACGGCTTCTGGCACGCGTTCTTTCGCTTACCGCATTTTGGAGAAGATTTTTTTTTTCCAGCTTCCGACAAAGATCTGAAACTTCAATGAAAAAAAAAAATAGAAATAAACGACGGACCTCTTCAAATAAAAAAAAAAGAAAGAAAAACAGAAAATGGACTTAATGCTTGGCACTTGGTACTCAGTTCGGCCATCTTTAGTTGGGACAATAACAAGTGAATACATTGAGTACTGGTGATTCTATCTGTTTTTTTTGCTCTTTAGTATTTTTTTTTCCTTTCTTTTTCCCAATCATTTTTTTTTGGAGGCATAATATTAAATTCAACAGCGTTGCACTAGTTCAGTGCATTGTACAATAGTGTAAACATTTTTATACATTGATATACTGGTCTAAATTTTACGCTGTGTGATATTTACGTGAAATTGCAGAGCGTCATACCTCCAGCGCCTTTTTTGCAAGATCCAGGAGATCCACCTCTTGAATGGAAACTGTGGTTATGGTTGTTTAAAGCATATCTGGGTGCCATTGATGGTCATAAGCTCAGACCAGAAAGAAAAAATAGCTTATTGTATTATCATTTGGGAATTAAGGGTCAGAACATATTTGATCACCTTCCAGTTTATGAGCTTGCTGAAGATGAGGAGTTGGATGAGTTTGAAATGGCCATTGCTCAATTAGACAAGTACTTCATTAAAACTAAGAATATTGTTGTTCACCGTTATAAATTTTCTGACGAGATCGCAAGGCCCCAGTGAGAGCATTGATACCTTTATTACTGCGTTGAAAGTGCTTGCA
Organism: Pleurodeles waltl; assembly: GCF_031143425.1. NCBI lineage: Eukaryota > Metazoa > Chordata > Amphibia > Caudata > Salamandridae > Pleurodeles > Pleurodeles waltl. The sequence goes on along the minus strand of NC_090440.1, from coordinate 725,524,837 downwards.
GCTAAATGTGAATTTGAGAACTTTACATCGCAACTTATCCGTGATAAACTTGTTGCCAGATGTTCTTCGAAAAGAATTCTAGAGAAGTTATTGACTTGCAAAGATCCTTCGTTAGACAAAGCTATCGACAATGCCAGAAGCATCGAATGTTCCATGGAAGATGCCAAACTTTTAGAGGCTTCCATGGCCAATGCAACCATTTCTGGAGCAGTTATGAATGCGCAAATTGATAGCAATACTAAGCTTTTAGAAAGAAAACAGGACAATTCTTTTTTAAGAAACAAAACCTATCCGAAACTCACATGCTACAGATGTGGTTCTTCCACGCATGTATCTTCGTTCAAAAAATTGCCCAGCTATACAACAACAATGCAGAAACTGCAACGAATTGGGACACTTTGCGAGAGTGTGCAGAAGTGCAAAAAAAGAACAACATTCGTTGTGTGATTAGAGGAGATACAGAGAATGTGGTGGAAGAACAAATGAACGAATACATGTTAGTGGTTAAAGATTCTACCAACTTTAACAGAGTTGTTGTTGATCCTGACGTGGATGTAATAATCAATGGAAAAAGCATTAGATTATTAGTAGACACAGGGGCCCACATTACCATAGTGGCTCAGGGAAAATACAGGGAAAACTGGTTCACTAAAACTCTTTATCCTCCAGATGTTTCCAATGTTGCGTTTGAGGGTAGCAAAATTGATCTGATGGGTTATTTCTGGGCTTTGATAACCATTTTTGATATAACGCTGCGTGGTAAAATCTATGTTGCAAAAAAAGGGATTCATGTTCTAGGGTTGCTTCATCAGGCTGAATTCAATCTAGCAATGAAGCCAGGTCGAGACAACCTGTAGTTTTAGATGAAGAGAGTTTAAGTCCTGTTAACTCCATTTCTAATTCGGCGGAAGTATGGCAACACAAATTTACCAAATTATTTCATGAACGGCTTGGCAAAATCACTAATTACTCTCACACAATAAAACTCAAACATAATGTTGTTCCAGTCAGACATAAGCTAAGGAATGTACCACTAAGTGTGAGATCTGAATTGTCCAAGTTGCTAAAAGAAATGTGTGAACAGGGTGTGATCGAAAAGGTTGAGGCAACCTTGTGGTTATCCCCCATAGTTCTAGCTAAGAAAAAGTCAAGTGATTTGAGGATATGCGTTGACTTGAGAAGTGAAAATGAGGCGATTTGGGTGGAGAGTTTTCCACTATTGAGAATTGATGATTTGATTGCAAAGATTGTTTCTTCTCAGTGGTTCACCAAATTAGATTTAAAGTCTGCGTATCATCAGGTGGATTTAGATGTAGATTCTAGACACCTTACTGCATTTATTACGCCTGATGGTACTTATCAGTTTTGCAGACTACCCTTTGGCTTAGCCTCAGCAGCTGCAGCTTTCCAGAGACTTATGTCCGACATGTTCTTGACTAACCCTAATGTAGCAGTCTTCCAGGATGACATTCTTGTGTTTGCCCATAATGAAACTGAACATGATAAAATTTTAGAGCAAGTGTTGTACACATTGGAAAACAGGGATGTTACTTTGAGAAAAGATAAATGTGTTTTTAAGGTTGACAAGATTGAATATCTCGGCCATGTTTCTCAAGGGATGGCATCAAACCCAAGCCAAGTTTAGTTAAAAGCATACTAGAGGCACCTCCTCCCAAAACTAAGGACCAGTTGCTGTTGTTTCTTGGGTTATGTGAATTATATGCCAAATTTTTTAAGAACTTTGCCAAGAATACTGAATGTTTTAGGACTGTATTGAAGAACCCTGTATTCTTTTGGTCCAATGAATGTAATGACATGTTTGAACAAATCAAACGAGAAATTGTTAATGTTCCGGCCCTACAGACATTTTCGGAAAACAAGAATATCTTAGTTACTGTAGATGCTTGCGAGTATGGGCTTGGTTCTGTTATATCTCAAATATCCAACAATGGGAAGGAAAGCACAGTAGGTTCTGCATCTAGAACTCTAAGGCAGGTGGAACGCAAGTACTCAGTGATCGAAAAATAATTATTAGCCTGTGTCTGGAGTATTCAAAAATTCAAACAGTACTTGTGGAGTAGAAAGTTTTTGCTGAAAACGGATCATAGACCTCTCGTAGAAATTTTATCAGGTAAGAAAGTGAAACGCTCAACAGCACGGATTGCAAGGTTTCCTGCCAAGCTGTTAGAATTCACTTTTACATTGGAGTACATACCTGGTGAGAAAAATAGAAGGGTAGATTGTTTATCTAGGCTACCTATTAATGACAATGATGAACAGGAATGTGAAACAGAAATTGAAGAATGTTTCATTGCCTCTGTAACTGAAAGCACTGTGCCTTTAGATGAAAGAGAATGGGTGAAAGCTGTACAGAATGACGAGACACCATGTGAGGTGATGCGTTTGGTCAAATCGGGTTTGCCCAAGGAGAGGGGTCTACCACCTGAGTTACAATCATTTTGGAAGGTGTCCGATGAGCTGTCCATTGAAGGAGACAAATTGGTTAGAGGCAAAAGGTTGGTCCCGCCAGAATGTGTAAGGGGAAGGTTAATTGCAGCGTCTCACATGGGTCATTTGGGCCCTACAATCACTAAAAGAAAATTGAGATCCGAACTTTGGTGGCCCAAAATGGATACTGAAATTGATGACTATGTAAAGAATTGCACAAGATGCTGTTCTAGTGACAAGGTACTGGTCACTGAAGGAACATTGGAGACTTTCGTTCCTTCTCCAGCAAGGGCTTGGCAAAAACTCGGTCTTGATTTTTTGGGTCCCTATCACATTTTGCCTCCCAATATGAGATACTTTGTTGTAGTAATTGATCATTTATCCAGGTGGGTGGAGGTTGAACCAGTCAGGTTTCCCACTACTCGTCTAGTTATTGATTGCCTGAAAAAAAATATTTTGTCGTGAGGGTTTTCCCGAACAAATCCTAACAGACAATGGCGTTCAGTTTGTTTCAGCGGAGATGCTTACATTTTTGAATAAATGTAGTGTGAAACATGTTAGAACACCCCTTTACCATCCACAAAGTAATGGCATGGTCGAACGATGTAATCGAGTACTAGTAGACTGTATTCAAACCTTGTATAGAAATCACCTGTCCATTGACCAAGCTATTAAGAAATTGGTATGGTCATATCGCACCACGCCTCATACAGCCACAGGGAAAACTCCATTTGAACTTATGAGAGGGAGAGTGGCAATTACTGAGTTGTGTCCTTTTTGGATGGTAAAGTTGTTCCATGGAGGTTGTGATGTAAAGGAACTTTGGCGGGTTGCAGAGTTTAACTCCAATGTCAGTGGTCTAAAAAGGGCAACAGGTGTTGGCAACAAGAAAAGTAAATTAAAAGTTAGCGAAAAAAGTAAATTAAAAGTTGGTGATTGGGTGAGGGTGAAAAATCCTGTTTTAGTTAAGAAAGGTTTATCTAAGTTCAAGGATGCTCAACAAATACATGAAGTGCAGAAGAATTCTGTTAGGTTGGTGGATGTGAGCTGGTGGAACAATTGTCGCATAGCTTTGGATCCTGCTGCTCGAAGTCATTCTGATGTTGTTGTCTCTGACGGTGAAATCATCCCAGGCATCAAAGGTGAACACAAATGTAGAGACTTCAATGGTGAACATAAATGTAGAAGAAGCACCAGATTATGTCAAACGCCAAAAATGTTTCAAGACTTTGTTATGTCATAAATTACTTTATTTGTTCTAATTTAAAAAGGGGAAGATAATTGTGGTGATTGCTTTGTTTTGTATTCTCTCATGGGGACATGGAACAGCGTGGCATCATTGGCATGATGTCACTGTGTTCTATGTTCCGCAGAAGACGGTTACTTTCCTCTGTGCCCCCGTTGTTTATGGAGATCTTCTGACTTCCCTCTAACTAAATAAATGAAGAAAAGCACTTTTCTGTGAAGACTCATTTCCCCTCTCATCAACCCTCCATAGCATGGATGTAAAAGGGAATTCTGCATGCAAGTGCTAAAAGTATTGAAAACCACACATATGACACCCAGAATGGAGTTACCAGCACAAGATAACACTTCTCTCTTCTCACTTTCTGCAGGACCCTCTGAATCATTGTGAAGGGGGAAAAACATAAGTGTTCACCGCATTCCAACTCTGTAAGATTGCATCTACAGCTAGAGGCCCTGGATCCGGCATCCAACTTTAATGCTTCTTCAGTTGAAATGTGAGCCTGCTCATAAACAGGTCTATCTCCAGAGGTTTGATGGTATTTCAATCAAATCTATAGTGAATGAGACAAATACGAACAGACAAATTTCGAAGAGTGAATCCGAGGTTTCTATAACATCTGGTGATCAGGACAGGGAGGTTCAAAGTGATGGTTCTAGTCTAACTTCGGACACAAATCTTAGTGTACCTTCAGGTTTTTTATGGGAGGCCAAGAGATACCGACTAGGCAACAGGAGAACATTTCCCCAAACTGTACAATCAAACTTAAAAGAACACGGAGAGGAAAAAGAAAGAGGGGCGGTTGGGGCAAACAACACAACGGGAGTACAAACCAGAGCGTCCAAGAACAAACATCCAAAGATTTAGAAACAATGTATGCCCATGATGGTTATGCCAAGGCCGATCATGCACACAATGATGATATTTCAATTGTTAATTTGTCTGATTATGTCTTATCCAGTGAACAAATAAAAGTACTGGAAAAAGGTTTGGGATTTTGTCTTGCTAGTCATTGTAATATGACCCAGGTACAGATTGATCTATATAAATTCTCAAGGCAATTGAAGCTTAAAAAATACTTTGCAGAAAAAAACCAAGGACACACATTTAGTAACGACAGACATACTACTCAGCACACACACTATAAAGGATATAGAGGACATTCAAATCTTACTCTCACTTAGTAACATGGACATTGAGACTAGCAACACTCAACAAGTCCTAAATGACTTAAATATCACACAGGACTTATCGCTTAATAGCGGATTTAAGCCCAAATCCATTTTTACACCAGTGCTGGCTAGGGATAATGCCATAGACACCTTTCACAGGCTAGTTGAGGATGATCTAAATAAACTCGAAAAAAAGATCGATGAGGGTAGATCATACATTTCATTCAACATAAGTAAGACGGAAAGATTGGCACTAAAGGATCTGAGTGAAAATCGGGCTATAGTAATAAAGGAAGCAGACAAGGGAGGTAATATAGTCATTCTAAACAGATCTGACTATATTAAAGAAATCAATCGACAATTGGCAGACAACACGTCATATATAGAATTGAAGGACAATCCTTTGTCCAAAATTGTCCATGACTTGGAGGTATTATTACATAACTGGTTAGGGCAATGCCTAATTTCTGACTCAGAGTATAAATATATCTTCAAAGCATATCCCAAGGCACCATGTATATATATACTCCCGAAAATTCATAAACACAAGACAGCACCACCGGGGAGACCTATTATATCAGGATTAAACTCACCTACAGAAACATTATCTAAATATATAGACAGTTTTCTGCAGCCATTTGTCAAAAACCTTCCTTCATATCTTCAGGACACACGTGATGTTCTGGTAAAATTAGAAGACATTACATGGTCTCCTGATATGACTTGGGTAACCCTAGATGTCAGCTCCCTTTATACCTGTATACCGAAGAACAGAGGCCTGGAAGCGATTCAACATTTTCTGGCAAACAGATCGGCTTCATATTTGGAACATACTAACATGTTAGTTGATATGATTGAATTTATACTTGAGAATAATGTGTTCATTCAAGAAGGCAGATGGTATAGGCAGGCACAAGGAGTGGCGATGGGCTCACGCTTCTCGCCCTCATATGCAAATGTATACATGGGTCTTTTTGAGAAAATACATTTGTAGCTGAACGGTCCTTCTGAACTAACGGACAACATTTTCTTTTGGGGGAGGTACATTGATGATGTACTCATGATCTGGACTGGCGATGAACCACAGTTGATTAAATTCATTCATCATATTAACAATAATAATTTCAATATCAAAATGACATATGAACAAAGCAAGGATCGGATCAATTTCCTAGATCTGGAAATATTTGTAGAGAATAATTGTGTACATTCAAACCTATATCGTAAATCGACTGCCTGCAATGCATTGTTACACACCAAAAATTCCCACCCGACTACGCAAATTAATTCCATCTCATTCGGGGAAATGATTTGGGTTAAAAGAAACTGCAGCAATAAAAGGCTATGTGAAGTAGAACTGAACAAGTTAGAGAACAGATTTATCCAGAGAGTTTATTCTAGACAAATTATGAATAGTGCCAGACAAAAACTCAGCAAGGTGACAAGATCGTCCCTCTTATTATATAGGGCAAAAAAGAATAGTACATCAAAGAGTTCGATTTCGTTTTGCACTGCATACAGTCAAAATAGCCAGGACATCTAAAAAAATTTGTTCAAACATTGGAATGTTCTACATACTGACAATACTTTGAAACACATACTATCCACCAAACCTCGTATGATTAAAAAAAAGGTACCACCATCAGGGATCTAATATGCAAGAGCTTTTTACCACCACTTAAGGATAAATCAATAACCTGGTTACCTGAAAAACCTAGGGGCTTTTTCTGTTGCAGTAGATGTAACATATGTCATTTTGCTTTACATAAGACCTTCGCATTTAACTTTAATGGCAGAAAAACATTTAAGATTCAAGACTTTATCAACTGCAATACTAGATATGTAGTTTATATTTTGATATGTGAATGTACAAAGATCCATGTAGGGAGTGCTATCCAACCCCTCAAAGAGAGGATTCAAGAACATGTGGGGGCTTTGAGAAACAACGATGCCTTATCTCCTATAGTACGTCATGTGAATAATGAACATTCTACATTGGAGATCCCTATGTTCAAATACATGGGCATCAGCCATACACAAGTACATCCGAGAGGGGGGAACCGTGAATTGGAACTCAGAAGGAATTAATCAAAATGGATACTCAGGTTGAAGAGCATACAATTAGGCATGAATTTAGATCACAAAATGCATTACTTTCTATGACTTTACATCAATTTATGAAACTGTTTATCAATATCTATGTTTGTTACGAAAATGAAATGTTGTCACTATATTATCTTAGCAACTACTGGAGAAGATCAATTATGTATTTAAGTATGTTCATGGACACCTTGTAGGACACACAGACACACCCACTAACGTCTACACTCTTAACTAAAATTCCCTACGTACTAACAACACTCTGTATCGAATTTGTCTTGACTAATGCAACCTTTTATAGACACAGTAAACAATGATTTGAGACATGGTTTGATAGGTACTTTTAAGAAGGAACTAGTAGATATCCCTAGTCACTCACATTGACAGGATACTATCCATATGCACTAGGTGGCGACTTGGGCAATTTTTATATCAATTGCCATAGCAGGCGTAGGGCGAACATATAACTGACTCTACGGAAAATGGCATTGTTTAATTTGCTGTGGATACGTCTTTGGAATATTCCAATAATTTCTGGAAGTGTTGGCACTCATTTTCCCCAATATGACCATTTTAAAATGGTGCCTTAAATAAGTGCGTGATTCTGGGAACAGACCTTGTTCACATGGACCTGTAATCTATCATTATCAGAAATACATCAGTTAATCTCCTGGGATGTACATGGGCTACTCTCCCAAATTTGTAGTTAGGTGCAGCATTCTAGCACATTGCGGGTTCCCCCAAGATGGCGCCCGAAATGGCACCTGAACTTGATGTATGACCATAGATACTAAGCGTTTTATTACATCTTTCAAATAATCGAGTCTTCTAATAATGGCACTTATGGAGCCACTTATACCGAATTGGGCCATTTTCAAATTAACAATTGGCCCTTGCTCGCAGGTGTCGTTCTCCGGCAACGGTACTTTTGTTATGACGTCTTGTAAAATACAAAGATGGCGGACACTTCACAATTGCGATTGTGAAGCGGCTTGGAAGGGGAAAAAATAATTTTAAAAAACGAGTCCTTCTTCTATTTTCACGTATTTTAAAAAGAGGAACTTCTGATTGAGTCCGTTTGCCGATGTTGACAAGGAAGGACGTTGTTTGCGGTGCGGCCATTATTTACAAGGTATGAAGAGAACCTGTAATAGCTAAAGGGATGCAATATATTACGTACATACATCTCTACATAACACTGGATATGTTGGCTAATTTGTACTATTCAAGATACTCCAAACCACAGAGGATGAGTCATTGACGTATTCCTCGCATATTAGTAAACTTTTTCTTTTTTCCCTTCTGATTTGTTATAGACAAAGCAAGTGTTTGGACTTTTAAACTACTTTTGGGAGGCATTGTTCGCTCCGTGAATTCAAAGTACATTTATTTTGGAATGTTTCCATTGGAAATAATCTAGTACAGGTTGGTTGAATTTTTGGACTTATTAGAATAAACAATTTTGGTTGCCTTTACTGGACATGGGACAGTCACTATGTTATTTTATAGATACAGTGTGATCCTGTATTCAATCGGCAACCAAAGCCTGAACAGTTTTTCTTCCAACATAGAAAGAGAAGGTACAATATTATATAACTCCCTCTCATAATTTAGGTGTCAACTAGGATACAATACACATATGTAATTACTAACCATTGTTTGACTTTTGGCCCTTCTGGGACTCTGTTTCTTTCACTTTTTTTCATAAAATCACGACTACTAACTTGCATGGAAACAATATGTTTGCTGTCTCTCTCTTTGGTTACCTGGACCCTTTTATTCAGATTTTGACATTAGAGACACTTATGGGGAAGATATAGTAAGTTGGTTTCTGTTTGCTCACAGTCTGTATAGACTTTATGGGATGATTGTGGTATTTTGGTGTATTGGCTTATTATTCACATACTTTTCACTTTTGGCAATGGACACGCTTTTTAGCGATTTGCATGATGACATATCATGTGATTAGTTTTAAGGTTTTGATTTGAATATCGATAGGAAAAACAAGTTGCAATGAGGGAGTAGGGGCCAGATGCATCAAGCGATTTTGCATTTGCAAACGGTGCGAATCGCAAAATTCGGCCGTTTGCGAATGCAAAAATGCCTTTCAGAATGTATGAAAGGCAGTCGCAGTGCAATTTTAAGGAATCGCTAAAATAGCGATTCCTTAAAATTGCAACCCCATTTTGAGAATCGCAAATTGCGATTCTCTAAATAGGAAATCGCAAATAAGGAATCCTTATTTGCGATTTCTTAAGCAAATGTATCAAGCATTTCCTAAATGCGAATTGGGCATTTAGGAAATGCAATTACCACCAACAGAAGTTTGGTGGTAACCATGTGCAAATGTTAAAAATGCATTTTAAATGCATTTTTAAAATTGACATGTAGCACACACATGCCCCTGAGGCATGTGTGTGCTTCACATGTCCGTAAAAATATTTTTGGGGCGCAGCAGAGGGAGCCTTAGGACCCCAGCACCCTGGGATTTGCATTTCCTAAATTGCGAATTCCTAACTGGAATTCGCAATTTAGGAAATGCAAAACCATTTGCAGCAGGCCCATAGGTGCAAATGGAGTTGGATTCTCTATTTGCGATTCAGTAATAGCATTTGCGAATTTTAAGAAATCGCTATTACCGAATCGCAAAAATCATGCATACCATTTTGCATTTCTTAAATAGCGATTTCTTAAAATTCGCTATTTAAGAAATGCACTTTGTTTTTTTGATACATCTGGCCCTGTATGATTTGTTTTGTCAGCCTTGATAAAGTCCACTATAGGACGAAACACGTGTCGGCTGAATCCGGTCTGGAGTGTGCAATCAATTTTCGCATTGGATGACAGGCTGAATCTGGTCTGGATTGTGCAATCATTTTTCGCATTGGATGACAAGAACTTCTATTGCCCTAAGTCAACAAATTGGACATTGTACACTCGTTCCATGGACTATTTGGATTTGGGTGTACTGATTATGATCACTTCTGAGACAAACTGTTCTTGATTGAATTTTAATGATTTGTGGTGAAATTTCTGTGATGTATGTTGATATTTTGGTTTGTTTTTGATTTATTTTATATTTTCTTTTTTCTAATAACTTCTATGTATGTATTGATGATATATTGGTATTACTAGCATTACATTTTTGATAATTTAATACTATAGTCTGGGAACCATCATACACCATTGATATCACAATTGAATGACTATATTCACTCTTACAACTCTCCGGCACAATTGAAGGATCCATGGACACAATTACTGATACTAGTAAACTATTTGGGGTGTGCTCCGTTCTCTTTCTAGTCATAGTTTGTTGGTGCAAGTTTTCTTGCCCCAGAACACATTTTGACAACAGGCATGTTTTGAATGTTTTGAGCACCGTGACAATACTCTACACTATAGGAAGGTGCGGCCTTTCAGTAGGTTTTTCTGTTGTCAATTTTGGATATGAAATCTATCTCCAGAGGACCCTGAAACTAATCTAATTTTCTGAAACACTCCTGGTTAAATTTCCAATCACTGTAATCTATTAAGACTCTTGAATTTCAGTCTGCAGTTACATTCGGCTTACCAGGCAAATATTCTGCCCTCAAACTGATTTTGTGTTCTAAACAAAAGAAGGCGGTGGTCTTTGGCTAAATCCAAAAGACCACCTAAGTGCCACCTAATTGATTTATATAGGCCACTGCAGAAACATTTTCCATTTTCAACAATACTGCTCTGCCTTGTAATCAAAGTCTGAAACTCATGAGGGCATAAAGGCCAAATAATTTATGTGATGTACTCTTTCTGTGTTTGACCACTATCCACCAGTCTCCTGTACACCCAAGCGGTCACCCCAGCCAGTTAGACTAACATCTGACTCCATAACGAAGTCTGGAGTGCATCAAAAAATTGCGCGCCCATTGCAGGCATCTAAATTCTCTAACCACCAACTCAATTCCATCTGCACCTCTTGAGGTCTATCTTGTCTCCATACCATAAACCTGCCCAGAAGGATCTCACCTTTACTCTTTGTAATGCACTATAGTGTGAATGACCAGGTAATACTGCCTGAATTGAAGAATATAATAAACTGATCAGTCTTGCTAACTCCCTTAGAGTCAAAACTCCTTTTTGTGTAAATAGCTAATTTCTTTCATTATCTTGGTCACTTTTTTTTTTATAGGCAATAGCAACACCACATCGACTGTGTCTATCATGAAGTTTAAAAAACTCCAGAGTATGTGAAGGGGTCAGAACAGACTTCTCCTTGTCCATAATAACATCTAACCTCTCCAGTAAGATTTTGACCATATCCAAATCGTTCAGGATTTGAGTCTGACACTGGGACATAATCAAAATGTCATCTAGCTACAAGTTCATACCAGCACCTCTCTCTCTCAGGTAGGAAACCACTGTTCTCATCACATTGGTGAAGCACCATGGAGCTGAGGATTGGTGAAAGGGAAGGGAACCAAGTTGATGATTCTGCAAAGTGAACTGAAGGAAAGGCTGACTGTTCTCCATGATGATTGTAAAGTAAGCATCCTTAAGATCCAATTTTAACAACCAGTCATTCTTCAGCAACATGTCCCTCAAAATACATATCCCCTCCATTTTGAAATGTCAGTATACCACAAATCTGTAAAAATCCCTTAAGTTATAGTTGCTTAAGTATACGAGTGACATTAAGATTTGATTATACGCTATGGGTTGTAGAATAAGTCGGACAAATAATTTTGTATTTAAAGGCAGAAAAACTAACTAAGTATTGGTTTTTTTAAAGTTTGTGTATTTAAATGAGGTGTGTAAATGTTGGCTAATATAATAACCCCTAACTATAAATCACTTATAACCTTTGTTTTTTGTGAATTTCATGTTTTTTTTAGAACATGTAAATTTCAAAATATGATATTTTTGATCAAAGATGATATAAAGTTAGAATATGTTTGTTAATTTGTTTTGTTATTTTAACAGTACTACACATATAAAATGTCAAAACAATAGCCTTTCAGGCTTAGAGTGCAGCATACATTATGCAAAAAAGAAGCAGAGAATTCTGGGTAGTTCCCAAGTTTAGGTAGAGAACAGCTCCTGTATCGAGCATCGTATAACACCAATGACACTCTGAATATGCTCACCTCAAGTGTCTGTTTTGCACAGTACCATCCATGCCAAACCTGAAAGGAACAAAGACCCTCATTATGAACCTGGCGGTCTCATGACCGCCATGTTCACGATGGCAGTCAGACCGCTGCCTATTCGGCGGTCTGTGCACCATATTTCGACTGTGGCGGTTGTGCATCGGTCGGGCTGCCAGCATTGCTAGGATTAGTTGTCCAGGCCGTCTGGCGGTCATGGCAGTCCTAATCTGCCGGGGCAGAGCTGCAAGCAGCGCTGCCCTGGTGTAGGAAAGTGCCACTGTTGCCATGGTTACCCCCCACTTTTTGCCTAGTGTTGATGCCAACTTTGATCGAAATTGTGCTGAGACCGTGCTAACCAGGCCCCAGCACCAGTGTTCTTTCCCTAAAACTGTACCTTTGTTTCCACAGTTTGCACAGCCCTGGTACACAGTTAAGTCCCTTGTAAAAGGTACCCCTGGTACCAAGGGCCCTGTGGTCACGGAAGGTCTCTAAGGGCTGCAGTATGTATTCTGCCACCCTAGGAGACCCCTCACTCAGCCCATGCACACTGCCTTGCAGCCTGGGTGTGCTGGTGGGGAGAAAAAGACAAAGTTGACATGACACCCCTCTCAGGGTGCCATGCCCACTGCCTGTGGCATAGGTAAGTCACCCCTCTAGCAGGCCTTACAGCCCTAAGGCATGGTGCACTATACCACCGGTGAGGGCATAGCTGCATGAGCAATATGTCCCTACAGTGTCTAAGTCCATTCTTGGACATTGTAACTGCAGTGTAGCCATATTGAGCACATGGTCTGGGGGTTTGCCATTACGAACTATACAGCACGTTAATGGCTACACTGAATACTGGGAAGTTTGGTATCACACGTCTCAGCACAATAAACCCACACTGATGCCAGTGTGGGATTTATTGAAAAATGCACACAGAGGGAATCTTGGAGATGCCCCCTGTATGTTAGCCCAACTGCTAATGTAGGACTGGCCGGTCTGTGCCAGCCTTCCTCTGTCAGATGAGTTTCTGACCACAGGGGGTGAGTGCCTTTGTGCACTCTGTGGTCAGAAACAAAGCCTGTCCTGGGTGGAGGTGCTTCACACCTCCCGCTGAAGGAACTGTAACACCTGACGGTGAGCCTCAAAGGCTCAAGCCTCGGGTTACAGTGCCCTAGGGCACTCCAGCTAGTGGAGATGATCACCACTTGGCGACAAGTCTGGTGGGAAAATTGGGGAAAACAGGAAGGAGTGACCATCCAGGCCAGGACCATCCCTAAGGTGTCACAATTTAATTTCAAGTATTCTAGTTTATTTTTATGTTCCACTGGTGGTAGTAGTAGTCAGTGTAATGTAATTCCCTTAATACTATGTGTTGCTAACCCAGATGAACAGTAACAGAGCATGATAAGTTTGAATTTGTTCTTTTTTTAAGGCAAGAAGTCATAACGTTTATAAGGAAACTTTTACTGGTAGCAGCCTGCCCTAAAATATATTTTAATAAATGTTAAAAATGTGAAAATCATCATGCCATGTTCATGTTGAAATCCTGTCATGAGGCCTTCTTAGACCCACATTGGTTCTCCATTTGTAGCTTAATTTGTAGCAGTTTCATATTTGACATTTTACACCTTTTTGGCTGCCATCACCTTTTAGCAATGACATGTTACACACTTCAAGCTTGCACACTATTTTTCTGTGAATACATTGTACATGCTGTTTATTTTTAGTTAGCTTTTCTTAACATATATTCTATATGCTTTGTTCAAGGCTAGAAACATAGAACAAGATGTCCTAGTGCTTGCAATGCCAGCTGGGAGACAACTTTTAACATCCAGACATATCATTGCATTTAAACTGTGCCTCTAACACAGTGTGGCTTTAATTCTATAAACAATACACTGACCCCGAACTGAACCTGAAGGGTTAGAAGAGCACTCCAGCCACAACAGTTCTGGAATGATTCCTGTGTTTAACATGCAGCTCTGCTGACATTGATCTCTCACCTTGCAGAGAAGGATTTCCAACATCACTCTAGACTGGCACCCTGGCTCAGCTTTCCAGGTATGGGGGATCTCAACCTATCCCATTAGAGTGACAGTTTAAATGTACTTTTTCCGCTCCAGTCTGAGCAACAGTAGAGAAAGAAAGTGTTGGACTTTGGAAGGGTCAGATTTACTATTTCCACTCCTATTTTTTAAGTAAAACCTTTAAAAAAGAGAACAAAATTGAGGATGAGTATGGTACCCTGCCTATGTCCTCACTTTTTTGCATCCAAATCAAGGCAAAGAGCAGTGGCATAGCAAGTGTGCCTGTGACCCAGATGGAAGTAATAAAGCCCCTTGCATTCTGTTTGGCTTGTAAAATACACCATTTATTGGAGATAAAAAGAAAACAGAGGCCTCGGCCCAGTGCCTCTGCACCAACTGCACCATTGATAACCAGACCCTGGCAAAAAGCAGTTGGTAGTGAAAAGGAGCATAGGTAATGTGTGTTAAATATTATGCTACTAGACATAGGAGTTGACCAATCTATTCTGCTTTGTCAAAATGAGAAGTCAGATTTCTGCAGGGAAGTGTTGAGTGTCATTTCAATGCAGTTTTGCAAACAAATTCAGGAAAGCAAAGTTATCCCATTGCCAAAGCACAAGATTTCTCTTGTAACGGTCACATTGGTGTATTTGTATTCCATGTTGGGTATTAATGCTTATTTTCCATCCATGCATAATGGATCCTCTGGCATTTTGCAAATGACAGATATTACTTGGTACCCAGAAGACCGGAGCCACAGTGCAGAATTCATATTATTATAATCCCTGCATTTATCCTTCATATATAATACTGTCTGGTTGTAGCTGAATCAGCTGGGAAATCTGAGGAAGAGGAGTAGTCGGAGGCGTGTACATGTTGATTTAAGCATAAAGAATCTATACATACTTACCTGTCGATATTTTTATCCTCAATATTTTGGCTATGATAATAAGGTATAACAGCATGCCCTTAGAAGATAATCAGTACCAACATCTTCACAGGAAAGGTACTGCAGAGGAAATCCCTCCTCTGCTATTGAACCATGCCTTTGAGTCCCTACCTCGAACTTTGAGGGTGGCATCTAAAAGGGCAGGGCTGTCTGGGCCTTTTGACAAGCCATCTGTGCACAACACTGCAGATCAGGCATTTGCAGTGTCCTCTTAAGGATATTGGGGATTCTGGTCAAGAAATATTTGTAGCCCTTGTATGGAACACATTTCTGTTTTATTACCAGTTTCCTTCTACCTCAAGGTCCTATGATGCCAAACAATATTAAATGACATGTTAATTTATTAATAGGAGCACACAAAAACAGTTGAAATATTTCTTGCTCAGGCCTCCCTTAGAATGTCACAGGGTAGAGAGAGTCAGAGGAAGAGGTAAGAAGAGAGTGAGAGCAGCTTAGACAGAGAAATAGGATACACAGACTTAAGTAGAGAGAAACTGTACTCTACCAGGGGCCCCCTTGAAAGGTGGGGGCCCCGAAGAATTGCCCATTGTGCCCATGCCTTAAAACGTATCAGGACATTTGTGTTTCTCCTGCAATTTTGAAATTGTACATGCTGAGCTCTATGCAAAATTCATTTGAGATTAATTCATTGGAAATGTTAGACTATCACCAGCACCTATATTATAATGAGGGCCAGTGATGGGATGTGCGTTTGAATGGAACCTAGAAAGGGCCAGTAGAAAATAAAACAGCCAAAATTCACAGGCACCACTACCATAGGAGCTTATCCTGTTAGTGATTTTTTCCAGATACAAATTTAACTCATAAAAATATTTATTTGAAAACATGCAATATCACAAAGAGGTGAACACATAAGTTATGTTTGTAGTCAGAGTACAATTCACCCATTAACGTCTACACAATAACGTGGCTTACAAACTAGCTAGAGCTCTGTTGTAGACAATTCATGCACATAATCAAATCCTACAGATTCAGGAAAAGTGCCACCAAATTTCTTTCATACTGTATGAGATATCTGCCGACAAGCCATCATCAGGGCAACTAACGTATGAATGCATGGAAGCACTCAATGGTATTGTGGTACATGCATATTAGAAAATGCTGAAAATGGGATGGACACTCTCTGCTATTCGATATTAGGAAGGGATACCCTTGACACGCCCCTTCCTAATACCCAGTTGGTATGTATGCGCAATTCCAAATTGCGATTCGGTAACATGTTACTGAATCGCAAATTGGAACTCATACATACCAACGTGTATTTTTTAGGTCGCAAATGGCCCGATTGGAACTTTTGCAACCGCAAAAATGCATGATACGTATGGCCCATAGTATTATAGTGCTGTGGCGTGGGGCGACAGATGGAACAAGAGAACATAGAAGGAAGGGTGGGGATGGATGGAAGGAAGGATAAAATAAGAAAGAACAGGGGAAGGGAAGGAAGATGGGGAGAAGGAGAGAAATAATGAGCAAGAGAAGGAAGTAAGGAATTAAAGAACGACTGAAAGAAGGATGGGGAAATAAAGGAAATTTCAGAATTACCTTAGGAAGAGCAATCTCTTGAACGACTACTGAACTTACTTGCCTCAGATGCTCACTCAATGCTTTTGCATACGTTTAAAACGGGGGTTTTGAGAAAACATTGCAATATTAGCACGACAGTTATGTAAACTACAAAATGTAGAGAAAGTGAAATAAGAGATCTATTACTGACATGATTATAGGAAGAGTTTAAGCACGAGTTTAAGCATGGTTTGCAACTGGCATTTAACTAATGAAGACCTGATTTTAAACAGAGATAACTCTGCAATGGCTTTCAAGATGGACAATGGCTAGTAAAACGAAAGGGCGACCTTAGCGCTAAGTGCCACAAAGCACAGCAAAGCACTCGGTTGATACACTTAACCATTACAAAAATTCAAAATTTTGCAGCCCCTCACGAGTACCCACACAAACATTAGTAAATAATAACCCTGTAGGTTGTCTATTGTCTCATTCAGACTTTCCTCTGGTTTAGAGATTTCTTCAGCGTCCCTCTTCTGAGCCCCTGGATTCTGTGTATTTGAAATTTATTACCATGAAGGTGAATTTTCTGGGGGCAAAAATCTTCTGCTCGATGAATTGATGACCTTTTATCTTTATTTTGCAGACCCCCTTTTCATAGAATTTCGGATGATGGTGTAATTTTGAATATATACATATATATATATTTTTTGTAGGTAACCACCCCCATAACATCATCTGTCTATGGTTGCTTTAAATGCAACAACGGAATCGGTGCGGGTTTGAACAGGGAGTTTGTGCATCTTTGATACTGAAATGTTTAGGCAATGTCTTTAACTTCATTTAACATGACAAGTTTGTATGGGTGTGCTACATGCTGAAGATGAGTAGAATCTTCTTGAGAAGGCCAGCAGATGGCAACAGCGAGAAACACTTTCTTCTCTGCTCCCTCAGTGTTTCATAAATGAAGCGTAAGCGATCATAGCTGGCAGGTGCACTGAATCACAATGCAAAAAAACACGTCTGCCCTGCGCCACGTCCTTGGCAAAGCTCCCTTAAAATCGATTCTAAATCCGGAACGGATAATTAATGTTTCCCAGAATGGAATGCATGTGAAAGCCGGTTAGTTGTTCCCTGCCGACATCAAGGAGCACATCCCTTGCCGGTAAAGAAGTTTACATCTGGTAAACGCTGTTTTGCGATCCGAAAGTCAGTCTGCAATTGGTACAGCGTGCAATATGTTTTTCTGAGAGATTCTCGAAAACATAGATTGTGCAAAAAAGGGGCATGTATAGTATACATTTCAGTAAAGAAAATAAGGGAAATACTACCGCTTAAGTTATAACCCAAACTGAATTTACTATCCAGCTCCTTCTCAGATCACTTATCACTTATAAAGCTTTCGTCCTCCTGCCAGAGTTATAAAGCCCCTACCTTCAATTTTAACCAGTGTTTAAACTGCATGGAAGCCCTCCTCCTTGTAGGCCCAGGGTGACCACCTGGCAAGGAGGCAAATTCTGGACAGGACTGTAAAAAGTTCAGGACAAAGGGTTAAAATTCGGGACAAAAATTCAGGACAAAGGGTCAAAATTCAGGACAAAATGGAAAGAAAAAAGGTCAGTTTTACTGACACATCCAAGAAGAGGCCATACCCCACTACTTTAACAGTGCATTTATTTACTATTTTCCACAAACCACTATTGATTCACTATGGTCTTTTTGTGATTGCCTCTAGGTATGCTACATTCAGGTGGCACATTACATTTTTATTCAATAGTAAATTAATGCCCTTGAGCACTGTGTCAAGGCCATCACTCCTCCCCAAATGTTTCCACTCTTACTTGGAGAGAATTCAATAGCAACATTTTGCTTATGTTTCTAAACATTTTCAAACCCATGGCAAACAGCTGGGGAAAAATAAAGGTAAGTGACCTTCCGCTGGTTCAAACAAGTTGAACAAAAACATCTGGCTCATCTCAACCTCCAGTGGACTTTAAACCTAGAAAAGATTATTAAGGCATAGCAGATGGTGAGGGCGAAAGTCTCACACCTAATGTCAGGATGTGAGGTACCCACAACTTGTGCATCCGGGACTCTATATTTTTCTCAGAACTGGGAGCCTGGACTACCATTCAAAAAGAATTAAAGAGGAGTATGAAATCAAAATCAGATGGGAGAGCCACAGCAACTACATTAAATGGTTGTTGCTAAGAACTAGATAAATAAGGACAAGAAAAACAAGGTGGGACAACTCCTAAAATCAGACAAGATGGGTCCGCCATGAGTAGCAGAAAATATTGCATATCCGGGAAGTTGTCTGGGCAGAGAGGAGAGAAAGAGAAGAGACACTGTCAACTGGTTGAACAAGCAGCAGGCAAACTCTTCTGGTGCAATGGTCCCCTTGTCATGCTTGTGAAGAGTGGGTAGGCGTCAGACCTCTTGGAAGGTTGTGCTGAGCAATTGCCCACTCTGTCCCTGTCTTAAAATGGCTTTGCAGTCGAGTCAAGGCCAAGCCACTGGCCGATCTCCAAGCGCCAAAGTGCACGTAGGACCTTCAAAATATTTGGGATGTAAATTACACAAGCAAAACGTAAGAGCAAGATAAAGATTTTAACATGTAAGACGTGTTTTCATTAATACATGGTAGTGTTTACCCTTCATATACAATTAGTCTCCAAATTGAACTGGGAAACAGTTACCTTTCGACACCTAGAGATCAATATTGACCACTCCCCCACTGATTTGCAAAATGAAAATCTGGGCAATCTTGGTGGCTCGCTGGCTGTCTGGCCATTCCCTGCATGAGATTGGGTTTACCCATAAAGACTTTTTTTAAGGAGGCTTACTGCACTACTCATGTTTTCCTACTTACCATTCTACAGAAAGCAACAAGGGGCTATTCCACACAACTTTCTGTTACCTTTCTAGACCAATTACCTCACTAACACGAAGAAACCCTACTCTCCTGCACTGCCTTTGCTAGGCCTTCACACTCTCACAGGACGGGTACAGTCAGGGCAACTCTATCAGTGGCATGCTGCAGGCTTCTCAAAATTGGAGGATTTGTTTTCTGATGGTGAGATACTAAGGGCCAGATGTAGCAAAAATCCAATTTGCGAGTTGCAAATTGCGAGTCCTTCTGACTCGCAATTTGCAACTCGCAAATTGGTATGCAGAACGGTGTCTCAGACACCGTCTGCGAGTCGGTATGGGGTCGCAAAGACCCACTTCATTAATATTAATGAGGTGGGTCGCAAATTGCGGCCCCATAGCGAGTCTAGGCACTCGCAAACATGGAGGCCTGCTGTCGTCAGCAGACCTCCATGTTCGTGACTGCTTTATCAATAAAGCAGTTTTTTTTTTTTTTAAGTGTAGCCCGTTTTCCTTAAAGGAAAACGAGCTGCACTTAAAAAAAAAACGAAACCTTTAGTTTCGGTATTTTTTCAGGGCAGGTAGTGGTCTCTTGGACCACTACCTGCCCTGAAAAAATAATTTTGGGTCCATTCACAAAGTGGAAGGGGTCCCATGGCGACCCCTTCCAATTTGCGAGTGGGTTACCATCCACTTGAAGTGGATGGTAACTACGATACCCTTTGCGACCGCATATGCGATCGCAAATGGTATTGCATTCCACTCCGAATCGCAAATAGGAAGGGAACACCCCTTCCTATTTGCGATTCTGAAATGCATATTGCGAGTCGGTCCCGACTCGCAATATGCATTTCTGCATAGGGAAATGCGTTTAGCGAGTCGCAAACGGCACTTTTTGCCGTTTGCGACTCGCTAAATGTTTCCTGCACCTGGCCCTAGATTTCTAAACCCTTATGACTGACTACAATCTTCACCTGTATCAACTCCTTACTTATGAACATCCTAAACAATCATTAAATACCCTAGTTCATGTCTGCCACCTACCGCCAACCCCACATGCGGTGTACCTAACACTCTACATCATAGGGACTTGTGGCACACTCATAAAATGGGATTACAGAGCTCCCCTGAAACATGGAGACCACTCCAGGGCTTCACTCCATACTACATGGGAGACTGACATGGCCAATCCTCTGCACAATGTGGACTGGGCTAAAGAAAATTGGAGTATCCCGACAAAGTATCCTGCTGCTGCCATTGTAAGTATGCTCAATTTAATATTCTGAAATAAGCCTACCTTACACCTGCCCTGTGACGGGCTGGAACCTGTTCGTCCGTACTCGGACTTCACCTGTGCTGACACTGCCACTGGTGGGCCCAGGCAGCCCAGTTTACCGTCCCGTGATTGGCTGGACGCTTTCAAGCGGCGGGATGTCAAGAAGTTAAAATCGCCGCTACCGGAGTTTACGGCGTCCGGGGTTTGTGAGGAAGGAGTTTGAGGCGATCGAGGACCAGTGAAGTACCATCAAAACGAGGAGACGGACGGAAACCATACAGACGTCGGGAGCGGAAGACGGAGCCAAAGAACTACACGGAGGCAGGTGGAGCACTCGTATCCTGGAGGTGACGGCTGGAGACGAACATCGGACACCCTGAAGCCCAGAGACCGGGAGGACGAGCTGCTGCATCCCGCCACGCTTCCGGAGAAGCGTGGCAGTACAAGTGCGTGGGATCACGAGCCTGAACCTGAGTAAAAGCGGGGAGAGAGAGAGAGAGAGAGAGAGAGAGTCGAACAAGGGCACAAACACAGCACAACAAGGGGAGAAGGAGTGAAAGGAAGGGTGGGGGAGGGCTGGAAAACACTTACCACTAACGCCGTAGAGTACAGCAAGAGTCTAAATCACCGAAGTCATCGCACACAGGATCACGAGCACTATAGAGGGGGGGAAAGAACAAAACCATAGAAAGAAAGGATGTTAAACATAAAAAAAACACTGGAATGACTAGTATCAGGAATAGAAAGTGAGGATAAAAAGGAAAAGAAATGCAATACTTACCATACGACAGAAGTACCTAGTCCACTTACCCTTTCTGTTCTCTTCTTTCTGCATGTACCTCCCGGGGAATCCCTACGGAAGTGGAACAGAAAAGAGGAGAGTGAAGACCTGACTACAGACAACCCCATACCACCTTCTACCCAGCAATTAATGACCATAATCACGTACCTGCACTTGCTTCATCCATATTATTCCAATAAAACTTCTTTGTTTTCACACTTGGAACTCTGTCGGAGTGATTCATTCCCTACCATCCAGTCACATGCCCAAATTAACAAAATATACATGGGAGCCGTAGCTGCATGTTCTTGCTGTATGCAATCAGATGCCGATTTGCTTCTTAAGCTTTGGTCTTGCCCCATTTTCCTTTCATATTGGCAGAGAGTGCTTGAGGTGCTGTCAACCACAATGGGCCATGTACTAACAAGTTCCCCAGAAGTGATCCTATTGGGGGTATGCCCCTGCCGTAGGTTCGAGAAACCCTCCACTAAGTTCCTCAACTTGTTTCTTCTTCTGGCAAAATGCAAAATCACGCTGCACTGGAGGGATTCACTTTCTCCAAGTATCGTAAGTTGGACCAAGGTATCACTCTCTTGGTTTTAATCTGACAGCAACCTGTTATTCAGAGAGGAATGAGCAGGTCTGCGAAAATATTTCATTGCACAGCCGTGGGATATTTTGGTGGCAGGTTTCAAAGTCTGCACCAAGGATGACAACTCTCCCCTTTTAAACCACCCCGACATATAATCTTGGTTTCTATGTACTAGTTGTTCTTGCCATAACTAGGCAAGTATACAAGGCAGTGATCTAAGAGCACCTATCTGACACACATTCATTATTTCTCCCCTAGAACACTTTCTTCTAAGCACCACAGGGTTCATTGCTCTGCTTCTCTATCCTGATAGGTAAGGCAGCGGCAACTGGGCTTGGGGAGTAAGGAGAGGCAGTTTGTTATGGATCAGTTTGTTAAACAGAAAAATGTAAAAATTGTGTTATAACTCTTCATAAATGTTTGTAGCCCACCACTGTTCTTCTGTAAATGTACGAATTAATCTGTTGCTACATATCTGGCTACTATCCTCTTTTGACATACAACAATAACATCTTTAAAAACACATATGGTAGTGTTTCAATTTCGTACATTTGATCACAATGTTGCATTGAAATTTATATGAAGTGAAAGTTTCTAATCATAAAATATTAAAACATTCATTAAATCTCTTTCCTGACAACATCAGGAGTGAACAAAATGAACCAATTATCTGGTGTTCGTTACATCATGGCCAATATTATTGTTATGGCTAGTGGAATATTACAAGCTTATAAAACATATCAGTGATTTTTTTATTAACATTCCAACTTAAACTGAATTATTTGAAAGTGCTCTCACATGTTACTTTCAAGTAAATTAGACACATGAAGTAGAATGATTTGACTTAGATCACACAATTTGTCATACAGGAAATCTGGGATTTGAACTCAGGCTTTCTGATCACACATAGTGCACTTAAGCCACTGATTAGGTTTATTTATTTTTCTCAATCCCCTTTAAAACCAGAAGACAGAGTTTTTGTACAATTTTGTAGAATGAATAGTACACTGTATTAAAGAAATACAAATCATAGGTGAATCCGAAACAACTCCTAAAAAAAAAGGTGCATAATGAAGGTAAAGGAAGGCAGGACGCCATATGCTAATTCCACTGGCTTTTTCACACATAACATAGCTATTCAATGCAGCAGTCAAAGTCCATTAAAAACAAATTGATACTGCTGTGGGACAGGGTCAGTGAGTGCAGAGGTGGATATAGGAAAGCACCCTCTTTTTGGCATGGTTACCCACACTTTTGCCTGCTATCAGTGAGCTTGAACTGTTTTCACTGGGATCCTGCTAACCAGGACCCCAGTGATTGTGCTGTCTCCCTCTAAATTTGGTTCCTTAGGACTTTGCACACCCCACAATTGGCATACTGGTGCCCACCTATAAGTCCTTAGTATATGGTACTTAGGTACCCAGGGCATTGGGGCACCAGGGGTTCCCCATGGGCTGCAGCCTGTATTATGCCACCCATGGGAGCCCATGCAAAATGTGCCTGCAGGCCTGCCATTGCAGCTTGTGTGAAAAGGTGCATGCACTCTTTCACCACAGGTCACTGCACCAGGTCACTGTAAGGCACCCCTATGGCAGGCCCTCCTAGCCCAGAGGGCAGGGTATAGGTACCAGTGTGTGAAGGCACCCCTGCATGAGCAGAGGCACCCCTATGAACTGCAGTTCCATTGCACTGGACTTCACAAGTGCAGGGAAGCCATTTTACCCATGTACTGGAAAAAGGTCATTTACCTGTGTCCAGCTACATGATGACAACTTCAAACCTGGCCATGTTTGGTATCAATCATGTCGGAATCATACCCCAATACTGTTGCCAGTATTGGTTGTATGATTCCAAGCACTTTGGGGCCTCCTTAGAGGACTCTTAATATTGCTTCTACCAGTATTCCGGGTTTTTCAGTGCTGCTTCCACCCCTCAGACAGGTTTCTGCCCTCCTGCTGGTTGACCAGCTCAAGCAGGGGGAGGCAGGACAAGGGATTTCCTGTGGGGGAGAGAGGCAACAACATCTCCCCTTGGAAATAGGTGTTACATGGCTTGGGAGGGGAAGCCTCTCCAAGCCACCGGTATGCTTTGAAGGGCACATTTGGTGCACTCCTTGCATAAACCGGTTTGCACCATCCCAGGGACCCCTCGTCCCTGTTCTGGCATGAAACTGGACAAAGGAATGGGAAGTGACCACTCCCCTCTCCATCACCACCCCAGGGATGGTGCTCAGAGCTCCTCCAGGTGGCCACTTGATTCTGCCATCTTGAATCCTAGGTGGGCAGAGGCTCCTGGGAGCATTTGAGTGGCCAGATCAGGCCGGTGATGTCACAGCCCCCTCCTGATGGGTGGTCACCTTGTTAGGTGACCAAGCCCCCTTCTTGGGCTATTTAGGGTCTCCCTTTTGGGTGGGTCCTCAGATTCAATGTGCAAGATTCCAACAGGACTTCTCTGCATCAATTACTTCATCTTCTGGCCATTAGACCCGCAACCAGACTCTTCAGGAACCGACAATCTGCAACTCCAGCAATGACTCCGCTTTGCAACATTGTTTCTTTGGCACCTTTCAGCAACTGCAATATTTCCCTGGCTGTACATCCTCTGAGGTTGACGAGACTCCAGCCTGAACCAAGAAGTAAGAAGTAATTTCCCCTGGAGTGAAGGAGTCACTCCCTTGCATCAACAGGCACCAACTGCTACAACAACTGGCTGCGTGGATCTGCTCTCCTCTGGAACTGCATGGATCCTGCATTACAGGTCATGGTCTGCAGTGGTCCCATTGATCCCTTTTGACAGCTGTCCAACTTAGAAGATGGTAAGCCCTTGCATCTCTTTGCAGAAGAGTACCCCTGTGTACCTCAACTCTTGCAGCTACCAAGGCTTGTTTGCTCCTGCTGCAAGGGATATTCAGGCTTCGTGTAGCCCCGTACCCCAGCACTTGTTCCTGCCAAGCACAGTCTCTTCTCTGCTGCTCCAGTGACGTGGGACTCCTCTTCAGGCATGCTGAGTGGCCTTCAGAGCGACTTGCTGTGCCTGCTGCCAGTGGGTTGCCTGTGGGAGCTCCATCCTCTTCTGGTGACTCTCCTGATTGCTGAGGGTCTGCTGTGGGACACCATCTGCATCACTTCAGGGACTCCTCTTCAGCTCCTGTGCTGCACAGTTAGTCTTCTTCGTCCCCCATAGATGGGGCATCCACAGAAGGGCGGGCAGTGGCTTTTGCCACGACCGGACACTCCATCACAAACTGGACTTGGTCCTCTTCCTTTGCAGGTCCTCTTCTGCCAGAATCCACCTTTGGGTTCTTCCAGTCTGGTCTGGGTCTTGCACAATCCTTTTCCAAAGTCCTCCTGTTGGTTTTGGGGAAAACCAGGTATTTACCTCTGCTCTCCTGGTCACTGCGGGTCACTCTGGTACTCACCTCTTAGGGATTCTAGTTCCTCTATTTCCCCTCTAATGATTCCACTTCCTTGGGTGGGAGACTGTATCTCACATTCCACCTATTTTGTATATGGTTTGGCCCTCCCCTAGGGGCTACACTATTTTCTAATACATTTGCCAATGCTTGTTGTTGTTATCCTTCTTACTGATTGCTATTGTGTATATATTTATAGTGTTTACTTACCTCCAGTTGGGGGGGGACTGCCTATTAGTGTTCTAGTATTTATGTTATAATAAAGTGCCTTTATTTTTGTAACACTGTGTGGTTCTTTCATGTGTGACAGTGCTGTGTGATTATAGTGGTATTGCATAAGCGTTGCATGTCTCCTAGATAAGTCTTGGCTGCTCATCCACAGCTACCTTTAGAGAGCCCTGGCTTCTCTGACACTGCCTACACTTCCCTAACAGAGGATACCTGGACCTGGTATAAGGTGATAACACCATAGATTCTCACCAAACACCAGGCCAGCTTCCTACAGTGGCATCAAAGGCAAGGCTAAAAAGAACATAATGTTCTGTAACCATTTTGCTGATCTTTCACCATCAAGTAACAACATATAAAATAACACACACCTTAAATGAAGAATACATTGAAGTTAAACTAATCAATGGGAAATGCACTATTTTATGTTATAAAACCTCTATTCGTTAATGTGATCATAACAGATGTCTGTGTGCAATCAGAGGCCCATAGAATTGAATCTCATTGGGTGAAGCAGAGAATGTGACATGTGTATTTTTAGTGTCACACGGTCCCTGAAAGCACTGCGAATATGTAAGTCACTTTCAGGGCAACTTGAATTATGCGATTGCCAGGCTGTGTCATTTTTCCTCATAATTATGAATCTGCCGCATTTGCCACTTAATCCATCATCTGCTGCATAATCTTCAGACTTTGACTTACAAAAAACATTGTTTCTAGCTCCACTTGTTCAAAAGTTACTAAAATCACAACAACAAGTTTTGCAACACAGTCAAGAGTCCTTTGCAAGGTTTGACCTCTCACCTTTCTATTGCTATGTTTGGGTGCTAAGCTGAGGTGCAACCTATGCTCAGACAGTGTTAACAATTGTAAAAATGTGAAAATAATGAAGTAATACTATCAATGTGCCGTATTACTCTGGAAAATTTGCCTTTTCTTGCTGTATTACTTAGTCAACACTGCATAATATTTTGGCCTTCTTCTGTCACATAATTCCAGTGGCCCTGATCATGATGTTAAACGTGAATTAGACACAGTATAATATAGGCTGCCATAAAATGCATACATAAATCTAGGTTAGAGATAAAAAGTGCTTCTTCTGTATAGATTTCAATAATAAGCTGATTATAGCTAGTACATACATGTTTTATAAATGTCCAGTAAAAGCAGGCACTCCACAGCTCAGCTTGGAACACCCTTGCAATACCTCTCTGTAGGAAGTTGGCTCTGTATGTACCATTTCAAAGTAAGAAATAGCATGCACAGAGTCCAAGGGTTCCCCTTAGAGGTAAGATAGTGGCAAAAAGAGATAATTCTAATGCTCTATTTTGTGGTAGTGTGGTCGAGCAGTAGGCTTATCAGAGGGTAGTGTTAAGCATTTGTTGTACACACACAGGCAATAAATGAGGAACACACACTCAAAGACAATTCCAGGCCACTAGGTTTTTATATAGAAAAATATATTTTCTTAGTTTATTTTAAGAACCACAGGTTCAAGATTTACAATCAATACTTCAAATGAAAGGTACTTCACCTAGGTATTACAGGAACTTTGAATCAGCAAAATAGCATGTACAGTTTTGGCAAAAATGGTAATAAGCTATTTTAAAACTAGACACAGTGCAAATTTCAACAGTTCCTGGGGGAGGTAAGTATTTGTTAGTTTTGCAGGTAAGTAAACCACCTACAGGGTTAAAAGTTGGGTCCAAGGTAGCCCACTGTTGGGGGTTCAGGGCAACCCCAAAGTTACCACACCAGCAGCTGAGGGCCGGTCAGGTGCAGAGGTCAAACTGGTGCCCAAAACGCATAGGCTTCAATGGAGAAGGGGGTGCCCCGGTTCCAGTCTGCCAGCAAGTAAGTACCCATGACTTCGGAGGGCAGACCAGGGGGGTTTTGTAGGGCACCGGGGGGGACACAAGTCAGCACAGAAAGTACACCCTCAGTGGCACGGGGGCGGCTGGGTGCAGTGTGCAAACAGGCGTCAGGTTCGCAATAGGTTTCAATGGGAGACCCAGGGGTCTCTTCAGCGAAGCAGGCAGGCAAGGGGGGGGGGGGCTCTTCGGGGTAGCCACCACCTGGGCAAGGGAGAGGGCCACCCGGGGGTCCCTTCTGCACTGGAGGTCGGATCCTTCAGGTCCTGGGGTCTACGGGTGCAGTGTCTTTACCAGGCGGCGGGTTCTTTGAAGCAGGCAGTCGCAGTCAGGGGGAGCCTCTGGATTCCCTCTGCAGGCGTCGCTGGGGGGGCTCAGGGTGGTCAACTCTGGCTACTCACAGGGTCGCAGTCACCGGGGAGTCCTCCCTGTAGTGTTGTTTCTCCACAGGTTGAGCCGGGGGCGTCGGGTGCAGAGTGGAAAGTCTCACGCTTCCGGCGGGAAACGTGGAGTCCTTTTAAAGTTGTTTCTTTGTTGCAAGTTTTGGTTTCTTTGGAACAGGGCCGCTGTCCTCGGGAGTTCTTGGTCCTTTTAGATGTAGGGTAGTCCTCTGAGGCTTCAGAGGTCGGGCTGGGGCCAAAACAGTTGTTGTCTCCGTCTTCTCTGCGGGGCTTCAGGACAGCAGTCCTTCTTCGTCTTAGGTTACAGGAATCTGTTTTCCTAGGTTCTGGGGACCCCTAAATACTCAATTTAGGGTGGTGTTTAGGTCTGAGGGGTTAGTAGCCAATGGCTACTAGCCCTGAGGGTGGCTACACCCTCTTTGTGCCTCCTCCTGAGGGGAGGGGGTCACATCCGTAATCCTATTGGGAGAATCCTATATCTGCAAGATGGAGGATTTCTAAAAGTCAGAGTCACCTCAGCTCAGGGCACCTTAGGGGTTGTCCTGACTGGCCAGTGACTCCTCCTTGTTTTTCTCATTATCTCCTCCGGCCTTGCCGCCAAAAGTGGGGCTGTGGTGGGAGGTGGCAGGCATCGCCACTAGCTGGAATGCCCTGTGGCGCTTTAACAAAGGGGGTTAGCCTTTGAGGCTCACCACCAGGTGTTACAGCTCCTGCAGGGGGAGGTGAGAAGCACCTCCACCCAGTACAGGCTTTGTTACTAGCCACAGAGTGACAAAGGCACTCTCCCCATGTGGCCAGCAACATGTCTGGTGTGTGGCAGGATGGCAAAACTAGTCAGCCAACACTGGAAGTCGGGTATGTTTTCAGGGGGCATCTCTAAGATGTATTTAACAATAAAATGTACATTGGCATCAGTGTGCATTTATTGTGCTGAGAAGTTTGATACCAAACTTCCCAGTTTTCAGTGTAGCCATTATGGTGCTGTGTAGTTTGTGTTTGACAGACTCCCAGACCATATACTCATGGCTACCCTGCACTTACAATGTCTAAGGTTTTGCTTAGACACTGTAGGGGCATAGTGCTCATGCACTTATGCCCTCACCTGTGGTATAGTGCACCCTGCCTTAGGGCTTTAAGGCCTGCTAGAGGGGTGACTTATCTATGCCATGGGCAGTGTGAGGTTGGCATGGCACCCTGAGGGGAGTGCCATGTCGACTTAGTCATTTTCTCCCCACCAGCACACACAAGCTGGCAAGCAGTGTGTCTGTGCTGAGTGAGGGGTCCCTAGGGTGGCATAAGACATGCTGCAGCCCTTAGAGACCTTCCCTGGCATCAGGGCCCTTGGTACCAGGGGTACCAGTTACAAGGGACTTACCTGGATGCCAGGGTGTGCCAATTGTGGAAACAAAGGTACAGGTTAGGAAAGAACACTGGTGCTGGGGCCTGGTTAGCAGGCCTCAGCACACTTTCAAATCATAACTTGGCATCAGCAAAGGCAAAAAGTCGGGGGTAACCATGCCAAGGAGGCATTTCCTTACACAACTCCCCCCCCAAACGAAAGAGGATGAGACTAACCTTTCCCAAGAGAGTCTTCATTTTCTAAGTGGAAGAACCTGGAAAGGCCATCTGCATTGGCATGGGCAGGCCCAGGTCTGTGTTCCACTATAAAGTCCATTCCCTGTAGGGAGATGGACCACTTCAACAGTTTTGGATTTTCACCTTTCATTTGCATTAGCCATCTGAGAGGTCTGTGGTCAGTTTGAACTACAAAGTGAGTACCAAAGAGGTATGGTCTCAGCTTCTTCAGGGACCAAACCACAGCAAAGGCCTCCCTCTCAATGGCACTCCAACGCTGCTCCCTGGGGAGTAACCTCCTGCTAATGAAAGCAACAGGCTGGTCAAGGCCATCATCATTTGTTAGGGACAAAACTGCCCCTATCCCATGTTCAGAGGCATCAGTCTGCACAATGAACTGCTTGGAGTAATCTGGAGCTTTTAGAACTGGTGCTGTGCACATAGCCTGTTTCAGGGTGTCAAAGGCCTGTTGGCATTCTACAGTCCAGTTTACCTTCTTGGGCATTTTCTTGGAGGTAAGTTCTGTGAGGGGTGTCACTATTGATCCATATCCCTTCACAAACCTCCTGTAGTACCCAGTCAAGCCAAGGAATGCCCTGACTTGAGTCTGGGTTTTTGGAGCTACCCAGTCCAGAATAGTCTGGATCTTGGGTTTGAGTGGCTGAACTTGGCCTCCACCTACAAGGTGTCCCAAGTAAACCACAGTTCCTGCCCTATCTGGCATTTGGATGCCTTGATAGAGAGGCCTGCTGCTTACAGGGCCTTCAAAACCTTCTTCAGGTGGACCAGATGATCCTGCCAGCTGGAGCTACAGACAGCAATATCGTCAAGATAAGCTGCACTGAAGGACTCCAAGCCAGCAAGGACTTGATTCACCAACCTTTGGAAGGTGGCAGGGGCATTCTTTAAACTAAAGAGCATAACAGTAAACTGTTAGTGCCCATCAGGTGTGGAGAATGCTGTCTTTTCCTTTGCTGCTGGTGCCATTTTGATTTGCCAGTACCCTGCTGTCAAGTCAAAGGTACTTAAGTATCTGGCAGCACCTAGTTTGTCAATCAATTCATCTGCCCTTGGAATGGGATGGGCATCTGTCTTGGTGACAGAATTAAGTCCTCTGTAGTCCACACAAAACCTCATCTCTCTCTTTCCATCCTTGGTTTGAGGTTTGGGGACTAAGACCACTGGGCTAGCCCAAGGGCTGTCAGAGTGCTCAATGACTCCCAATTCCAGCATCTTGTGGACCTCCACTTTGATGCTTTCTTTAACTTGGTCAGACTGTCTGAAAATGTTGTTCTTGACAGGCATGCTGTCTCCTGTGTCCACATCATGAGTACACAGGTGTGTCTGACCAGGGGTTAGGGAAAAGAGCTCAGCAAGCTGTTGTAAGACTTTCCTACAGTCAGCTTGCTGTTGGTCAGAGAGGGTGTCTGAATAGATCCCTCCATCTACTGAGCCATGTTTAGGGTCTGTGGAGAGGAGATCAGGGAAAGGTTCACTCTCAGCTTCCTGGTCCTCATCTGTTACCATCAACAGATTCACATCTGCCCTGTCATGAAAGAGTTTGAGGCGGTTCACATGGATCACCCTTTTGGGGGTCCTGCTAGTGCCTAGGTCTACCAGGTAGGTGACCTGACTCTTTCTTTCTAGCACTGGGTAAGGGCCACTCCATCTGTCCTGAAGTGCCCTGGGAGCCAGAGGCTCCAGAACCCAGACTTTCTGCACTGGCTGAAACTCAACCATAGCAGCCTTTTGGTCATACCACATCTTCTGGAGTTGTTGGCTGGCCTCAAGGTTTTTGCTTGCCTTTTCCATGTACTCTGCCATCCTGGAACGTAGGCCTAGTACATAGTCCACTATATCTTGTTTAGGCTCATGAAGAGGTCTCTCCCAGCCTTCTTTTACAAGAGCTAGTGGTCCCCTGACAGGATGGCCAAACAGAAGTTCAAAGGGGGAAAACCCTACTCCCTTCTGAGGCACCTCTCTGTAGGCGAAAAGCAGACATTACAAGAGGACATCCCATCTCCTTTTGAGCTTTTCAGGGAGCCCCATGATCAAGCCTTTCAATGTCTTGTTAAATCTTTCTACAAGACCATTGGTTTGTGGATGGTATGGTGTGGTGAATTTGTGAGTCACTCCACAATCATTCCACATATGTTTCAGGTACGCTGACATGAAGTTGGTACCCCTGTCAGACACCACCTCCTTAGGAAACCCCACTCTGATAAATATATCAATGAGTGCTTTAGCTACTGCTGGGGCAGTAGTGGACCTAAGGAGAATTGCTTCAGGGTACCTAGTGGCATGATCCACTACCACTAGGATATACTGGTTCCCTGAGGCTGTGGGAGGTTCAAGTGGACCCACTATGTCCACACCCACTGTTTTAAAGGGGAACCCCACCACTGGAAGTGGAATTAGGGGGGCCTTTGGGTGTCCACCTTTCTTACCACTAGCTTGACAGGTGGCACAGGAGACACAAAACTCCTTTACCTTCTGGGACATGTTGGGCCAAAAGAAATGGTTAACTATCCTTTCCCAAGTCTTGGTTTGTCCCAAATGCCCAGCAAGTGGAATATCATGAGCTAAGGTCAGAATGAACTTCCTAAACTCCTGAGGCACTACCACTCTCCTAGTGCACCAGGTTTGGGATCTCTTGCCTCAGTGTAGAGGAGTCCATCTTCCCAATAGACTCTATGTGTTCCAGTGATTTTTCCTTTGGTCTCTTCAGCAGCTTGCTGCCTAAGGCCTTCAA
The DNA here is from genome assembly GCF_031143425.1 of Pleurodeles waltl. Classification (NCBI taxonomy): domain Eukaryota; kingdom Metazoa; phylum Chordata; class Amphibia; order Caudata; family Salamandridae; genus Pleurodeles; species Pleurodeles waltl. The sequence goes on along the minus strand of NC_090440.1, from coordinate 725,492,495 downwards.
GAGAGGGACAGGTTTCTTGCCCCTTACACAACTGTTCCCTTGTGGGTACCCCTGGGCCTAAGAGTTCAACCTGATAAGGTTCTAACTCCATGGGCTCAGTTTCCTCAGAGGGCAGAACTTCTTCCTAGGAAGAGAGGTTCCCTTTCTTTTGTTGTGTTGAAGCTGGTTCCCCAGTCTTCTTTCCTTTTCTCTTGGAGGGTTGGGCCATTTTTCCAGGCTCCAACACCACTTTTTCACCCTGAGCCTTGCACTGTGCCCTTGTCTTGACACGCACCAGTTCAGGGATACCCAGCATGGCTGCATGGGTTTTGAGTTCTACCTCAGCCCATGCTGGGGACTCCAGGTCATTTCCAAGCAAACAGTCTACAGGAATATTTGAGTAGACCACCACCTGTTTCAGGCCATTGACCCCTCCCAACTCTCAAGTTACCATAGCCATGGGATGTAATTTAGTCTGATTGTCAGCGTTGGTGACTGGATAAGTTTGTCCAGCCAGGTATTGACCAGGGGAAAACAGTTTCTCTGTCACCATGGTGACACTGGCGCCTGTATCCCTCAGGCCTTCTACACTAATCCCATTAATCAAGAGCTGCTGCCTGTATTTTTGCATATTAGGGGGCCAGGCAGCCAGTGTGGCTAAGTCCACCCCACCCTCAGAGACTAATGTAGCTTCAGTGTGAACCCTGATTTGCTCTGGGCACACTGTTGATCCCACCTGGAGACTGGCTATTCCAGTGCTAACTGGAATAGAGTTTGAAGTGGAACCTTTCTTGGGACAGGCCTTTTCTCCAGTTTGGTGTCCCTGCTGATTACAGATACGACACCAGGCCTTCTTGGGATCAAAGTTTTTACCCTTGTACCCAAAATTGGATTGTGAAGAGGCTTTGGACCCTCCTTCCTGAGCAGGTTTTTGGGGCACTGTAGAAGACTCTTTACTTTTTCCCTTGGATGTCTCAACACTCTTCCTCTGGGGAGTCTTTGTGACCCCTTTCTTTTGGTCACCCCCTGTGGAAGTCTTGGTCATCCTAGTCTTCACCCAATGGTCTGCCTTCTTTCCCAATTCTTGGGGAGAAATTGGTCCTAGGTCTACCAGATGCTGATGCAGTTTATCATTGAAACAATTACTTAACAGGTGTTCTTTCACAAATAAATTGTACAGCCCATCATAATCATTTACACCACTGCCATGAATCCAACCATCCAGTGTTTTGACTGAGAAGTCAACAAAATCAACCCAGGTCTGGCTCGAGGATTTTTGAGCCCCCCTGAACCTAATCCTGTACTCCTCAGTTGAGAATCCAAAGCCCTCAATCAGGGTAGCCTTCATGAGGTCATAGGATTCTGCATCTTTTCCAGAGAGTGTGAGGAATCTAGCCCTACACTTTCCAGTGAACATTTCCCAAAGGAGAGTACCCCAGTGAGATTTGTTTACTTTTCTGGTTGCACAAGCCCTCTCAAAAGCTGTGAACCATTTGGTGATGTCATCACCATCTTCATATTTAGTTACAATCCCTTTAGGGATTTTTAGCATGTCAGGAGAATCTCTGACCCTATTTATGTTGCTGCCACCATTGATGGGACCTAAGCCCATCTCTAGTCTTTCCCTTTCTCTGGCTAGAATCTGTCTTTCCAAAGCCAATCTTTTGGCCAACCTGGCTAGCAGGAGGTCATTTTCATTGAGGCTTTCCTCAATGCTTCCAGAGTTGCTGGACGCTCCTGTGAGAGAAGCAGCATCTCTATCACATTTGGAGTCAGGGTTGGAGGAACCCTGGTCTCCCTATGTAGGGTTGGAGGTGGGAGTTCCTCCAACTCACTAGTATCCCCCTCTGTGATGTCATCATCAGAGGGGTTGTTTTTAGCAAGCTCTGCCAAGAGCTCCTGGAGCTGTACTTTGGTAGGGTTTGAACCAGTCTTTATCTTTTTGATGTTACAGAGAGACCTTAACTCTGACATCCTACGATGCAGGTAAGGGGTGAGGTTGAGTTCCATCACATTCTCTGCTGTAGTAGACATTTTGTTTCTAAACGTTGGAATACTTTTTAAGAATCTAAAACTATCTCTAGAACTTAATTCAAACTTTTACAAAACTTTTAAACTCTAAAAGAAATGCTGACAGGGACTAACACAAGGCCCTAGCAGGACTTTTAAAAATTTAGAAAAATAGCTCATATTTCAAAAATCAGTTTCTAATGACAATTTTTGGAATTTAGTCATGTGATCAGGTATTGGCTGAGTAGTCCAGCAAATGCAAAGTCTTGTACCCCACCGCTGATCCACCAATGTAGGAAGTTGGTTCTGTATGTACTATTTCAAAGTAACAAATCGCATGCACAGAATCCAAGGGTTCCCCTTAGAGGTAAGATAGTGGCAAAAATAGATAATTCTAATGCTCTATTTTGTGGTAGTGTGGTCGAGCAGTAGGCTTATCGGAGGGTAGTGTTAAGCATTTGTTGTACACACACAGGCAATAAATGAGGAACACACACTCAAAGACAATTCCAGGCCAATAGGTTTTTATATAAAAAAAATTATTTCCTTAGTTTATTTTAAGAACCACAGGTTCAAGATTTACAATCAACACTTCAAATGAAAGGTACTTCACTTAGGTATCATAGGAACTTTGAATCAGCAAAATAGCATGTACAGTTTTGGCAAAAATGGCAATAAGCTATTTTAAAACTAGACACTGCACATTTCAACAGTTCCTGGGGGAGGTAAGTATTTGTTAGTTTTGCAGGTAAGTAAACCACCTACAGGGTTCAAAGTTGGGTCCAAGGTAGCCCACCGTTGGGGGTTCAGGGCAACCCCAAAGTTACCACACCAGTGGCTCAGGGCCGGTCAGGTGCAGAGGTCAAAGTGGTGCCCAAAACGCATAGGCTTCAATGGAGAAGGGGTGCCCTGGTTCCATTCTGCCAGCAGGTAAGTACCCGTGACTTCGGAGGGCAGACCAGGGGGGTTTTGTAGGGCACTGGGGGGGACACAAGTCAGCACAGAAAGTACACCCTCAGCGGCACGGGGCGGCCGGGTGCAGTGTGCAAACAGGCGTCAGGTTCGCACTAGGTTTCAATGGGAGACCCAGGGGTCTCTTCAGCGAAGCAGGCAGGCAAGGTGGGGGGCTCCTCGGGGTAGCCACCACCTGGGCAAGGGAGAGGGCCACCTGGGGGTCGCATCTGCACTGGAGGTCGGATCCTTCAGGTCCTAGGGGCTACGGGTGCAGTGTCTTTACCAGGCGTCGGGTTCTTTGAAGCAGGCAGTCGCGGTCAGGGGGAGCCTCTGGATTCCCTCTGCAGGCTTCGCTGGGGGGGCTCAGAGGGGTCAACTCTGGCTACTCACAGGGTCGCAATCGCCGGGGAGTCCTCCCTGTAGTGTTGTTTCTCCGCAGGTCGAGCCTGGGGTGTCGTGTGCAGAGTGGAAAGTCTCACGCTTCCGGTGGGAAACATGGAGTCCTTTTAAAGTTGTTTCTTTGTTGCAAGTTTTGGTTTCTTTGGAACAGGGCCACTGTCCTCTGGAGTTCTTGGTCCTTTTAGATGCAGGGTAGTCCTCTGAGGCTTCAGAGGTCGCTGGACCCTGGGGAGCGCGTCGCTGTTGCAGTTTCTCTTGATGTGGGGAGACATGCCCATAGGGCTGGGGCCAAAGCAGTTGGTGTCTCCGTCTTCTCTGCAGGGCTTCAGGTCAGCAGTCCTTCTTCGTCTTAGGTTGCAGGAATCTGTTTTCCTAGGTTCTGGGGGCCCCTAAATACTCAATGTAGGGGTGTGTTTAGGTCTGGGGGGTTAGTAGCCAATGGCTAATAGCCCTTTGGGTGGCTACACCCTCTTTGTGCCTCCTCCCTGAGGGGAGGGGGGCACATCCCTAATACTATTGGGAGAATCCTCCATCTGCAAGATGGAGGATTTCTAAAAGTCAGAGTCACCTCAGCTCAGGGCACCTTAGGGGTTGTCCTGACTGGCCAGCGACTCCTCCTTGTTTTTCTCATTATCTCCTCCGGCCTTGCCGCCAAAAGTGGGGCCGTGGCCGGAGGGGGCGGGCATCTCAACTAGCTGGAATGCCCTGTGGCTCTGTAACAAAGGGGGTGAGCCTTTGAGGCTCACCACCAGGTGTTACAGCTCCTGCAGAGACCTTCCCTGGCATCAGGGCCCTTGGTACCAGGGGTACCAGTTACAAAGGACTTACCTGGATGCCAGGGTGTGCCAATTGTGGAGACAAAGGTACAGGTTAGGGAATGAACACTGGTGCTGGGGCCTGGTTAGCAGGCCTCAGCACACTTTCAAATCATAACTTGGCATCAGCAAAGGCAAAAAGGCAGGGGGTAACCATGCCAAGAAGGCATTTCCTTACACTCTCTAAAAGAAAATATCTTTGCCATCAGGAAGATTCGAGTGTCAGCATTAACGTCTAGATCTGCTCCCAAGCAGCATTTACATTTGCAGATGTACTAGTTGTGCACATTTGCCTTTCTTTTGAGAAGCAGGCATCCTGGCAAGAAGGCCTGTTTCTTATCAGTCTGCCCCTCCTCCTGGATCAGAGCACAGGAGACTCCATCCCTTACACTCCAGCTGGGGAAACTAAATTGACAATTAATTTTTGTCACTTGTTGAAAGGCTAAAATAATGGACAAATGCCATTTGTTAAGCCATCCGGCACGGTCCGTGAAAATTCAGGACAGGTGGTCACCCTACTAGGCCCCCTAGCCACCTTTTCTGTGGAGTGAGGAATCATTCCTATGGGTTGCAGACCCTGTTGTGCCCCATTCCCCATGTGATGGACTTCCTGTTGGAGGGGCTTCACAAGGGGGTGGCAGTGGCCACTTTCAAGGTTCAGTTCAGTGCTATGCTTCAGTTAGCATTCCTCATGCCCTGCGGTGGTCTGGGTGATATTAAGTGGTTCATTTGAGTGGAGCAGGACTCTTTTGATTCCTACCACTGCTTTTTGACAGCCCATTAGTGCTGTATAAACAGTACAAGATTGATTCTGCCCAGTTTACACACCACTAATGGGTTGTCTGTCATTGCAGCCTAACAGAAAGAGGAGAGAGGAGAAAGGGGAGAGAGAGACAGAGAGAGAGAAAGAGAAGAAGCAAGCACATATGTGCGAGCACATATGTGAATGTGAGTCAGTGCTTTATACTGTGAAAGTGCTCAGCAGCAGTAAGTAAAAACAGACCTTGAAATGTCTTTTAGGTCCTTAACTTTACAGGTAAAAATAATCATTTCTTTCTCAACAATATGTGCAAGAACTCTTGTGATAATTTACATTAGTGATGCATGCACTGTTACATTTCACATGTTTTATTCCATGTTCTATGGTGTGTAGGTCTCTAATTTCAGAGACTTCTTTTTTTTCCAAGATGATGTAATATCAACTTTATTCTCCATGTAACGCAGGAGTCTTACACAGTGCATACTGAGTTGCTCCTCAGTAACATGGTGAGTTCAGGATGTGAATGGGTGTTCAATATGCTACAAGTGAGAGATGTGGAGTTGAGGCTGAAAACAGCTAAGTTTGTAGTAGTGACAGTCACTGGGTCATCAAGTGGTTTATACTACATGTTCATCCAATCATTGGCCTCTCTGTAGAGTACATAGAATGATGGCCACATATGTGCTAATTGTAATTTTGAATCTGTGGGAAAATGTGTTAAGAAATTAGACAGCTTTTCAAAGTTAGAATGTGCCAAAGATTAACTCTGAGGAGAGAACCCACCATAATCTCCCTTTGCAGTAAACTGGTTCACTTGTCATAAAGACCCACTCAGGCAATCCCAGTGTCTCCAAGTGAGACTGGAGCTCTACCTCCCTCCAAGTACTGTGCTCCAGGTCATTCCCATACTGACAATCTACATGCATGGCAGGGCTAACATCAACTTTCAGAGTACCTGATAACCCACCTGCCCCACGCAAAGGGAACCAGAGCCACTGGTAGATGGCTCTCACCATTGTTGGAGACTATGACTTGGTGGAATGTGTTCGGTAGGACCTGCTCTGCTGACACCAGCTGACACTTGACAATTGACATGCTGGCTCCTGTGTCATGCAGAGTCTCCACCCATTGCCCATTAATGGTGACCCACTGTCTGTACTTCGAAGTATTGGCAGGCATGTGGCTTTCTGCACCATATCTTTATCACCGAGGGACTCTAAGGTTAACTGTGTCTGTTTCACAAAACTAGCGGGGACTGCACCCCGCTACACTGACTAACCCAGCAGTCTGCCCACCACTGGGGGGCTGTGCCCTCTTAGAACATTTGGAATCACCCTTAGAGTGTCCATACTTGAAGCATTCTGTATATTGGGGTTCTAACCTCCCTATCTGATGGTCAAAGAACCCTTTCTTTTTAGAATCAGACTTGGTCTGGTTACCACTGCTCCCTTGGTAATTATTTTGGGAGCTTTTAGAGAACTCCCTATTTTAAAAATTTTCTCCTCCTCTTTCTTCTGTTTGGAACCCTGACCACCTTTGTGGGTATCCCCCACCCGAGATACCTTTTTGGACATTCTAGTGCTAGTCCATAGGTCCACCTCCTCAGCAAGCTTCCTTGAATCAGTCGGCTTACTGTCAACTAGGTGCTGCTGCAACTCTGTAAAACAAATACTGAGCATGTGTTCTCTTATAATTAAATTGTACAACCCAACATAACCACTGTCTTTGCTAAACCGCACCCAGCTATTCGGTGCTTTACTGGAGTAATCAATTAAATCTATCCAGGATTTGTTGGGGAGCTTCTGACTGTTCCTGAATCTTTGGCAATACTTCCCAGGGGTCAGTGTAAATTTGGCAAACAAAATGACTTTCATGGGAGTGTACTGGTCTGGTCCCCAACCTCTAGTGTTAAAAGGGTGTACCTCCCAAGTGTTGTTATGTGTTTCCACATACCTACCATCAAGTGCTTTTCAGGAACCCTGTGTACCCTCAGTGCAGCTTCGAAAGCAGAAAACCACTTATCATTGTCATCTCCCACCACATAACTGGGCACCAGATCCTTGGGTATACAAACCTTCCTATCTCCAGCAGGTACTGTAGGTATGCTTCCACCATCAATGCAGGAATCAGACTGCCTGGCCTGGAAGTCCAGCTCCTTTAGACTCAATTCATGAGCCAAAAAGTAATTTCTTCTTTGCTAAGGCTCTTTTAGCTTTTCTCAATGTTGCTAACTGCAGCAGGAATTCTCTCTCCTCTCTCCTTTCCTTTGGGGTCAGGTCATGATTGAAGATACTGCTCTCTGCATTCCTGAGTGATACAAATCCAGGGGTGTACCCCTCAACTGCTGCCCATCGATCCTTGTCAGAGCCCTCCACAGGCTCCTCCATTTCATCGTTCTTATAGGAGCCGGCCTCTGCCCAAGACCTCAGTGCCATTTGAAACTCCACCTTTTTGGTGGCCCCTCGGGCTGCTACCCCAATCCTTCTGCAGAAGCTTTTCAACTGATCAACTGTGTACTCCACTTGTAGGACTAGCCAGAGACATGATGTATATGATGTCTAGAAAATGTAGAGAAAAGGAAATTGCAGAAGAAAAAAATTAGAAACAGTCTTTGAATCTTTAAATATGCATAGGTAGTGTACAAGTAGCTATTGTTTAGCATGGTACAAACACAAGTTCTATCCTCACCGCTGATCACCAGTGTTAGAGACTGTGGTCTCTAGTTGGCAGAGGCATGCACCATCTCCAAGTAGGGACCAAAATTCTAATCAGGGCAGGTCACAACCCATACTAAATTACTATGTGCTTACCCTCTGGTAGTTTAGCACAGAGTAGGCAGGCCTAACTTAGAAGGCAGTGTGTAAAGTATGTGTGAAATATTCATACAGCAACACAGTGAAACACTTAAACACAATTCCACGCCAAGTTAGAAAAATAGAAGTGATTTATCTGAATAAATCAAGAACAAAACATTACGGATCCACTAAGCGTACAACAAGATAAACTTTGGAAAAAGTTTCCCCTCAGTGCTTTGCAAATCGCTGCACTCCTTTCAGGAGTGTTATGGTAAAAGTTAGGCCTTGAGTAAATCAGTACTTGAGGGGGAAGTGCGGTTATTCTCGGCACTCAGCTCCAGACACGATCGGTGAGCTAACACAATCCTCCTGAGATGCTCATCACAGTCCACCAGGTGGGGTCCTAGCTGCAGACTGGATCAATGGGTGCAAGCATCACTGTGCTCACAAGATGGGACTCATGGTCAGTAGGTACTACAGGTGTAGAGCTATGAGGTGCGACGATGAGGCACCAAGCTCACTAGCGGAAATCCACTAGAGTAGACACAACTCTTGAGCTAGCTCACAGGCTGCAAAGAGGACTGAACTCAATGGTGAGGCACTGGGACAGTAGGCACAACTTCCGCAGAGCAGCACTGGGCAGCTGAGAGGTTCCGTGCTCGCTAGCCATAATCCATGACAAGGTTTCACCTGGTCAGAGCTGCACCGTTCATGTGGTCTTTGATGTCCCTGATGCCTCAGTGAAAAACAGGGGGCAAGCCAGCAAGCCTTTGGAGATCATTTCTGGTAACAAAATGGCAGAGTCCTTCTTGCAGGGTCAGAAAGCCACAGACAGCAGGGCAACAAGCAGCAGAGCAGTCCTTTCAGGAAAGCAGTACAGTTGAGTCCTTTGGGCAGCCCATCAGTTCTTCAGTCCCGGCCTGAATGACAGATGGAGTGTTTAAAGTTTTTAAACACTCACCCCAGTCACAGATCTGGGTTGAGGCCATTAAGCCATCATTATTTTGCTCACCACGTCACCCCAGTTTGGACCTAGCCATATGCAAATCAGTCTTGACCCTGCTCCCCATGGGAACAGTCCAGCCTGAGCTGCCAAGCCAGATCCTCCATGAACTGGAAACAAGCATCCTGGGACCTGTTCCGGTGTATCGCCTCTCATCAGCCAGGCTAGCTTTTCAGATAGCTCTAACTACAACTGTGAATTTCTATGATTTGGTAAGTTTGATATGTGAGCCTAACTATAACATCCTTTTATCCTTTGTTTTTTTCAGGGAATGTCTATGTTTTGTAATTCTATTTTCTAACTATAACATCTCTGTAATCTTTGTTTCTTCAGTGAATTTCTACGTTTTTTTAACTTAAAGTAAGTTTGTGGGTGGTGGGGACCCCTATGTCCACCAAACCCTATGCTGTGCATGGCCTTTGGCCGTGCACAGCAGGGGTTGGCTGCAGGGCTAGGCCTGCAGCCGGGCCCTGTGGCCGATCCGTATAACCATTCAACCCCGCACTGCACATGCCCTTCTGCCGTGCACAACGGGGGTTACCTGCATGGCCTGACCTGCAGCCAGCCCCAGTGGCCAACACCCCTAAGTGTACAACCCCACACTGAGTACAGTCTTTGGCTATGCACAGCAGTAGTTGGCTGCAGGTCTGCATGTCCCTCTCCCCCAGCCTATTTCGGACCTGGGTACCACATACCTCTGGGCCCGGCTTTCAAAAATTTATTTTTTGGGAAGGAGGGGGGCTGCACAGCTCAACTCCCGAGGATGATCTCAGCCCTGGGGGTCCCATCCCACGGTGCTCAGCCTAAATATTAATTATTTATTTTTAGGAGGAGGTCCGCACGGCTTCCCTTCCCAGACCAATTTTGGACCCGTAGACCGCATTCTCTGGGGCTTGGCCTCAAAATGTATTTTTTGTGGGGGAGAGGCCCACGTGGCCTCACTCCCCAGGGCTGGGACCCCATCCCCGGGGGCCAGGCCTATCTATTAATTTTTTAGGGGGGAGGGAGGCCACGTGGTCCCCCCTCCCCAGGACGGAACTCAGCCCCGGGGACCCCAACCCCTGGGGCCAGGACGTCACCTGAGTGCCTCCCAGGGGACCCAGTGAAAATGTTGGGGACCGCAAGGGGAGCCTGAATGCCCCCATGGTCCCAGCCAGCTCCCCACCTCCTGTGGGAGCCAGCATTGCTGTCACAGAGAGCAATGTTTCCTCTGTTTCCCTGTCTGCATCTTGTGGGCAGGGAAACAGAGGAAACCTCTGATTACATGAAGTGAGAGCTGTTTGACAGCACTCACTTCATCTAACCAGAGTGTTTACTGTGACTTGGAAGAAACTGTCAGCTCCCAGAAAGTCACAGCAAACAGCTATATCCTAGTGAAGGGCACCCCAGGGCATAGCAGTAGCCAGACCGGAGGGGTAGTGGTCCCCAAGGCCATTATTGGCTCCATAATAGGGGCTATACAGCCCCCTCCAATGAGCATTGCCACAGAGAGGTGATAGTCCCCGCAACCCAGGGGTCCTGAATGGACCCCCTTCACTCTTTTATTATAGCCCGGGGAGGTGGTAGTCCCTGGGGCTGCGGGCTACAGTCTCTCTGCATTATTTTAAGTGCCCCAGGAAGGTGGTGTTCTCTAGAGCTGCGGGGGGTGGTGGCCCCCTCGCAATGGTTTTCGTTAGTGCCCCAGGGGTGTCACAGTCCCTGAGGCTGGAGGGAGAGCCCTGTGGCCTCCTCACACTGTATTTGATAAGTGCTCTGGGGATGTGGTATTCCCTGGGGCTGCAGGGGGGCAGATACCCCCCGCAAGGGTTTTCATAAGTGCCCAGGGGAGGTGGCAGTCCTCCTGGCACTACGAGGGTGCCAGGTGGCCCCCTGCATTACATTTGGTGGAAGTCCCGGGGAGGTGGCAGTCCCCAGGGATGTGGGTGGGGGGTCAGGCAGCCCCCGCATTCAAAATATAAATGCCCCCAGGACCTGGCCCATCCAGGGGCTGCAGTTTAAGAAAGCGTGGAAGACTGCACTCTTTTTCAAAAAAATTGTTGTCAGACCCGCCACGACTTGCAGTGAAAATTTTCGAAAAAATGCTTTTTTGCTCTGGGGTGTGGTCCCTCGGGGACCCCAGAACCAGAGGTAAGGGGTCAAGGTGTCCCTACCTTGGCCCCTTTCATTTTTTTTCATCTTTTTTTCTGGGACTCGGCTGAAGTGTTGCCAGCCAATCATATTTCAGCACAAGGTCAGAAGGGTTTGTGAAGCCTTTGCATCCCTATATATATAATTTAGTTTTTTCTTCAATTACTAAAAAACTATTAAATGGATTTACACCAAATAATTTAAAGGCTGCTTTCTGGGCCAAGAGCTATCTTTCTGCTGAATTTGGTGTAATTCCGTCGAGTGGTTCGGGGGCTCTCCCTGTTCAAAATCCTTATGAAAAAATGAATGGGGGAAAAGTGTTGTGGGACCCCTCCTTTTTCTCAGGCCCGCTTGATGGATCATCGTGAAACTTTCCAGACAGCAGCTCATGTGAAGCGCAAATTGATTCCGAAGATTTTGTGAACATTTGTCAACTAGAGACAAAGATATAGGCAAGTAAAAAGACACTTTTTCTATAGAAACTATGTCCTAACTATAACTACCTAGTGGCAACTGCCACCATCCCACACAACTTCCTACCCTTGCGCAATGGATGCACCCATCTTGAGTTTGGCGGTCACAGGTCAATACTATTACTATGTCCCCAGAACTGCCACTGGTAGTTTTTGACCGTTAACCATGGAAGGTCCTAAATTATTCAAACTGACGTGCACATCATAATTCAACATCCAGTGGCTGACGAGGGGATGAGAAGATGCACAGCGTCTTAAATTGAAATATGTGGCAGCCCATGTTGGGTTTTATTGCATGGAGGAACTGAAACAGATTGTAGCCATAAATGTTGAGTCTGAAGCCCACTGGAGAGAGGAGTGCTATTGGGGGAGATTGAGCCCAAAATTAGGCTTATTAGACGCTGGTGCCATCACAGTGTTAATGCGAAATGGCGGCCGATATTAAAACCAGTATAAACATCGTTGTTTAGATTGGCCACATATTCACCACTGGGAGTTACTTTTATATTATTTAAACCAACCGAACAGTGTGTATTGAACGCTTGAAAACGCTGAGGAAGGCATTTCGTCTAAACACGTCTGCTGTATGGTGGTATGAATAAAATAATGTGGAAACCCCGTGAGTGCTTCATAATGTGTTGTTAGCTGTTTTATATATATATATATATATATGTATAATATTAAAACACTATTGACACAAAATTTTCACCACTTTATTCCCCTATAGCACACAGATCTGCTCCAAAAGATTTTAACTCATAAAAAATTCAACAAAAACAGCATAAAATATTATTAAATGCAAAGATATTTTAAACAGCGGTATTATTAACAACTTATAATATAAAATACCCTTAAAAAATTATATTCTTATCTGCATCATTAAAGTCGCTGATATTTTTGACATCACAGTGTTATTGCCACAATACTCTTATCCTACGATTTTTTTTTATTCAGTATTTTAGTGGAATACCCAATCATTGTCTTAAAGTCCACTACTGTGTGACAGTAGATTTTGGGCCACCATTATGTGCACATTGATTAAAAGACATTCTTTCTTACTGATGCAAAGTAACTAATAGACAAACATTAGGTGATATATTAATAAATATGCTGTCATAAAGTGACTGGACAAAAAGGCAGTTTGCACAGCGATTAACGGACAAGTATGCAGTGCCATAGTGACTGATGTACAGCCATTCTATATACAGTGTTTTATTAGGTCAGCAACATTTTGTGGTCCTGTGATTACTGTGAAGGCATTCAGTGACATAGGGCTTCATTATGAGTTTGGTGGTTTGACCGACGGACCGCCAAATTTGCAGGGGTAAGGCTGCGGTCATATCGGCGGCCTCACCCCCAGTCATATTACAATGTTTCCACTGGGCTGACCAGCGGAAACATTGTACTACGACATTCCTACCAGTCAGCTTGGCAGAAACAGTGCCACGGCATTGGCCTCGCCTCCTTTAAGGACAGCACGACAGTGTGCATTCTGAGGGTGCTGGCAGGGGGCCACTGCACTGCCCATTATATGGGTAGTGCAGGGGCTACCGTGGCCACCAGCACTGGCTTTTCACCAGCCTTTCCATGGTGGTTAAACAGGCATGGAAAGGGTGGCAGAAAATACACTCATGATCAGCACTGTGTGCTGCAATGGGCACTGCTGTGGCTGACCAGCCGTCACCCAGTCAGGGTTATAATCTAGCAGTCAGACCGCCAGGAGTGTGGGGTCAGACCACCACAATGGGTTTTGCAGTTGTAAGACCTCCAGACTCATAATAAGGCCCACAGTGTCTGGCAGGTATTCTATAGACTAACAACCTTAAAACCGGCAGTCTGTAAAGAGTAACTGGCTTAAAGGTGTATGTCACAGTATTGAGTGACAACATTGTTCTGCCAAAATATCATTAAGGTATCATAAGAAATTGGATTATTAATTGGGATGGGTGACTAACCAGCTCAAGGAATAATCACAACCTTTTTTAGGATGAACCCTTAAAATGCCTAGATTAACTTAAACTCTGCCCACTGGTAGCTATGGCACAGAGTAGACAAGCTAAACTTAGGGCTATGTATAAAGTATTTAAGCTGTATCAAAATCGCAATAAACTTAAATGCAAACTAATATAACCCCCAACCTGAAATTAGAAAACCACAGTAAAATGGATTAAACAAAATGACACCAAAATAACAACAATATAACAAAGGCAGCCGGAGACATTATTTATTTTAAATTGTATGTAGAAATAGCACCAAAAGGCACAAAGCACCAATAATAGTCAATGGTCATGGTAGGCCGGGACCTCAGCACAATTTGAGGTGGCCACGATGGAGTGAAAGCCGGATACACCAACCAGGTTCATTCTGGTAAAATATTTTACCTTATGTCTCAATCCTTTGAATCCCAATCTGCCACAGGAGTACACGTCTAAAGCCCTCAGGGCATCAGGGGAGACACTTGGGGCCTAATTACGACTTTGGTGGTCTGACCGTTGGACTACCAGAGATGCAGGGATGAAGCCGGCCACCTCACCCCCCATTGTATTACAATGTTTCCAATGGGGTGACCGGTGGAAACGTCATTTTGAGATGTTTCTGCCAATCAGTGCGGTGAAAACAATGCAGTGTCATTAGCATTAGCTCCCTTAGGGAGCTGAGGCCAATGTCGTCGCACACCAGCACTCTCAGAATGCGCACTGCCTGCATAGCAGACAATAAGCATTATGAGGGTGCTGGCAGGGAGTCTCTGGTTAGGAAAGTACCCTCTTTTTGGCATGGTTACCCCCACTTTTTGCCTGCTATCAGAGTGCTTAGACTTAGACTGTTTTCACTGGGATCCAGCTTACCAGGACCCGAGTGATTGTGCTCTCTCCCCTAAAGTTGATTGCCTAGGACACAATTGGCATACTGTTGTCCCCTTATAAGTCCCTAGTGTAAGAAGCTGGTTCTGTATATGCTGTATCAAAATGAGATAAAGTGTGCACAGAGTCCAGGGGTTCCCCAGAGGCTTAACAGAGGCTTAAGTAGATAATGATCTCTTTTGTGGTAGTGTGGTCGCGCAGTTAGGCTTATCAGAGGGTAGTGAAAAGCATTTGTTGTACACACACAGACAATAGAAGAAGAAGCACACACTCAATGACTTAACTCCAGACCAATGGTTTTTATATAGCAAAGATTTATTTTGTTAATTTATTTCTAGAACCACAAGATTCAATTTGCAGGTAAGTACATAAGTTAATAAGTAATTCAAATATGTATCAATACCACTTTGATTGGAATTGGTAAGATGTACAGTTTTAGAATGAATAACAATAATCGGTTTTAAAAGTTGACACTGCAATTTTCAGAACAGTTCCTGAGAGCAAGAAAAGTTAGTACGTTTTTCAGGTCAGTACAATACTTACAGTTCCAGTCTGCAGGGGTTAGGAAGTCTACTGGTTGGGGTTCACGTTAATCCCAAACACCCACCACCAGCAACAAGGGGCCAGTTGGGTGCAGAGGTCAAAGATGAGGCAATTGTAACATGGGCTCCTATGGGGACTGGGGGCACTCGGTTTAAGATCTGTTGTCAGGTAAGCACCCGTGTCTTCAGAAGGCAGATTTTGGGTGTTTAGATGAGCACCGGGGGGCCACAAGTAGGCACCAAACACACACCCATCAGCAGTGTAGGGGTAGCCAGGTGCAGGGTGCAGAGCATTGGGCTGCCAATGCTTTCCTGTGAGGGGATCCCAGGGGTCACTTAGATGCTACAGGCAGGGTCCAGTGGGTTGGTTCCAGAAAACCACAGGCTAGACAAGTAGGAGGGCTGCCTGCTGAACATTGCAGCCCCGGAGGTCGAGGTCTCCAAGGCCAGGTGGCTGCAAGTGCAGTGTATATTTTGATGTCAGATATCTTCGTCTGGAGCTTTCGTGGTCATGTAGGTCCTCTGGAATCACACTGCAGGCGGCATTGTGGGGAACAGGAGAGATCAACCCAGGGTGGGCACTTGGTCAGAATCACCTGGGGATCCTCTCTGGTCAGTTGGGCCACCTGGACACTGGCCGTGGTAGTTGGGTGCAGAGTGGTCAGGACTCGTGGATCCGGGGAGGATCTGGAGTCCTTAGGTGTAGTTTCTTCTTGGACAGGGCCACTGTCCATGGGAGTTCTTGGTCCTCTGTGATGCAGGGAGTCTTCTGAAGACTTGGCAGAGGTCGCTGGACCAGCAGGATGCATAGCTTTTCTATTGCAGGTTCTCTGAAGCAGGAGACAGGCCAGTAGGGCTGGGGGGCAATCAATTTTCGTATTCCTTCTTCTGTGCTGGGGTTTCAGCTTATCAATCCCTCTTCTTCTTTCTTCTTTTGAGGTCACGAGGAATCTGATGAACTGGGTTCAGGGGAGCCCTTAAATCCTGGATTTAGGGGTGGTACAGGGATCGGAGGGCAGAAGCCAATGGCTTCTGTCCTTGAGGGTGGCTACACCCTTCTTGTATCCACTCCCTTTGGGGAGGGGGACACAAGCCTAACCTTATTGGTCCCTGTCCTCCAAACTACGATGGAGGAATCTACAGGAATGGGGTCACCTCAGCTCTGGACACCTTAGGGGCGGTCATAGCTGCCGTGGTCACTCCTTCCTGCTTTCCCTAATTTTCCCGCCGGACTTGCCACCAAAAGTGGGGCTTTGTCCGGGGGCGACCAGCTCCACTAGCTGGGATGCCCTGGGGCTTCAGACTTTGAGGCTCACCGCCAGGTGTTACTATTCCTGCAGGGGGGAGGTGTGAAGCACCTCTACCCACTGCAGGCTTTGTTTCTGGCCACTGAGAGCACAAAGGCGCTCACCCCATGTGGCCAGAAGCTCATCTCTTAGTGGCAGGCTGGCACAAACCAATCAGTCCTACCCTAAAGGTTTGGGTAAAATATGGGGGGCTTCTCTAAGATGCCCTCTGGGTTCATTTTTCAATAAATCCCTCACTGGCATCAGTATGGGTTTATTGTGCTGAGAAGTTTGATACCAAAATTCCTAGCCTTCAGTGAAGCCATTATGGAGCTGTGGAATTTGTAATGACAAATTCCCAGACCATATACTCACTATGGCTACACTACACTTACAAGATTTAAGAATGGACTTAGACACTGTAGGGGCATATTGCTCATGCAGCTATGCCCTCACCTTTAGTATAGTGCACCCTGCCTTTGGGCTGTAACACCTGCAAGAGGGATGACTTACCTATGCCACAGGCTGTGGTTTGTGGGCATGGCACCCTGAGAGGCATGCCATGTCGACGTTGTCTTTTTCTCCCCACAAGCACACACAAGCTGCAAGGCAGTGTGCATGTGTTTGGTGAGGGGTCCCCCAGGGTGGCATAATACATGTACCAGCCCTAGGGGATCTTCCCCGGCTTCAGGCCCCTTGGTACCATGGGTACCTTTTACAAGGGACTTAACTGTGTGCCAGGGGTGTGCCAATTGTGTGAACAAAGGTACAGATTTTGGGAAAGAACACTGGTGCTGGGGCACACTCTCAATCAAAGTTGGCATCAATATTAGGCAAAACGGGGGGGTGGAGTACCCATGCTAACAAGGGCACTTTCCTACGCCAAGTACTTGGTATTTAGGTACCCAGTGCATTGGGGCACCAGGGGTCCCCCATGGGCTGCAGCATGTGTTGTGCCACCCATGGGATCCCATGCAAAATGTGTCTGCAGGCCTGCCATTGCAGCCTGTGTGAAAAGTTGCATGCACCCTTTCACCACAGGTCACTGAACCAGGTCACTAGAAGTCACCCCTATGGAAGGCCCTCCTGGCCCAGAGGGCAGAGTGCAGGTCCCTGTGTGTGAGGGCACCCCTGCATGAGTAGGAGTGCCACTACCAACTCCAACTCCATTGCACTGGACTTTGTAGGTGCAGGGAAGCCATTTTACTCATGTACTGGACACAGGTGTCCAGTTACATAATGGTAACTCCAAACCTGGACATTTTTGGTATCAATCATGTCAGAATCATACCCCAATACTGTTGCCAGTATTGATTGTATGATTCCATGCAATCTGAGAGCTCCTTAGAGGATCCCCCCAGTATTGCTCCTACCAGTCTTCTAGGGTTCTCCGGGCAGCCCGCGCTGCTTCCACCCCTCAGACATTTTTCTGCACTCTTGCTGCTTGACCAGCTAAAGCAGGGGAAGGCACAACAAAGGATTTTCTGTGGGAGAGGGAGGTAACACCCTCTCCCTTGGAAGTAGGTGCTACAAGGCTTGGGAGGGGTAGCCTCTGCAAGCCACCAGTTTGCTTTGAAGGGCACATTTGGTGTCTTTCTTGCATAAACTGGTTAGCACTAGTCCTTGGACCCACAATCCCTGCTTTGGCGCGAAACTGGAGAATGGAAAGGGGAGTGACCATTCCTCTGTCCATCACCACCCCAGGGGTGGTGCCCAGAGCTCCTCCAGGTGGCCACTCGATTCTGCCATCTTGAAACCAAGATGTGCAGAAGCCCCTGGTAGCATCTGAGTGGCCAGGTCAGGCAGGTGATGTCACAGACCCCTCCTGATAGGTGGCCACCTTGCAAGGTAACCACACACCCTTTTAGGGGTATTTAGGAACTCCCTCAAGGATGGGTCCTCAGATTTGATGTGCAAGACTCCACCAGGACTCCTCTTCATTGTTTACTTCTACTTCTGGCCACTGGAACCGCAACTGGACTCTTCAGGAACTGACAAGACTGCAACTCCTGAGATGACCTCACCTTGCAACATTGTTTTTCTAGCTCCTTCCAGCAACTGCAACATTCCCCTGGCTGTGCATCCTCTGGGGTTGATGAGACTTCAGCCTGCACCAAGAGGCAAGAAGGAATCTCCCTTGGAGTGAAGGAGTCACCCCCGTGCATCTGCAGGCATCTACAGCAACAACGTCCAGCTGCGTGGATCTGTTCTCCTCTGGAACTGCCTGGATCCTGCATCACAGGTGGTGGTCTTGAGTGATCCTCTTGGTCCTTGTTCACCCACTGTCCAAATTGGGAGACTGTGAGTCCTTGCTTCTCCTTGCAGGACAGTACCCCTTTGCACTGCAACTCGTGCAACTACCAAGGCTTGTTGTTTCCTGCTCCAAAGGATCTTCAGGATCCCAGAAGCCCCAGCCTCCAGCACTTCATCCTGCCAAGAACAGTCTCCTCTCTGCTGCTCCAGCGAAGTGAGACTTCTCTCCAGGTGTGCTGATTGGGCCTCACTGCGACTTACTGTGCCTGCTTTCAGTGGGTTGTCTGTGGGGGCTGCAACTGCTGCTCCTAACTCGCCCAACTGCTAAGGGTCAGCTCTGACTCTCCTCCAAGGGTTGAGTTCCCTGGACTTTGCTGGTCCTCTTCAGCCTTGCAACTCTCCTTTTGCTTCTTCTTGCATTTTTCAAGGCTTGTTGGTGGTTTTCCTACCCCACTGACCATCTGATGAACGCCATGGGACACCATCTGCACTGCTCGAAAGACTCCTCTTCAGCTCCTGGGCTCCACAGCTGGTCTTCTCCTTCGCTTGTCAACCCAGATCTTCATCCACAGATGGGTGGGTAGTGGCTTCTGCTCCCACTGGACACTCCATTGTGGACTGGACTCTGTACCCTTTTTGCAGGTCCTCTTCTTCTAGAATCCAACTTTGATTTTCTTCTAGCCTGGTCCTGTTCTTGCACAATCCATTTTCTAAATCCTCTTGTTAGTCCTTAGGAAAAACAGGCACTTAACTCTGCTCTCCTGGTCGCTGGGGGTCACTTCGGTACTCACCTCTTGGGGTCCCTAGTTCTTCTAGCTTCCATCTAATGACTCCATTTCCGTGGGTGGGAGTTTTCACTTGGCATTCCACTATTTTAGTGCATATTTTGGTCCTCCCATAGGGCCCTAACTATTTTTCACTAATTCTTGCCAATGATTGTTTTTTCTTGTTGTGCCAATTCCTAATTATTACTTTGTGTATATATATATATATATATATATATATATAGTGTGTGTGTGTGTGTGTGTACTTACCTCCAGTTGGGGGACTGCCTATAAGTAATCTAGTGCTCTGTTACTACAATAAAGTACCTTTATTTTTTGTAAAACTGCATAGTTCTTTCATGTGGGATAAGTTGCTGTGTGACTATTGTGGTATTGCATAAGCTTTGCATTTCTCCTAGATAAGTTTTGGCTGCTTATCCACAGCTACCTCTAGAGAGCCCTGTCTTCCTAGATACTGCCTACATTCACTAATAGGAGTTGCCTGAACCTTGCATAAGGTGCCAACACCATAGGTGTCCACCACACACCAGCCTAGCTTCCTACACTCTACAATGCCCACAGCATGGTCATGGGCAGTGCAGGGCCCCCCCTGTGGCCACCAGCACTGCCACTCTGCCAGCCTTTCCATGGCGGTGGAACCACCATGGAAAGGCTGGAGGATAGGGGAGTTGTGATCAGCATGGCGGTGCCGAACTTGGCACAGCCGTGGCTGACGACGGCCTACAACCAATTGGGTTCCTGATCCCGGCAGAGGTGATGGACTTGTGGCGGTCCAACTGCCAGGATCATAATTTGACATCCTGTTTTCTTCCTTTCTAGTGTGCACCAAATATTATATATAAAACCCAGCAGACCTGCCAAACAGGATTTGACACTCCAGAAGGTTTTGATGCTGTAATGTCAAAATGGATGCTCACAGCCCGCATCTTGCATATTCTGTGAGGTTCAAAAGACATCTCTGCCTAATCAGGTCGACCTTTCATTTACAATGACCTATTTTGTAGCCTCTGGGAGGAGTTTTACACCTATTCAAATACTAATTACTGGCTGGTATAAGTTGGAGAGCAAATGCACATTATCCTCCAGGAACTTCTGGAAAATGTAAATTTCTAAAAGTTAGCTTTCTTTAATATTTATTAAAAATCCAACTTGTTTATTTATTTTGAATTGTTTTTCCAGCTAGGTCATCACTCGAAGGGAATATTAACATTAAATTTCTACAGGCCCTAATTTTAAATGCTATGCGCCCAGACTTGTCAGCTACAAGGCCTACATACAGATGATCTATTACTATTTAAAAGGTAGGTTTGATCTGTCAAAATGGCTTCTTTCACAGGTTGAATCGCAGTGTTTACACTGCTACACTGAGGCTGCACATGGTAGGCCTGAACCCATGTTTGCACTGCCACTGATGTGGATATCACAAGATGTGCTGCAGTCCACTGGTGACATTTAACTTCCAGGCTCTGGGTACATTTTGTTCCAATTCTAGGGACATACAGGCAAGTTAGATAAGGGTGGGAATTAGGAATATGCCAATTCAATGATGTTTAAGAGGGGCACAGGTACTTTAGTACTGATTAGCTGGGGTAAATTACACAGGGTTCTAAAACCACCACAAATATGGGGTTCAGCTAAGGCAAAAAATCTGGACCGACCTCACAGAAAAGGCAGATTTCCTATACCATAGATTTACTATCCTTAACTCCACACCTATATACTCCTAAGGGATATATTAGTATATCTAAGCACATATATGTAAAGTTAGGAATAGTACATCTGTACCTACTTATTTATAACATTCCTGATGATATGGTAGATGATATTTTGGTCACTATATTCTGGCTGGACGACATTTAAAACTCAGTATTGTGGACTAATATCCTGACGCACTCACAATTTGAGGTACACTCGCTGATAGGTTTTGGCACCTTTTGGAACAGCAACTCTTTTGGGTATTTTTTAATTAGTCTTGTATATGATAGATATTTTTCTTAATGTATTTCCAAAAACTACTATCAATACATTGCTCGCTGGAAAAAATAACTCATTGGTTGAGCTGCCAGAGTCATGAGTTACCATGGATTGTTCTTTATGTGTTGCATTCCTGTACTTGCTCTAACTGTTTTTATTGACTGCTGGAAAAGAAATATGTTTATAGAAATAATTCGTCCAGGATGAGGTCCTTTGTGCCTGGAGCGAAAGCCTTTCAAGTGTGTACAGTAAATGAAAAATAATTTAAAATATTTTTAAGAGACACTCTTTCGGTTAAAATGGGGACCACTGAAAGAAAACCAGAAAGCTTTAGAGTAGCAAAATGATGAAAGGAGGTGTATTTTCCACAGCCTAGGTGATTTGCACGAGGGTGGCAGATCACTGGGCTTCGCAGCCTTGGAGTTTAAAGCAAAACTATTCAGGATACAAGTGCGTGTGTGCAAGGAGAGGCCCACCGTTAGTCAAACAGAGGAGGTGGAGGCAGAAGTAAGAGGCTGGGGTAAGGCTGGCCAGACCCCCACAAGCCGCGCCCAGCACTAGCCGGGACTCTTCTAAGGGGCTCTGGGGGGCACACACAGCAGTGGCTGCCTACAGTCACCGCACTCCGCCATCTAAAGCACCATAGGGTCCCAAGATTCCCAGGACCCTCTACACGGCTAAGGGGGAGAAGGAGTGAGTTGGCTTCGGGTACTTCAGCGGGCAGCGTGGACACAATGCGCCCAACACGCTGCACATCACCTTGCCCAACCCTCCTACTTCGCCACTGCCTCCTATCGCCTCACAGCCACGGGGTTTATTCCTATTCCTACGAGATCAGAGCGGCATCCTTGAGCAGAGTGAGCCGCGTCCGCCGAGCCGACAGCAGACTGTCGATCTACAGGACTTCGGGAGGTTTTCCGTCAGCCCCTACCACCACCGCCCACCCAACACCCCCTTTCCCCTCCACCCCGTAGGTCCCCTCGCGTAGAACTCCGAAGCCCCGGAGTGCAACCTCGCTCCGCTCGCAGCCTCGGAGTCTCATGTGACGAACAGGATGTCATGTACATGTTGTTAATCAGGTATTGACAGCTGTGCAGAACGAGGGGTACATTAATTTGAGGGATATATATTTCGGTCCTGCCACCGAGTGATAAGAAACTGGCTGGACTCGATCAAGTTACATTGCGAAAGAAATCTGGGGTAAGAAATGGGCGAACGAATCTGGTGTGAAATTTTCAGCAACTGCAAAAAAGTTACCTGTAACATTGGGTTGAAACATGTAAATTAGAAGTGTAATCATATACATAAAATATATGTCATATTTCAGGATATTTGACCTAAGTATTAAAGGGCACGTTCATAAATAGGTGGTCAGAATGTCCAGGAATATTGCGTTTTTGGACGATGTGGTGAAGAACCTCGGTGAATTGTCGGATATGGAATTGTAAACAAAAGTACAAATGTGTCTGCTGGGACTGGTACCTAGTACGAAACAGGGTAAGGTCGAAGGTGATTTGATTAGGTCTGGTCGGGACAAACAAATGTATCGCAGTGCGATGGATTAGGAACCAGCTGCCAACAAAGTCACAGTGGGGAAAAAACGACTCCGTTGGATATCGGCTGAATGTGGGGTAAGACGAAAGTTGACGTACACCGGTGGAAAGGAGCTGGGTTCAATGGATTGGGAACTGGTAGACATAGAATTATTGCATGAAAATAATTAAAAGGTAGATGCTGACGATCAGCTAGAAGCTCGGAGGTTAAATGAGCAGAACTGCTATGGGAATGTGATTTATGGCTTATAACTATTAGACATTAATGCACGGTATATGAGACATACCATACGACAAATGTGACTTATAATGATATAATACTGGGTCGATGGTGTGGGTTCTTCTGGGAGGGCATGGATGAGATTGGCGGAATTTGTTGAATGTTACTGTTACTTGGAAAACCAACAAAGGCCTTTAAAACAAGTAAACTGTCAAATTGTCATAGATCGGAAATGTATTTTTATTTTATTGCTGTGTTACATCTGCCTCTGAAAGTTTTGACTTTACTGTTAAACGAAAGGTCTATAAAACTGAACAACCAGGCTGGCTGAAGGGGTCATGTATGACATGGGGCAAATCAGCACCTGGTGATGTCATGTTATTTGCAAATGCTGCTATGTATTGTATTATATCAGCGAATGGTACCCTGGGGCCCAACATAAAGTAGTTGGGCGTGGCTGGTGCAATTAACGGCGTGGCTTAAAAACTTAAACTAAAAATCTGTGCGTAGCATAGCGTGCCGCCCAACTGGCATTTTGCTGCTTCTTTCGGTAATTCCATTCAGATAGATAATACAACAAGCTACATTACATCTACAAAACGCCAGGGCTATTGACTTTGTTAGTGGTTGTTAGTTACATAAGATAATTAAGTCACAACTATGGCTTCATTAAATATAATATTGGGGATGCTTCAGTTCTGAAAAGATGAGAGTGTAAAAGAGCGGAGTCTATTTGAAGTCAGTTCAAAGGCAGTGAACAGTGTTACTGCTGCAGAGCTAAGGTTTATTTTCACCCTTAGGATGAGGGCAAAATGGAGAGCGCAATAGGGACCCGTCTCAGCACCACAATGACAACACCCACACAGGACCAGGGCTTTAAGGGGGAGGGTCCTCCCGGTGCTGAGCACCAGCAAGACCCGGCCCAATTAAAGCCCTGGTCCTTTGTGAGTGTTGTCCTTGAGTGCTTCTTATGGCCATGTATAATATCACCTGGTGCTCTAGTCTCTCTGTCCTGGCAGTGGGTCTCAGGTACACAGAATCTTTGGCAGCATTTGCATGGGAGCAAAACTTAATAAGTGCTGGTGGTTATACGTCATGGCACCAGCACTCATTTTGTCTGGGCCATCAGACTTTCAACTGAAAACAACAGAGGGAAAGACAGAAAATGGAAAAAGGAAGAAAAAGGTAGGAATTCAATGGTAAAGTGGGAAAGCAGCAATGAACCATAAACTGCAAGAGTGTGTTAAGGAGACAGGAAGGGTAGAGTAGTACAAAAAAGAGGCTTGATATGGAATCCAAACAAGGAATCAACGCCATCATTTGGCAGTACTGGCAGCAGGCTATGAAGACATTTTTTGGACCCCTGCACTATGTCTTTACAAATTAAACACTCTGTAGGTGAGACTTCTGAACTTTAGTACGTTTTGAGTGTTTACCCCACGTTCCTTAAGGTGTATATAAGGTGTGCTATACCATTGCACTTCACATGCTACCGTGATCAGCTCTTTCCCTTAGGGCCTAACTGTTGCTTGCTCACCGTGGGGTAATCTACCCATGCATTGGATCTCCAGGCTCTTCCCTCCACATTCTTATGAGGTCCAACTTTGGAGGGGTCTGGAGATGGGCACAAGCTTTTTTCCCTTGCAGCGCTATCTGAATATAGCACTGCCCAACTGATCCATAAAACTGAAAACTCTTTAGGAGAGATGTAATATTGGTATTTTCTGCTCCGTGGTATTCTTTTCAGGTTTTCTTCCTGGTAACTATTTGCTGCAGAGTCGCATCATCGAAAAAAAAAAAAAGTCACATGCTTGCCCTGTTCCTTCAAATTCAAACTCTTTACAGCATGAATTGTGATTTATACTGTACATTACCCCAGTGTTTCCTATCCTGCCACTCCAGTGTGAGTTACCTCCTGTCAGCCTCACCACAGCTAAGCTGTCAAACTCTTTTTTTCAATTTATGACAGCCAGGTTTTGTTTCTTCAGTGCCCCAACACTCCCATGGCTCCTTGTTTCTGGATTACCACACCCTCATCACGGTCCCAGTTTTGCTTTCCCATTCATATTTTAGCGCAGATCCCATTATCTGCTTCCTCATCCCCCGTTGCCCTTCCACGCCCACCACTTACCTGGTGCCTATCCTCTGTACTGATCTCTGTTGCATTTCCGTTATCAGTCTGAAGGAATCCTATTGGCTACTGTCTAAGTCAATCTGCCAAAACATCCTTTTTGTTTTTGCTGGATGCCACCGTCAACTTGCTTTACTTTTATGAATATGGTCAGCATGTGGGAGCGGTTATGAAAGGTTATAAATTAATAATGGTACAAAACCTACAAAGAGGAATTGCAGCCACTGAGAAATAAATGGGGTTAAAGGCCACGAATGATCATAGGTAAATTTGGAGATAGGAGGACACACCTCAGAGGCTATTATCGGGCATTAATTGGGCAGTACTTTTCTGGGACAAACAGATCATATCTAAAACCTGTGTGCAAAGAGGACGAGGCCAAGCTTCAGCGGACTGACTACAAATGTAAATGAGGTTTAGTTGTAACTTCAAACTAGAAGTTTGATTGCAGGAGGAAACAAAAAAAGGCTAATTTGGGTGATTACTACTTAGTAAACGCATTTGGAGCCAAATATTTGAAGAAAAGTATGAATTATAAAATGGGGCACGGATTTTGTTCTATAGGGACTTTATCATGACATCAGAAACAAAAATATAGCATCTCATGTGTTTGGTAGGTTACTCACATATCTTGGTTATTATACATATTTCTGTTTGTTTAATTCACTGAGGAAACAATTTACAAGAAGCCCATCTGCTTTTACATGAAGCAGTAATAATATAGAGAGGCATTTGAGTATCAATTAAATAAATGCAATGTCACATTAGATTTTGATAAAAACATATTTTTTTAATAAAAAGTATAAAAATAAATAGCAACTTTTAGTGTCTCTTTAGGCAGTTCATATTGGTAAAATACTGGCCAGGCAGAGTTCACTTCTTCCTAAGACACAGTCTCGTTTCAGACTCGACACCTTGTTGACTGCCTTGATTCTCAAGGACCGGTTGCACAGGTCCTCCTCTCGGATCCCATCGAAGAAGAAGTCCTCATTGAAAATAGGATTGCGGCTCATGCGGATGATGGTGCTGCGCTGTTTCTGAGCTTTCCCCGGAAGCAGGGAGAGGCTGACACAGCAGTTGATGCTCTTGGGCTCTATGGAGGTCTCATATAGTCCCTCTGCGCTTATCAGCCTTACCTGAAGTCTTTCATTCTCAGGGCAGTATTCACCAGAAATCCTCAACACCCCACCCCTGTCCAGGAACACTGCATTTTCCCTGACAAATCGCTCTCTGCGGTACATAAGGTCAAGTGGCAGGGGTGAGAAGCTGCAGGCCAGTGAGGGCAGGGGCTCCATGAGTCCTTCGGAAGCCCTCCTCGTAACATTGGGGCTGTTGTCTGTGGAGCTGCCCTCATCTGTGGAGACAGAGTTGTTCCTGGATGCACTGGTTCTGCTGTTCACCTTGAAAGCCTTGCAGAAGAGTCGTTCTTGGCTGAAAGCTTTGAACAAGGAGTTTGATCTGGGAACAGGCCTGTTGAGCATTGGGGAGCTGAAAGGAGAGGACTCGGTGGAAGATGCAGTATCACTATCACACATGCAGGATCTACGTACACACATGTCCTGGGGAGGCAGCCTGCCGGTCATGGAAGAGACGTGTAGAATGGGGGCAGACACCCCCTTACAGTACGTGCTGGATCTGGATCTCGGGAGCAGACAGGGCAACGCTGGTGATCCCCAGGGGTCATTGTGGAAGATGGACTCCTTCCTCCGTGTGTTGGGGCTTTCAAGTAGCGTGCAGAAGCCGTAGGAGGTGTGGGCTTTGGGCAGGTGTGGGAGCGACAAGGCAGCCTGGGATTGGGGGTCAGCATTGGTACTTTCATCATCGCTGCAACTCACGTCACAGGGGATGTCGTCAGCACTTTCGATCTGGATGATGTGCTTCTGTGGGAAAGACAGGGCCTCAGCAGACTTCTGACTCTCTCCTGCCTTTGCGACTGATGATCTGATGTTGGGAGTAGACCTGTGATGGCAGGGAGCATCTGGTTTCTTCAGCTGGGAGGTAAGTTGAGGAGGGATGCAGAACTCGGGGATCCTATCTGGAGTGAGGACATAGGGCAGAGTTCCTTTGCTCTGTGTGTCAGAAGAAAGTCTATATGTTCCCAGCATGATGCCCTCTGCCCCTAGGCCAGGGAAAGAGAGGGCTTTGCTGCTGCTCTCCAGCGTCACCCGCATCTTGTCCAGGACCCACATGAATGAAGCGCAGTGAAGTACCTTCTCGGGCAAAGCCTGCAAAGGGCAGCAAGGACTCCAGCTGCAAGAAGCCCTACACAATGACCTGCAAGAAAGAAGGGAATAGCAATAAACATGAGGAAATCCTACTGCAAGTCTTCAAGACATGAAATGTGCATGTTATAAAACGCTCGGCGTCCCCAGAGAAGGAAAGGGAGCAAAAATGTGTTACAATCTCAGTTTTCACACGTGTGTGCACTCATGCGTAGATATGTGCTCTCTATCAAGGGCACGCGAGTTATAAGGCAGCTATCATGCCGAGCATATCCATGCCTGTTAGCCAGTTATGGCTCCCAACAAGCCAGTGTGCTGATGGATTCTCATCATCCCTTTACATTTTTACCCAGCAAGAGCCAGCATGTAAATCAGTCCACACCTACCGCCCCGCCCCCTACACAATGATATTAATTTAGCATATTACAAGTAAATTGACGAAATTCTCACTTGTACCATGGAACATGCTACTTCTAGGTACAATTCACCGCGTGACTCAGGTACTTTAAGATGAACCTGGATTTGTGTTTTTCATCACAGTCAAAATACCATCTGCTCCTAAAAGCGGACTACACAGCACTCTCTCGGGGTCTCAGGAGAGAAGCACCAGCTACCGACCCACACGAGGCTTTATCTTCCGTACTAATGGAGTGGAGAATAGTCTGCTTGACGAGTATATTTATTATTTTATTGTTTTACCTTACAATTCAGTTCATTAACAGTAGTTGTGGTGGGTAGGCTAAAAGTCCCGGAATATTCACAACACCCCATTGGCTTTTGATTAGAAAACATCTTCTTTCATTAACATGATAATCATTCCCAGTTTGTGCAAATATCAAACATGCTGCTTTTATGCACATGCAATGAGTACTCTGCAACAGGCGTGCAGTGCTAACACTCAAGCTGCTTCGGTGATGTGCTAGGGGTTGGGTTTAGTCACTGCTGTGTGGTCTACACTGGCGTTTACGTGCAATGATATGCCCAGTGCCCCAATGCTGCTCAGGCTAGAGTGCTGTGGTGACTATGTGAAGCAATGATACTGATCTTGGACCATATAAGCAGTGGAGTCTGTAGTGAAAAGACGGAGTTGTGGTGTAGAGGGGGTGTGCTCGCATGCATTTCTTACCTCAATTTCCTGCAGTCTCTCCGGCTGGCAGTTGGTTTTGTCGCGTCTTGCACTCTACTCTGGTCGCGGCAATTGCGGAAAGAAGCACCCTCTGCGCCTGCCAAGTACTATCCCGCGGCGCCGCGAGCTCAGACTTCACCATCTCCTCTTCAGAACCTAAGCTCAGGACAGCGCCCGCCGCGCTTATGAACCAGACGGCCGAATCACTGCTCCAATCAGGAGCTCGCTGCCCCCAGGCCACGCCCTCCAACGATTCTGATGAGCAAGTGGAAAGCAATAAGGCGGCGAGCCGGAAAGATGAACGTTGTGTTTCCCCGCCCCTTCTTCATCTCTACCTGACAGCTCCCTGCGCAGTCGCTGGTGTTTGCGTTAGAGGATGCGATAGAGGCGCAGGTTGCGAAGCTCCGTAGGAGAGTGAAAACTAACCACAGAAGATGCAGCGGAGCATCAAAGAGAACACCACAGAGTGAATTCACGAAAGCAAGGGGGAAGAAAACACACACGCTGGCTGGCTGTAACCCTTCCACCGAAGACGGAGGAAAACTGATGTTTGGCTTTAGCAGGGAAGTTAAGTGTTAGGAACCGATGCACTCACATGAGCACAATCGGCTGCAAAAACTCCCAGAACATTTATAGGATAGCAGCGGTATTTCACATCTTTTTGTTTGTCCTTCTTTCTTCGCAGAGCTCTAAAGGCTCACAGTTCATCTGGGTGTTGGAAGCAGTGGTATCGTTTATGGACTGTCCCTCGTTCAGTCCACGCTGTAGTAGCACAATACTGCTAATTCCAAAAAGCACCTGTCATCTGCATTAAATAGAAAGGCAGATAGAATGTGATGCCCGAACACAACACTTCATGGCTTGTGTTATGAATGGCCTCAAAATACAATAGCCCTCCTTACGTAAGCCCTGACTGGAGAGGTAATAAATATATCATCGTTTAAAATCCAATACGCCCGGAGTCGAATTTAATTGTAGCAGCCGCGTGTTTGAGGAGGGCTTTGAGCACCGGCACCTCTTTACAAATTAAGCACAGCGTAGAGGTCACGCAGCGCAGTAACCAACGTTGCTCTGCTGCCTCGCACGAACGAGGGAGAGTACGATAACACAATATCTACTTTCTTGAGCGCTGTCAAGTCCTGTTGTTTAGTATGAGGTAGAGTTAGAAGTCTTCAATTCGTCTCCAGTTCTGATTGTTTGATGTAGTATGCCTTCTTGGCTTGTTCAGCATCTCTTATTAGCATTTCCTTTACTGTTGCCTTGCCTGTTTCTACTAGATGCTGAGCAGAGGATACTAAGCTTTCTACAATTGCCCCAAGCTCCAAACAGAAAAACGTAGGCCCATATTTATACTTTTTGATGCACAACTGCACCAACGCAGTTGTGCGTCAAAAATTTTAACGCCGGCTAATGCCATTCCAAAGCGCCATGCAGGCGCCTTATTTATTGAATGATGTTAGCCGGCGCAGCTGACTGGTGTGCGTAAAAAAAAATGACACACACCAGGCAGTGCCGGCGTTGGGGAAAATGGAGCTTGGGCGTCAAAAAATGGGGCAAGTCAGGTCTGAGGCAAAATATTGGCCTCAACCCGATTTGCGCCATTTCTTTTGACTCCCAACCCCCATTGAAATGACTCCTGTCTTAGCACAGACAGGAGTCATGCCCCCTTGCCCAATGGCCATGCCCAGGGGACTTATGTCATTGGGCATAGTGGCATGTAGGGGGGCACAAATCAGGCCCCCCTATGCCACAAAAAAAACAAAAAAAATACTTACCTGAACTTACCTTAAGTTCCCTGGGATGGGTCCCTCCATCCTTGGGCGTCCTCCTGGGGTGGGCAAGGGTGGCAGGGGGTGTCCCTGGGGGCATGGGAGGGCACCTCTGGGCTCCTTTCGAGCCCACAGGTCCCTTAACGCCTGCCCTGACCAGGCGTTAAAAAATGACGCAAAAGCGGCTGGACGTCATTTTTTAAAGCCCGCCCACTCCCGTGCGTCATTTTTGCACGGGAGTTTAAATAAGGCGCACATGCCTTAGAGTCATTTTTTAGAAGGGAACGCCTACCTTGCATATCATTAACGCAAGGTAGGTGTCCACGCTAAAAAATGATGCAAACTCCAAGATCTTTAGCGCTAGACGGGTCTAACGCCAAAGTATAAATATGGAGTTAGCTTTGCGTCGGATTTGCGTAAAAAAAACCGACGCAAATCCGGCGCAAACAGAGTATAAATATGCCCCATAG
This sequence comes from Pleurodeles waltl, assembly GCF_031143425.1. NCBI lineage: Eukaryota > Metazoa > Chordata > Amphibia > Caudata > Salamandridae > Pleurodeles > Pleurodeles waltl. The sequence goes on along the minus strand of NC_090440.1, from coordinate 725,461,988 downwards.
AGAGCAATGGCTACATAGAACTCTTCTCAAGCTTCCATTGTACTGCCTTGTCGATATGGCAACACAAACGTCATGCTGCAAAAAGATGCACAATTGGTTTTGCTGCCCATTCACCTGAGGGACAGCATAGCTCAGACGAAGTTTAAAACTGCAACACCAGCAGTTTTAAATTATAAAGGCTATCTTGGGAGGCTAATTTCAAATCAATGTTCCATGTACTAGAAGATGATCTAACCCAGAAACACCAGTTGGTGTTTCAAAGCCTCGACACCCAATCCTTGCAGAAGAGGTGGGTTTACAACACTTGCTGTCTTCCAGAAACTATGCCAAATCCTGGGATTGACATTTTTATCAAACATTACAATGGAAGGTGCTGAAAATTAGGATACTGATTGAGGGGGGTGAAACCACAATCTCTGTCAGGGTAAAACACAATCAAATCCCAAATTAACCTGTGCTCAACCCTCTTGTACCTTGGCACAAAAGGCGTCAGACTTAACATAGATGCAATGTGGAAAGTATTTATGCAGCACTTCAAACAGTAATAAAGTAAAAACAGCACACAAGAGAAGTCCCGCAACAATTCAGAAAAACAGAGTACAATTTAATACATTATTTGAGATCAAAACAAAAAAAATCCAATCAGTAGTTCCTGAGATATACAATTTTAATGTTGTAGGAAAAATAGTGCCTAGAAGCATAGAGTGCTGTGGTTATCTGCTCGCACCATAAAGAGAAAAAATAAGAAAATTAGTCTGACTATGATGAAGCATGGTCCGACTACAGGGAATAAGTTAGGCACACTAAACAAAGTACTTAAATACTGGTTTGCAGAGTGTTGCAAGATCCTGTGTCGAAGATGAGTTGCACACAGGGGCAGTTCCGAGGAAGCTGCAAGGCTGTGATGCAGAGTCTTGCAAAATCATTGAGAATGCCATAGATGAGGAGCTTGTAATGAATAGTCCTGCACTGATGCGTTGTGCACCGGCGGTTCCAAAGTAACAGTGCTGGAATGCAAAGGGCTGTATCAATGATGCGTTGCATGGCAGCAGTTCTGAAGAGACTGCGCACTGCCGCATGAAGTCTGGCCAGACACAAACAGGGCACCCTGTATTCCCTAGAACAAGGTTATTATCCTCATTCATACAAAATGTTCTGCTAGGAAATAACTAGCTAGATAGAACTGTAATAGCAAGACATGGAAAATATATTGACCTATCATGTAAGTCAATTGTTACCGTTCAAGAACAGAATAACATACACCATTTTACAAACATTGTCAATTTGTATTTCTCAAGAGCAAAAGAAAAAAGATGCTCCAAGTGATGGTGCAGTGAACAAGTGATAGTCAGTGAACCTTGACAAAAAATATAATTTACAAAATATACAAACCTATAAACACTGCACCAGATGCCCAATCTTCCTTGGATTACGACTAAGGGATTGAAACCCAAAACAATAGAATATAAGAGGCCTGTGTTCAGCAACAGAAGTTGGGGATGGGCAGGAAAACAAGCTGACTTTCAACTCCTTGCTAGGGTGAATCCTCCAGGGTCATCATCAGGACAAAGTAAAGGTAGGCACCAAACCAGAAAATATCAGGGTCAAATTTCCTGAAAGGAATCACATTCACATTTCTTTCTATATGCTCTGTGTACGGGCCTCAGTATGCTAAACATAAGCATGTCTCCACGGTATATTTGCACCAAGGTAGCATAATGCAGGGCATAAGTACGGGAACCCCTCAATGAGCACCCAGGGCATCTTAACCACTACTAAATCACAAAAATGCTCATGAGGTGGGGAATCCTTATTTCCCAGGGCACATCGTGTCTCATCCATGTTAGTGCTCTTAGGAGGAAGAGAGAAATCTCTTTCCCTGATTGTCTCGTCTACGTGGCTCTTCAGCATGGGTGCCACAAATCCGGAAAAAAAATAGGAATGCCTTGCGCCTCAGCGGCTTTGAGGCAGAGCTATGAGGAGATGCATGCTCATAGGAGCACAACTGACCTGGCAGAGGACTTTCAGACCCACATTCAAGGGCCCAGGACTGGGGTGGCACCTCTTGGGGGCAAGACTCACTACTCATAGAGCCTAGGTTCTGGGCACATTTTTCTGTCCCTAAGGCTCTGATCAGGAGGCCAGCCAACTAGCCCTTGAAGTTACTCTGGTGGTCCTGGATTGAAGATACAGGTCCAGTCCTTTTCACTCAGGCAGCATGGAAAAATATCAGCAGGCAGAAGGGTAGCAGACCGGCAGAGTAGCTGTCCTTCTTGCAGAACAACACAGGAGTCCTTCTACGTCTTCCACAATTCCAGAGATGTACTGAAGAGTTGGATATAAGGGTCCAATATTTATACCTGGTGCCAGCTTTGAAGTAGGAGAAGGTTCTGGAGGTTTCCAAGTCAGAGTTGTTTGGAATTTCCTGCCTCCCTGCCCTGGCCCAGCTTGTCTGGGGTCACAAAAGACTATTTTCAAACCTCTTGTGAGTGTGCTCCAGAAGAGCCTTTGTGATGTGCAAGTGTGATAGGTGACAGGTCCTCCCACTCATCAAGTCAGAGATTGCCCACCCTGCCAACACATATTTCCCCCTTGTCTCACTATCTGTGGGCAATACATAAAGACCAACTGCCAGCTAAACCTAGTCATGTGACCTAGGATGCAGACTGCAGACACCAGATGGTTGGGATTAGAAAATTACAACTTTCCGAAAGTAGCATTTTCAGAAATGTGATTTAAAATCCAACTGTACCATTAAAGAAGGCTTTAAACTACACTTCTTTAGACACCAAATTCAACATTCCTACCTGCTCCTAATTGAAAGTTTTAACTTATTAAATGCAATAAGTGAATCCAATGTTACCCTATGAAAGTGGTAAGCTTTGCAGTAGTGAAAAACGGATTTAAGCGTTTTTCACTCCCAGGACATGTAAAACTCAAAAGCACATGCCCAACATTTTACATACACTGCTCCCTGCCCTATGGGCTGTTTAGGGCCCAGGCAAAGGGTGACATATGTATTAAAAAGGAAGGTTTAGGCCTGGCAAAAGGTTTATTTTGCCAGGTCAATATGCCACTTTAAAACTGCACACACAGGCTGCAATGGCAGGACTGAAACATTTTTAAAAGGCTTCTTAGGTGGGTGGTACAAAAGGTGCTTCATGATCACTAAGTAGCATTTCATTTAGAGACCCTCAGTACATGAGTGCTGCTTTAGTAGTGGCAGACACATAAATTAAATGTGCCAATTGAGTGTAAGCCAGTTTTACTATATTTAAAGGAGAGAACACACACACTTTAGCACTGGTTAAAAATAGTGAAGTGCACAGAGTCCCAAGGCCAACAAAAACAAGATCCGCAACAATGGAGGAGTAAGGAAAAGGGTTTGGAGGAAGACTACCCTAAGCCTGTCAGCTTTAATAGAAGGCTAATGAAAGAAAATACCTGCAGTAAAATGTTGCACTACATGAACAATACAGTAGAGAGAAATGCAGCTAAACCTATATGTTTAAAAAGAAGCCAACACGTCACTAGACATGTTGTGGTGGTGGTGCAAGGGAATCTACACAAAAGTCCTTCTGTAGGAACACTCTGGCCATGCTGATTGCAAGTTGCCCAGTCTTAAGTATGGAAGATGTTGGCAACTGTTCCTTCCAGAACCTTCTCAGACACATCTTGTGGGTTTGCAGGCATTTTGGTGATTTCCACAAGACTACCTTCTCTCTCTTTTCTGAAGTTAATTACTAAGATTGTTTCTAGTAAACAGTGTGGGCAAAAAATGAATATGCATATTGGCATATCTGATGTAGGAAGCTTTAGCATTAATCAGACATGTGTAAGTTATGTTAAACAAACCAAGATACTTTCCTCATGCTCATGGTGCTTCTCGTTTGGTACATCTTGTCTAAGATAACTGAAATGCTACAGCACCTGGCAACTCCTTGCACTTCAGTCTTACTTTGCTAGTAAATGTCCATAAATAACTACCTATAATGTTATATACAAATTAATGCCCTACATCTAGTGTTTGACATAGAGAAGGCTCAAGGTAACTAACTACACTACTTCTAGATGCTCTGCAGGTGCTATAAAAATCTAGCCTACCATAATAATAGAGGTTGCAGGAATGTTATGAGGGATAGTATTGCCATGTATAGCTGATGCATAATAGTTGTATGCTAAGTACATTCTCATGTAATGTTTTTGGTGAATTGTGCCTGTGATAATGCTGTAGCCAATTCCCTTCAGGAATATGAAAAAGAGGGTCTGAAAGCGATTGTGATCTTCATTTGCTTCCCTTTTTCTTTTTTTATTGTTTGCAGTGGTTTGAAATGTATTGTTGAAATATGGCAGTCTTGTTGACTAAGAGTATAAATTAGCCTTCCAGTCAAAACTTGACAAGCTGAGGTTATGTGTTGATTATGGAAGTACTAGGGGTATAACACAGTGTCTAAATAACCCTGATCTCCTCTCTTCTTTTGAGATAATTCTGCAAGGTTACCTAAAAGCACAAATTAATACTGTGAATGACATGCCAAGGAACAGAGGTGGCAACTACAGTGGCACAGGTAGCAAGGATTTATCTGATGTATCGCAATGTTATGAAGTAAAAGTAAAAAAAGTATTAGGTATGGCTAGAAAGTTACTTTATTTGTATCAATTTGCAACATGGTGTAGAGACATTTGTAAAGAAAACTTTCTATTTTTACATTGTTATGCAATTTAGTATATTCATTATTTGTTAAAGAATTGAGGTAGGGAATGGTTCCCTAAGTTTAAAGAAGGATAACACTAGTGGAGAGTGCATGGTGTGTGTCCAAAGCAAAATTTTAAAGGCATGGTAGACAATAATTGTTTGGGTCATCTCATAAAAACATTGCAGTAGCAGTGTTACATAGACAAAAGGCAAGTATTTTTGTTACATTTCAATGGAAACCTATTACTTTATTTAAAAAAAGCAATTTAAGCAAGATGCACTCTTTTCCCCACACTGCTGCAGATTTGGGCACAGTCCTGAGGACTATCCAGAACCTGAGGGAGGCGATTGAGGCCAAGGTAGACGGCCTCCGGGTGGCCCTCTCACTATTATTCCAAGACCCACACAATGTGGCTGAAAGAGTGACCAAAAAGGAGATGAGGATCTTTGCAAATGAAGACGAAGTAGTTACTCTTAAACGTCAAGTATCTAAATTGATGTCATCTGTGGCAGCCCTAGATAAGAAAGCACAGCATACTGAAAACCATTCCAGGTGTAACAACTTGTGGCTAGTTGTGCTCCCCGAGAGGGGGGTGAGGTGGGGTTGTGGGGAGGGGGGCACACATTTGGGTGACCTCCTTGAAGCCTGGTTCAGATCATGGATCTCGGTGGACAAACTATCTGCTTCATAATTGAAAGGATGCACTGGGCCTTGGCCAAGAGGTCTCCCTTGGGGACACCAATGTACCACTCAGGCAGAACTCCGTCCTCTACTTGGAAGTCCACATCTCCCCCTGCCTGATTTGTCCTGGACCCTTAATTTTCAGTTCTTGGTGGCTTCCCTGGATCATGACCTGCGTGGGTGGAACCAGCTGCCTCTCTACCCCATGGGCCGCATTGCTGTATTTGAAATGATGTGCCTCCTTCGCTACTTATACATTCTATCCAACTAGTCTTATCCAATTCCTCGGGTGGTTCCACTCCCTGACCGCGAAACTGACGTCCTTTATATTGGTTGGTGGGTGTCACCATGTGGCACTCGATTCAGCGCAAAATCTCCCATTGACGGCAGACTGGGTGTGTCCGACATCTATGCCTACTATCTGGTGGCATAGTTACTGCCCATAAACAAGTGGGTACAGGGGGATTGGGCGATCTGGCGTACTGCTTGAAACTCCATCTTCTAGGCTTTGAAGGTTTCATTGAATTGCTCCACGGGGTCGATTAACCCTAACCATCCCATAATGCATCTGTGTTTCCATGCTGTTCTGAAGGGCAGCGTTGAATCTTTCTTGCTGGAATCGCAGCTTGACAGCTATGATGCCTCTTTGGTAGGGCTCCTGGCTTCAACAGGTGCCAAGCCTGAAGGGCTTCATCCGGTGGGACCGCATGGGATCACATAGTTGGATGACATATTTAAGAGGGGGAAAGTTGATGTCCTTTCAGGAACTACAGGACCTGTACGCCTTACGCATACACAGTTCTACCGCTTTCCTTAGTTGCCCCACGCTTTGAAGGCATACCTGTACTCATCTCAGCTTCCTAAATTTAGCCCATTCAAAGCCAAGATTTTGATGGGCCGTTTGGGTGGGGGAGCAGTCTCAATGACATATCGCTCTTTGATAATTAACACTCCAGATGGCTTCCCTACCCTGAGACAGAGATGGGAGTGTTGGGTGGGTGAATTGGATAACGAAGACTAGAGTGAGGCTTGCCTAGCTCTTTGGGAGCTGGCGATCTCCTCCCGCTTGCGTATGATTCAAGTCAGCCACCTGCATGTGACCTACCTTTCCCCAAATTGTATACTGTGTATGGCCCCATCTGCACACCCGACCTGCGCCAGTTGCGCTTTGCATGCTGCAGACTTTTTACCAAATCGCATGGAGTTGCCATGGGTTGTGTCTCTTCTGGGATGAGATTGGCCATGAATTATCAGCTGTTCTGGGGCGCTCAATCAACCTGGACCCCAAGGTGGTACCTCTGGGCCTTATGGAGACACTTGGGGGGTCCCTGTTCAGAGAGAAACTTCATAGAGAGGGTGTATATGGTTGCCAAAAGAGACCTTGGTGCAAGGGAGTTGACTGGTCCACTCGTCAAGAGAAGGCAGTATATGAGGCATGTGCATGTCCCCAGAAACACAACAAAATATGGGGAGGTGGTGGGCTTTCCGCAGTTTACCAATGTGATCCCTTTATCGGGTTATGAGGCGTGCTTTATGTAATGCTATGCTTCAGACCTGTTTTATCATTACTGATTGTGTTGTGATGGATGACACTCATTTTCTAAAATTCAATAAAATGTACTTATAGAAAATGTTTGTGACAGGCAAGCTGTCCCCTGTGTCACTATCTTGAATGTATCAAGTGGTGAGCCCTGGGGTAAATGAGAATAGTCAGGCAAACTGCCCCAGCAATTGGGAACAGTCCCTCTATTGTTCAGGACGCAGAGCAGGGGAGAGGACAACACATTCTACTGACCCATGCTACTCCTTGGAAGATAGGAGGTAGGGGAGGGATTCCCTCTCCTCGTCCACCCCCCATCTGTCACCAAGGGATTGGTTATTTCAGACCTCTCAAAATGTGATTCACAGGGATTTACATGCAGGACCTTTAAGGGGTTTCTTGCGGTCTTGAAATCTCCCGGATATGTGACCTCCTCCTTCAACTCACAGGGCCCGGTCCACTGGTCCTGCAAGGACCAGGGTTCCATGGCCTCCATCACCCACAACTCTTGACCAGGCGGAAAGTAAATCAGAGTAGCCTTCTGGTCATGCCGGAATGCCTGGCTGGCTTTCACATTTTTTTGTGGCTTTCTTCCAAAAGCGCTTCATCTGATTCCTGAGAGCCAACATGTAGCTGACTGCATCCTGGGTGGTTTCTGAGAGGCCTTCTGACAGGGTGGCCATAAAGAAGTTGAAAAGGAACTGAAACCTAGTCCATTCAGTGGTAACTCCCTGTAAGTAAACAACAGGCATGGCAAGAGGATGTCCCCACTTTCACCTCAAGGACTCTGACAGGCCCATGTTCATGCCTTTGAGAGTTTTGTTGAATCTCTGAACAAGCCCATTGGCCTGGGGATAGTAGGGTGTGGAGAAATTGTAGGTTACTCCACGCTCAGCCCACATTGACTTCATATACACTGACATGTAGTTGGTACCTCAGTCTGACACCATCTGATTGAGGAAACCCACCTGGGTAAAGATCCCTATCAGTGCCCAGCACTGCAGGCACAATCACTGTTCTCAGAGGGGTGGTCACCGGCTACCAAGTGGCATGATCCACCAAGACAAGAAGAAACCTGTTGCCTAGGGCAGTCTTGGGGTCCAGGGACATGATAATGTTGATGCCCATCCTCCCAAAGGGGGTTCCTATGACATGAAGGGATCTAGGGTAGCCTTCCACTTTCCCATTGAATTCCCATTTGCCTGGCAGGTAAGACAAAACCTCCTGAATGCATCTGAGTTCCATCTCATTCAGGGCCAAGAGAAGTGGATGAAAAGCCTTGCAAAGTTCTTGTCTTGTCCCATTTGTCCTGCCAGGGGTACGTCCTGAGTCAGTCCCAGTAGGAAGGCCCAAAGCACTGGGGGACCACCAACATGCAGTTGTACCAGGCTCAGAAACCTTAGGCTTGTTCTATAGGAGATCATTCTCTCACTAAATCAGGTGATCACCTGAGGTGTCCTCAGTTGCCTGGGTCCGGCCTTCAGTAATATAGACCTACTCTCTTTGCCCTTTGATGAATTCTGCCTAAGATGGCCGTCCCTTGAGCCTGCCAGTCGGCCAGCTCAGATAGGTTTCCTGGGCAGCAATGTCACTCCTTGTAGGTTTTGGGGTGACACCCTCAAGTTCACTCTCCCCCAGACCATAGGAGTCTTGGGAACAGGCTTCCCAAGCCCCTGCCCTTCTCCTTTTTGACAGGTACCTGGGATGTATTTCCAGGCTTCAAGTCCTCTTGACTTCCCTCTTGGGCTGCCATGAACCAATCGATCAGTCACACTCACTCAGGCAAACCTAACATCTTCAGATGGGATCGAAGCTCACCTCCTTCCAGATAGTGCACTCCATGTCATTGCCAAGCAGACAATCCACAGGCATGGCTGGGGTCACAGATGCCCTTAAGGAAACTGCCTGCCAATTCAAAGGGATCCAGAGCCAGAGGGCAGTGGCTCTCATGCGTGTCAGCTACTACAACCTGATGGAATACATTGGGAATTACCTACTTTGACGACACCAGATGAGACCTACCACTATTCATGCTGGTCCTGTGTCTCTCAGAGCCTCCACCTGCTGCCCGTTCATAGTGATCCGCTGCCTGTACATTTTGGTATCACTAAGCATATGGGTCTTTGGCACCATCTCTCTGGTGTTTGGACAAAAGATCGACTTAAACATTTTGGGAGACAGAAATATTGGAATTTAAGTATTGTGACACACTTGATTCATGATGCAGAAATATTGTTGACAATAGTATATTTTTATGAGGTAAGTAATATCACAAATAATATTGATGTTTTTAATTGTTGTGTTCACTAATATAGTGGTTGAAAATACAGTTTTCCAATTATTTTATTGTGTTTCAGTTGATTTCTTAATTTAATGTGTTACTATTGTTCATATACATTTTATTTGTTTTTAAACTTCAGGTTGTAATTTTAAGTAATTTAGAATTGCTTTATTAATTTCTAATAGTAATTTATAGTGTTGTAGTGGGTTGTTGGGTTTGTAGGGGATAGGGTGGAAAGGTAATTTGGAATAAATAATTAAGAATTATTTGATTAATGTTATTTAATAACTTGAATGATATTATCCAATTTATGTAATACTGATTTATTTTCATTATATGTTATTTGCTGGCTGTTTGGTTTGTAGGGGTGCAGGATGGGAAGTTTATTAAATAATTATTAACAATTAATTTTTAATAATTAATTTGCTATTTAATTGATTTTTGACTATGCAAAATATGAAATACTGTTTTATTTTACTTATATTTGAGTAGCAGGATGCTAGATTTGTGGGGGAATAGGGTGACAATGTATTTCAGTATTAATGAATTAAGTATTATTTGAAAATAAATTATTTAATTGAATTGAAACATGCAAATTGTGGAATACGTATTTGATTTAATTTTATTTTAGTTGCAGGATGCTAGGTTTCTAGGGGTCTAGGATAGGAGTTTAATTAAGTAATAATTGAATAACATTTATTAATTGGTAATTGCTAATTTATTTGAAATGTGTAATTTATGGAATAGTTATTTTTCTGGTTGGATTTTAGGTACAGGTTGCTAGGTTTGTAAGGGTACATGGTGGGAACCTAATAATTAAATAACAATTATTTATTAATGGATTTTTTTTTTATTGAATAGTAAGTATAGAAATTGATTTTATATGTATATATATATATATATATATATATATACATATATATATATATATATATATATATATATAGTGAGAGAGCACGTTGGAGTAATATAAAATTAAAAACTAATAAAAGGTACTATTAACACACAATTCAAAATGTCAAATGTGCAAACAAAGCGTTTTATAAAATTATCAACGAATTTCGTAAACCTAAGTGCACAGAAGGAAGTCACCACATTACTCAAGAATACACAAACAAACTGGCAAATCATTACACAACCAAAGCAGACTCGTTGGGCTCCTATTTAAAACAGAGGAAAACCACCAGCACCAACCCATTTCCAAACATCTCCTCCAGTCCCCTGCAAGAGTAGGCTTACCCATCCTTTGCATTCCTTCAAACATGTATCTCAAAGTGACTTTATGGATCTGGTCAAGGCACGCAGGACAACAAGCTGCCATTCTGACCCTTGTCCACCACAAATCTTCAAAAACATTCTTCTGACTCCCTCTGCTGCCACTGCAGTAAGAGGAATCATCAATAATTCTTTAACTAAGGGAATCTTTCCTGAAGACCTAAAAAAAGGTTTACATGCGCTCTTTATTAAAGAAAACAACCCTGGACCCACATGACCCCAACAACTGCAGATCAGTTACAGTTGGGCATTTGCTGGGCAAACTGATAGAAAGAGCAGCATTTGCCCAGATGTCACAATTCTTTGAAGATAACTCCATACTTTCAGACTACCAGATAGGATATGCCCCCCAGAATAGGCACAGAATCTGCCCTCATTGCCATCTTAGATTACCTTAAAAACACAGTAGACTGCAACAAGGTCACTGCACTCCTTCTTTTGGACCTCTCAGCTGCATTCAACACAGTTGACCATAACACTCTAATACAAAGGCTCTACGAAGCCGGCATAGAGGAAACTGTTCTCGACTGCATAACATCTTACCTTCAAAACAGAACAAATGTCATCTATAGTCCCCCATTCTCATTCCAACCGTACTTCACAAAGGCCAGGCTCCTTCAAGGCTTTATCATCTCACCCATGCTTTTCAACATCTACACGACGTCACTACCTATAATGATCAATGAATTTCAGCTCTCATGATATAGCTATTCGGATGACACACAAATACTGCTTAAAATGAAAAGCCCAAAGACATTGGAAACTCACAAATCTCCAGTTGCCTCAGAGCCATTGATCAGTGGAGAACACAGATCCAGACAAGGTCCAGGTTACTATCTCCTTTACTGTCTAAACTAGATTACGCCGATGGCCTCTACCACAGATCATCTTTATCAACTATGAAAAAACTACAATGGATTCAGAACTTTGCTGCCAGGCCACTCTTACATGTAAAGCCACACACCCATATCTCCCCTTCCTTGAGGGCCCTACATTGATTGCTACAAAATCCACCTTCAAACTGCTTTGTATCACCCACAAAGTAAGTACATGGAACACAACCGCTTTTTATCAGGAATACAATCACTTAATAAATTCACAAAGGAACCTCCTCTCCGGATGGGCAGCCACTTTAAAATCCCATCAAAAAAAAAAAAAAAAACATAACTGGCACATCCTTCTCCATTCACAGAAACAAACTATGGAAACTCCTTAACCCAAAACAGAAGATCTACTGATAACTATCTTATCTTCAGAAGACTACTCAAGAGTTGACTCTTTCCAACATAACCACCATACTCACACACTAATGTACAGCATATCCATGTGTATATAAACATTTACATTTTTATTAAAAAATTATGTACCTAGTTATGTGTATTTTTTTAACAAATATGTATAATAGTTAGGTTTTTAAAATATATAGATACTCTTTAGGACTGCTTAACAAATGCATATGTTACTTATGGTTAAATATATTTATAAATACATATATTATTCTATGTTTAACATGTATGTTGGTCACTGCATAGTTTTCATATATCTTACTTGAATAGATGCTTTTGGGTCTCTGTTTTATTTATCTATCACAGTAAGTAAATATTATTATAACTATTTTTCTACAAGTGCTTCACTATTTACATATTGAGGCAAATATGAAATAAAAAAAACTTATAAAAACTCACAAATAAATTAGCTTAACGTACAGTAACACTTGAAAGTCTGAGTTTATAAAATACTATATTAAATCTTGATATATTATCTTCCTTATGCATGTATACCCTCTCTATTTACTTATGTATCCATATATTTATTACTTTACTTCTACTGTAGAAGAAAAAGACTTTGACTGTCCAATGCACTATTCTATGTCTCAACCTATGCTTCTCTCAATGAATCCTCTGCCTCCACTCTCTGACTCATCTCAAACCTCATACTACTGTGATGATCTCCAAAATAACACTTTCTAGACTCTTACCACCTCTATCCCTCCTTGGTCACCCCAAACATCATTTTACTAATACTAGGATCTCCCAACCAGTCCTTTCTATATACTTCTCTCATGCATTCCTCGATTTACTCATCCCAATCTCATTTTACTAGTTTAATCTCCCTAATCCATTTCTAAAGACTTTTCATTCCTCCATCTCTTCTTTTACTCATCACAAACTTCATCTTACTACTATGATTACCCAAATAACACTTTCTAAATTCTTACCTCTTCTATCACTACATTATTATCTTTTTCAATCAAAATACGAGACTGCTCAAATTAACCCATATTTCCCTATACTAAGTGACCACTAATCCTTTTTGGGTTCGGAATAGCGTGTACTCTCCGAAAAGTGTTTTAACGCCTTGTCAGGGGTAGTAAGTGCTATATAAATTCAATTAGAATTACTATATATATATATATATATATATATATATATATATATATATATATATATGAGTGTGTGTGTGTATATCATTATTATTTTTATTAAGAGTTTAATATATTTTTTCTACATTCATGGGTTTACTCATACATGTAATGTGTTTGAAGGGAAGTATTTTCCCTACTCTTGCTTATACTGCAGTAGGAATCGTAAAATTAACCTCTTCACAGTTCAGCACATTTCCTCGTGTTGGGCTGTTTGGAAGGCAAATAATTCATTTCACCTCTCCAAAGTCCAACACTTTCCCTACTATGTAGACTGGAGTGGGAATAGTACATTTCACCCTTCTGAAGCCTAATGCTTTCCCTACTGTTGCAGTGATTGAATTGGGGATACTAAATTTGAACCCTCTGAAATCTAATGTTTTCCCTACTGTTGCACTGACTGGAGCTGGATTAATAAGTTTACCTCCTTCAAAATCCAACACTTCCCCTATTGTTGCAGTTATTGGAGTAGGATTAGTAAATTTAACCCATCCAAAGTCCAACACGTTCCCTACTGTTGGATAAACTAGAGTGGGAATAGTATAGTTAATATTCTTAAACTCCAATTGTTTTCATAATATTGGTTAGATAGATTTTATAGCATTAGTTGTTTTATTTTTCATATTGTATAATATTTGTTTTTTTATTTATGTGCATGTTTATAGTATTTTCTGTACATGTGTTCTTTGGATTTTGACATTTTTAATATTAAGTTATTGTCTACATTATTTAGTATGTTTTTTCCTATTCACTTCTTTATATTCTTATATTCTTTATGGTTTTCTTCCTTATCTATGATATACATATATATATATTTATATATATGTATAAATATACACACACATACACACATATATTTATATAGAAATGTATAGAGAGAGAGAGAGATAGATATAGAGTAACATAATTATTACAAATATCTATTTTACACTATATTAATTTTATTTATATTTTGATTATATAGATATATATTTTTATATTCATATGTTTGAAATATAAACTATTTAATATAATGTAAAATAAATATTTGTATGATATATATTATTTATATTTTATACTGATAAATTTAAACTAAAATATAGAATGTAAAATAATTATTTGTATTAATTATGTTACACTACCTATATGTATATATAAATATAAACATATATATATGTGTTGGGATGTTTATATAAATACATATTTATTTCTAATATTAAGTGTTAGTGGAATATATTTACATTATATTACATTAATATATTAATTATTTAACATATGCTACTTTAAACTCTATAGTAAAACACATGACATTTTTGTCTATTTTTGGATGATATTACTGTCAGCTATATTGTTTCCTGATATTTTTTAACTTACCACTATAAGTATAGGTGCACAATATTGTGGTAAAATATATGTTTGACACAGTGTATTTTGTCACCCAGGGACACTAAGTTAACCTCTGCCCTGTCTCCCACACTAAGGGGGGCAACATCCTCCCAAAGTGCTAGTCCGGCCATCCCCAGTGTCTGCCCACAGGAGAGGGATGCTGCCTCTTGGGGGATTTGGAGTTACCCCTCCATTTAGCACCCTTAGCATTTGTGGGAAATACACTCTGAGGATTTCTTCTGAGGGAAACTACTCTTTTTCTGGTCAGACTGGGACTCAGAATCCTTGTCCTGGGAACTGTTTTGGGGGCCGTTGGAGAACTCTTTATTTTTAATTTTGCTTCCCCCCCCTTGTTCCTATGGTGAAGGCCATGCTCACCCTTTTGGTGATCCCCTCAGATACCTATACCTTCTTGTGGACCCTGGTGCTGAGCCAGCGGCCCATCTCATTTGCAAGCTCTCTGGTGTCAGTGAGCTTGCTATCAGGTGTTGGCACAGCTCTTGAAAACAGCCACTGAACATGTGCATCTCTTGCAGTCAAATTGTACATCTCACTGTAACCACTCACATCACAGCCCTTCACCCAATCACCCAGTGCCCTGTAAATTAACCCATACAGTCCTCCCAAAAATAGTTGGGCAGCTTCTAGTTGTCCCTGAACTTCAACCTATACTTCTCAGGAGCGAGACCATGTTTCCTGACAAGAGTTTCCTTCATGAGTAGATACTTCATCCTGTCACTCTTTCCTACAACTAACAGTGAATTCCTCCCCTCTTTAGGTATATGCCTCTAAAGACTTGATCCCCAAGCCTCTGCAGGGTCCCTATGCATCTCTAGAGTGACTTCCTGTTACTCAAACCCCTTTTCTGTGTCACCCCCACAATAAAATTGGGCACTAGCTTGTGACTCACGCATACAAGGCCTTGCACAACTGCAGACCTGTCTCCTTAAGCCACTGCCTGAACTTCCATCAGCCCACCAGACACCTCCGCTCTGCATTTCTTTCTCTAACCCTCAACCCCGTATCCATTGTATCAGATGCAGAGGTGGGCCCTTCTCCGTCCTTGCATCGTCAACATGGAACAAGCTATCCTTCATCTATGGACCTCCCCATCTCTTCTAGAGTTCTGAAGGTCCCTGAAGACCTGGCTATTTGGCTAATCAATTGGACCCTCACAAGTGACAAGTAGGTCTCTACAAATCTATTGATTGTTTGATTGGTGATGTCGACCCTCTTGTCTCCACTGCATACTGGGTTTTTGCTGCCTGCATTGTTGCTAAGCCCCATCAGACTCACTTCATAAGCCAATATAAGTTTCTTTTCCCCCAAGGCCCAACAGGTCTTCTGCACAGTTAATCTGCTTCCCTCCAAGGCCCTCTGGGCAGCTGCCTTTTCCTTGGCAGATTTGTGTTTTTGCAGCCACTCCTCCTTGGCTGCCTCCACTTTCAGTCAGGTCAGCTGCAGCCCTAACTCCCTTTCTGTCTTCCGGTTCTCCAGTTCCTCAGGGGACACACTGCTGCCTGTTCTAAATACACTAGGGGATTTCACTCCTGTAGGCCATCCTCAGAGACCATGGTCAGAGCATTTTCATCGTCCTCGCCAATTATTACCTACTCCTGCTTCTCCACTTCCTGCTCTTGTGCTCTAGTGAGTAGTCAGTGGTTCTCCTTCCAGGCCCGAAGGGCTTCTGGAGCCCCTTTCACTTGCAATTCCTCTGCATTGGCAGCCCCACTCCCTGCAAAATCCTTTCAGCTGTGTTGCTTTCTAGGTTGCTAAGATCCATCTCCATGCTTGCAGGCAAGAGTTACAGGTGCACAAATCTGAGGCAGGAATAGAATTTAGAAAAAGAAAAAAATGGCCAATTGAGGAGAATTAAAAAAAGTTGAATCTGATGTCAGTTTACATATATTGGATTTCTAGTTTTGCACAAATCACTGAGTTGTACTGAACAAACACAAGTACTTGATCCCACCCCTGAAAAACAAAGTAAGATATTGGGTTATTGGTTGAGGGGATAAGCCTCACTCAGGCAACAACCACAGTCCTTGTCAGATAATTTTGGTACTAGTTTTCACAAAGCAATAATATTAAACTTCAAATTTACTCCTTATATAATGCCACATATACAAAATTTTCTTCCAGTCTGGATGTCTTCTAAATCTGCATGTATCCTTTAATCTTCACTTTTGCACACTTCATTCAAAAATCAAATAATTGTATTTATTGGCAACTGATTTGTTTCAAAACCATCGGGATTTTCTCAAGGCTGTAGATGATACAAATATATTTATAGATATCATATTGAATATTAAAATTCAAATGTTCTTTTTAGAAAAGATCGTATTCAATTTAAAAGGAATACCAAATCTTTCTAAATTCAAGGGTTTCCAATTACAACACAACTTCATTCCATCAAGAAGAACCCATGTAAATATATATACAACAATTGTATTTAAAATATCCCAAAAACAGATCAGTCTATATTGTTATATCAATATCATCCCATAGAGTCATCACCATTAAAAAGACATCCCTATATATCAGTGTCATATTATATTGTTCAGCTTACAAAATGTTATACCAATTCAAACATAACTCACTTGTAATTGGTATTCCACATTTTCATTTCTAAAGAAACAAGGGAGGAACCCACATCTATCAACCTCCAAAAATATACTTTGTACCCTATGAATTAGTTCATTGGGTTTGTACACAATCAATATATTTTAGAGAATACAAATCGCATAATTATCATTTGATTACATTATTAATCATAGTTCCTTACCATGTGTTTCAATTCTAACTTATTCCTTCCTTCACATTTGTTGTGCATTTGTAAGTCAAATCATGTGCAACTTTTCGTTACATTGCAATAAACATATAGGGTGCATGTATCCTGTTTAGAATAACATACAATTAGATCCCTCTTTAACTTTCTATGGGCCCATGCTACTCTCTACTATAACTATTAGTTCTAGAGAGGGCTCTATTCCCTTTATACGCAACACATTTTTCACACCAGTGTTTACACATATCTGTTCAAGTAATTATATTTTGTCTTCTGGGAAATTAACCCCACTGTGGTATTTGACTGTAATCATCATTTCGATTTTTGAGTATAATGGCTGCCTTCTTAGATATCCTTTCTTTCAGGGAATCTATTTGTTAAAGATCTAAAGACAACCCACCCCCCTTACACAAATATCATTTCAAATGATTGTGTTCTACCATCTGGGCATTTATTCCAAAGCTAGCATTTAATTGTAATGAGCATTTCGGCTGGAGCGTAATGGCCACCATCTTAGATGTCCTTTTCTCTGAGGAATATATCAGAGAGGCCAGTCGACTCTAAAAAGACACCACCTCCTTTGTCCTCAATGTCATTCATACAGTTCAATGTAACTTGTATCGCATCCCATCACGAATTACAGTAGGTAATGAACCCCGCCACTATCCAGCCACCATTTATTCACCACCAGTCACAGTTCACATGATGTAATTCAAATAAGCGTTGTGACCCAAAATTACTGGGTGCCATTTTAGAAGTTCTTCCCTACGAACTAAATGTTCCACTTCACTTTATAGTGGCTATAACAACCTTTTACAAAACCTGAATTACTTCAAATAAGTTCGCATCTCGTATCACTAAATCTATTCTCTACAATCTGCACTGTCAAATTTGTAGCGTACCAAAGGTTTCGTTTGCCTGGCATCTCACTCTATCACCTGTTACGGTTTGTGATGAGCGCCACAATTTTGTTTCCCACCTTTATAATTCATCAACACCTGATCACACGAAGTCCTTCAATCCAGCATGTCAGCCCAAAAAAATGTCTGCCATCTTAAAGGTTCTTCCCTCTGGAGAAAATTATTTACTTTTATTTGTGCAATGTCTGTAGAGTTCTTTTATGACCTACACATACACTCTTCCAAAAAATGTTGTCATACCATATAGCCGGATTCATTTTATATACATATTCATATTATTTTGCACTTTACACCTTACTACTATTCT
This sequence comes from Pleurodeles waltl, assembly GCF_031143425.1. Taxonomy (NCBI): domain Eukaryota; kingdom Metazoa; phylum Chordata; class Amphibia; order Caudata; family Salamandridae; genus Pleurodeles; species Pleurodeles waltl. The sequence goes on along the minus strand of NC_090440.1, from coordinate 725,443,712 downwards.
GTATACTTTACGTCCAACATCCTAAAAATCAGTCTTATTATCATAAGAATACAACTGCCATCCTAAAAGTCTTAGGGGCATACTTAAGAGCCATTAGCACCTCCTTGCGCCACACAGCGTAATTTCTTTTATGTTAATGTGGCCTAAAAATGCCAAAATCCCCACGCCATATTTACAAAGTGGTGCAATGTATACACTGTGCCACTTTGTAACCCTTTGCGCTACATTATGCCTGTGCGAGTAATAATGTCTGCAAAGGGGGTCCCCCCCGTTAGAGGGGACAAAAAAATGGCACAAATCTGATAGATTTCTTTGCATCATTTTTTTGGGCACTTTTAACGACTGCTCAGAGCAGGTGTTAAAAGGAGACACACTATTGATTACAATGCACCTCAATGGGTTTTGCAGGATCAGTGTAAAAAAATCTTATGCTAATCCTGCAAAGCTCTGGACTAGCGTAAAAAATTATGACATTAGTCCCCTAACTACTGCCATGGTGCGCTGTGTTTTAAATACAGCACACACATGGTGGCATTAGGGGGCCGCTAAGAGGTGCAAGAGAAGTGGGGCTGCACCAGATGCAGCCCCACTTTTCTTAAATATTAATATTTTCCTACAATTCTACTTATTGGGCAGTTTTCCCATTTTCCATTCTCATTGTGATGCTGTATTTGTTATTTTTGTTCCTTCTTTCTTGGCCCTATAAATTAAGGTGTAGTCCCACATAATATTACAGAGTTAAAAGATTACAAATTCTTATTCCTCCTGTGTCGTACTTATACCCCACGAAGGGTAAACCAGTTATCTTGATTATGGTTTAAAATTCTAATGACGGCCCTTATCAGGGTTCCACCCCCCTTTAAATCCCTTTAAATCAATAACCCGATGTCATACACCAACTAAATTCCATCCTCTCAGAATGAGGGACTAACGGTCTGATTTAGAATTTGGCAGAGGGGGTTACTCCATTACAACTGTGACGGATATCTAGTCCGCCATATTACAAGTTCCATTGGCTATAATGGAATATTAATACAGCGGAAGGGATATCCGTCACATTTGTGAGAGAGAAACCCCCTTTTCCAAACTCTAAATCATGCCCTCTGTCTTTATATTAACCTAAGACATCCAAGCAGTTCTCATTTCCTAAACAAACCCACCCAAAATTAGCAATTAAAATGCCTTCATGCAAGAAAAGTAACTGCGTCAAAAATCCCACTTTGATTGACAGACTACTTACAAATGGCGTAATCTACCATTAACTGAATTTGGTTGATCCAACAGTGATAAAATAATTATTTTACAGAAGCTAACTGGTCTTTTTTAACACAATACCATTGTATTTGCTTAATAAACTGTAATAGTTTTATTTGGGCTTATAAACGAGACAGGCATTCATAGAACAAAATCAGGATGAAGTTAGAGACAGAGGGGTAAAAGATTCCAGACATCCAACTCTAATGCTAACTCAGTTTAAAAACTGTTAAATGCTATAAGCTATTCCAAACAACACAACTAGGGGTAATTAATTTACTGCCATTCTGAGAGAAGTAGGTCAGGACACATTTCCTGCATACATTTTGAGCCTCAAAATTCTTTAGAAAGTCCCCCTAAAAGTGCTTCAAGACAGTATCAGTCTATGGAATTGACTCAAGAGAATACTTGGTATCAGATTTTACACTGCAACAGCTCTAATCTGGAATTCACCTGGTATACCATCATTCATGAAAGATAGATTAATTCTTCCATTGATAGGTGTGGGAATAAGTGTCTGTGGGGCAAATAAAGAATGGAAACAACCTGCGCCCTGGGACACTTAGTTGGGATTCACCATAGGAACGCCTTGTAGGAGGCTGGCCTGGCTTGTAGTGGGTACCAATGGTACTTATACCTTATACCAGGTCCAGTACTCCCTTATTAGTAGAGTGTAGCAGTGTTCAAGCAGTTTAGGCTGATAGAGGTAGCTATAGCAGGGCAGCCAAGGCTGAACTAGGAGACATGCAAAGCTCATGCAATACCACTTATATCATATAGGTACTATATCATGAGAAAGACAATACTCATAGTTACTAAAAATAAAGGTACTTTATTTTAGTGACAATGTGCCAAAAATATCTCAGTGGATATACTCCTTTAGGAGGTAAGTAACATACACAAAATATGCACAAATAACCAAATCAGGTAAGTAAAACAGTCAGAAAGTAGTGCAAACACTGTAAAACACAATACAATGCAATAGGCCTAGGGGCAACACAAACCATGTACTAAGTAAGTGGAATGCAAACCACAAATGCACCCCTAGGCAAGTGTAGTGTGTAGAGGGTCACTGGGAGTGTGAGAAAACAATAAGGGAGTAAAGGAGACCCCACCCCAGGACCCAGGAATGTAGGAGTAAAGTACTACTATTTTCCCCAAAACACACTAAAGTCGTGATAAAGGATTTTGCAAGGACCACAACAGACTGCAAAGCACTGAAGATGGATTCCTGGACCTGAAGACCTCTGAAGGAAGAGGACCAAGTCCAAGAGCCGCTAAAGTGTCCGGGGGGGCAGGAGCCCAATAAACCCCAGATGAAGGTGCAAAATGGCTGCCTCCAGTTGGAAGAAGATGCTGGTTTGCACCAACAAAAGGAGGAAGGAGGTTCTGCTTTGTGCAGAAGATGTCCCACGGCGTGCTGGAGAATGCAGAGTTGTTTCCTTGGCAAAATACCGCAAACAAGCCTTGTTACCTGCAAGAGCTGCGGTTAGAGAAAAAGGGGGTTGCCCGGGCCCAGGAAGGACCAGGATGTCGCTACTCAGGAGAGGTGACAGAGGGCAACGTAGAAAGCCCACTGGAAGAACGTAAGCACCCACAGGAGTCCTCGAAGATGGGTTCAAGAATACTGAACACAGCGGTCATCTCAACACTGCAAAGAGGGGTCCCACGACACCGGAGGTCAACTCAGGGAGCTGAGCATCACAGGACGGAGTGCTGGGGACCTAGGCTCAGCTGTGCATGCAGGATTTCTTTGAAATGGGCACAGAAGTTCTTGTAGCTGCAGAGGTGCACAGGTTTACTGTCTGGGAGGGGAGGCAAGGACTTACCTCCTCCAAGTTCGGACAGTTGGACCTCTGGACAGTCTGGGTCACTTGGGTCCACCACCTGTGTTCCAGGGGCCACGCTCGTCAGGATGAGAGGGGACCCAGAGTACCGGTAAAGCTGAAGTTTGGTGCCTGCTGGAGCAGGGGGAAGATTCCGTCGACCCACAGGAGATTTCTTCGTGGCTTCCAGTGCAGGATGAAGGCAGGCAGCCCCCAGAGCATGCACCACCAGGAAACTGTCGAGAAAGCCGGAAGGATTAGGTGATACAATGTCGCTGGTAGTCTTCTGGCTACTTTGTTGCAGTTCTGTAGGCGTCCTGGAGCAGTCAGCGGTCGATCCTTGGCAGACGTTGAAGAGAGAAGTGCAGAGGAGTCCTAGTGAATTCTTGCAAGTCGTAATCTGAAGAGAAGCCCACAGGAGAGACCCCAAATAGCCCTGAGAGGAGAAGTGGCTACCTACCCAGGTATGCACCTATCAGGAGGGGTCTCTGACGTTTCCTGCTGGCACTGGCTACTCAGAGGCCTCCAGAGTGCCCTCACACCTCTGAAAACAAGACGGCAGAGGTCTGAGATACACTGGAGGAGCTCTGGGCACCACCCCTGGGGTGGTGATAGACAGGGGAGTGGTCACTCCCCTTTCCTTTGACCAGTTTCGTGCCAGAGCAGGTAATGGGGTTCCCTAAACCAGTGTAGACTGGCTTATGCAAGGAGGGCACCATCTGTGCCCTTCAAAGCATTTCCAGAGGCTGTGGGAGGCTACCCCTCCACAGCCTTTAACACCTATTTCCAGAGGGAGAGGGTGTAACACCCTGCTATCAAAGGAAATGCTTTGTTGTGCCTTCCTGGGACTGGGACTGGGCTGCCCAGACCCCAGGAGGGAAGAACCCTGTCTGCGAGGTGGCAGCAGCTGTAGCTGCAGTGCAAGTCTCAGAGAGCTGGTTTGGCAGTACTGGGGGTCCATAGTGGAGCCCCCAGGATGCATGGAATTGGCTCCCCAATACCAGATTTGGAATGGGGGGCAATTCCATGATCTTAGACATGTTACATGGCCCTATTCGGAGGTACCATTGTGGAGCTACATATAGGTATTGACATATATGTAGTGCACGTGTGTAATGGTGTCCCCGCACCCAAAAAGTCCGTGGAAATGGCCCTGAACGATGTGGGGGGTACCTTTGCTAGTGCAAGGGTGCCCTCACACTTAGTACCTTTGCACCTAACCTTCAGCAAGTGAAGGTTAGACATATAAGTGACTTACGTTCAGTGAAAATGGCTGTGAAATAGTGTGTGCACTATTTCACACAGGCTGCAATGGCAGTTCTGTGTAAGGGTTTGTCTGAGCTCTCTATGGGTGGCAAAGGAATTGCTGCAACCCATATGGATCTCCTGGAACCCCAATGCCCTGGGTACCTAGGTACCATATACTAGGGACTTATAAAGGGGGTCCAGTATGCCAAATGAAATTGGTAAATGAAGTCACTGGCCTACAGTGACAAATTTAAAAGCAGGGAGACCATAAGCACTGAGGTTCTGGTTAGCAGAGTCTCAGTGACACAGTTAGGCACTACACAGGCATACACATTAGGCCACAAACTATGAGCACTGGAGTCCTAGCTAGCAGGATCCCATTGAGACAGGCAAAACATACTGACATATAGGTTTTTATCTATAAGCACTGGGGTCCTGGCTAACAGGATCCCAGTGACACAGTAAAATCACACTGACACACACTCACAAACAGGCCAAAAGTGGGGGTAACCATGCTAGAAAGGGGCTACTTTCTCACACACTTCCAAAATTTAAATATCTCCATTTGAGATCATGGTAGTCAACTCAAAATCAGAAAATCTGAAGAGATTGGGATTATGATGTTCAGGTTCAAAACCCCTAGCTGCTTACGAAGGAAATCTCAATCTGGTATTGGGAACTCGAAAAGGCGGGAGTAAAGAATCCATACTTTTCATGGGAAGATGACTTTCCTACACTGGACTTAGAGATCTTAAGGTAAGTATCTTTAAGTCTTCTTTATTTTACTGTTAAATCATTAAAATATTTTCTACACTGTACACTGAGTCTACTGGGCACCACAGAAATTAGAAACATTCTCCAAAGGGGAATACCTGCTGTAAAATATGTGGAAGGTTGGAGACTGACAATGATCACATATTTGTAAGCTGCATAGCCCTCGTGAGATTCTGGAGTACAGTGAGATGAATAATACCAGAAGTTCTCACAGTTGAAATCATGTTAAGCAAATACTTTATATTTTTTGGGGTGGATAACATGTTAAGTATCCACACACACTCTTTAGGCAAATGACTACTTTTTATTATGATTATCCGGGGTAGAAGGGAAATTTGTATACATTTCCTCCAACCATGCCTACCTGCAGTTGGGAAGTGGTTTAAGTCAATATATTATACATGTAAAGCTGACATAGTATGTCCTTTGATTACAGGTTTTAATCCTTCAGAAAAATAAAGATACAGATGGGTGTGGGCAGCTTCGGCAATATCAACAAAACTAAATGATGGTGACATGACAAACAAAAAGAAAGAAATAATTTAAAAAGATCACACACAACCTCTCATTTGCAAATTACAAGTCATGTTGCATCTTCATGGGCAGGGCCTGCTTTAGTGCTGTGGCACCTGGTGCGACAATCTTTGCTGGTGCCCTCCTATGACCTCCTTCTCTATGTATTCCCTCCAACAGTGCCCCTCTCTCACATGTATTTCATTTGTTTTGTAGCTCTACTCATACCAGTGTAGAGTGTCAGAGCACATTACAACACACACACATTTAACAGAGACAATGAACCATACTTGTATAAATCATTGTTTACAAAATGTTACATAAGACAGTTAGGACAAGGTAGAGGAGTCACACAACATACACCCTGGTAGGCAGTGTATTTTAAGAGTACTCGCTCTGGAAAAGCACAAGCTTAGAATTTAATAACGGTGTTTGGGTGGTTTTACTAATAAGAATATTTATTTTACACAAAACCTTTTAAAAAACATTTTGATAATAAACAACTCGGAAAAAACATAATGTTCTAACATCTACCTTGCAATTTGCATGCAGCTCTTTGATGACAGTGCATAGCCCACTGTGCTATATTGACGTTTTAACTTATGAGCTGCAAGTGACATAAGGATCACTGTGACAAAAGCCGTAACCCACTGAGCTATGTACATAAAATACAATTCTGAGATTTGCATGCTAGAAGTTCTTTCAGCAGGCACATTCACCCTCTGTGAAGTTTTATTGTGGGTCAAAAATACTACTGGAAAAAAACCTCAATCTCTCCCCAGAAGGTACATAAATAACCAGAGTTATCTTGACATTTTCAGTGCCTGAAAATTACTGGAAACAGAAGGAACACCAAAGCAGGTGCTTTTAAATCCATAATATATTTCAAAACACAGCACCTCCCTCCCCTATTCGGAGCTCGGTGCCCTGTGCAGTGGCACTGGTCACACCAACCTAGAGCTGGCCGTGCACTGGGAACACAAATGGGACAATTTAACCATTTGCAAACTGCTATCGCCATGATGGACAGCCTTTCAAGCAATAACAAACCATAAAACGGTCTGGCCAAAACCCATCCTCTCTCTCTCTCTCTGTACTTCGTATTGTACTTTTGAAGAATGGATGACATTAGATCTTTCAGACAGCTAAGATTCTCTATAGCCAGACCTGCAAATAAATGCCATATGATTTTAGTCACCGTTTTTAGCATTTTACTAGTAGAACTGCCACAAGCAAACATTGTGTATCAAGTAAATTATAAACCATCATATTGTTTCATTTACCCTATAATAAAACCTCCTTTTTTAGTTTTTCCACTCAGCCCCTTTTGCTAGATGTTAACATCGATAGTGGAGGATGCCCAGAAAATGATTGGGCTTAGGCCTCAAACACCTAAATCTGGCACTGTTGCTCAGGAGCAGCTGTGGGTGGCAGGGCCACCTTGGAGTGTGATCCAGCCTTTCCTGTTAATAAAGAGAAGTGATGAGAGCCAAAGGGTTGTGACTCCTCCTCAATGATTGATGCAGCTGACTGGTCTGCTTGTTTATAGTGAATGTTTTTTTTGTGCAAATGTGAGGTTTTTTTTGTGCAAATGTGAGTATATGTTTTGTATATACTCGTGTAGCAAGAAGGTAAGTTTTATTTTTGTAAACAGATTTGATCAATTTCAGACTGATAAACTAGCAGTGCAGCACTAGGCATGGGGCGAAATCTCTTAGTAAAATAATATCATTCTCAAGTAAACAACTATTTGGCCCCAATCCGTACCCACTAGGAACTTCCTCTGCCCCAGAGTCGGTGTGCCACCCTCAACTAACAGTAACGATTTTGGCTACCAGGATTTCTGCAATCAGCAAGGCCCCCACAGTACTGCAAGGTTATATGTGAGTAGGCAAGACCGATCGGGGCAATGTTAAAAGTATTATCTAGCTACAAATAAATCCACAACTGACTGTGTTACGTGTTTTCTATCGGCCAGAGAGGTAGTAGTTGATGCCTCCTGTGAGGATGGCTCTGGGTTCTTCAAACTGTCAACAATTATACGCCAAGCCTGGCCCATCTCCATCTTGTCTACCCCCTCTGTGTTTCCCACAGAAATAGGGTGCCCTCGGAGTCTGCCCATCCCTCCAACTCTGCGCCATGCCAGTAGGCCTGGGCTTTTAGGGTTCTTCCGATGTCGAGCAAGTTCCAGCTGGCCAGGATCAGACCCAGGTCCTGAAATTTGTGAGTCACTTTAGTTTTGGAAGTGCGGGAATACCAATGAAATTAGCAGTGAACTGGTGTTACAGGGACCTCTCTGTCTATTAGCCTCTCTAACTTTGGGTAACTCCTGACCAGTAGGATGCTGGTTGTGTACAAGACCAGATCATATGGAAGACGTTGGCACCCACCTGTTTACATCTAGGCCAAGAGGCGTCTGTCGCCCCAAAATGTCTGTTAATGATGTCCTGGGAGAGGTATGCTCCATGCAGAATGTAGAAACTGATTAACTTGAAGTGTGCATTTCTAGATACTTTGGGGATGCACACTAGGATGGCTTCCCAAGTCCGTGCAGGTATCTGAACCTCCAAGTCCATCTCCCAGCGGGTTCGAAGCACTTCTTAGGGACATACGGTATCAGCTTGCAAGGAGCGGTATAAGAATGTTACAGCTTTATAACAGCCAGTGGATAACAGCATATATTGACAGCAAATGTGCTTCTTGGGTTCACAGTCTCCCGATCTCGTGTCCATGGAAGGTCACTGTGACTGACCTGTGTGGCAGAAAGTGCCCTCGAGGTAGGTCAAATACCTCGTGGAAGTCTTCATAAGGGAGTAGAGCTGAAGCTCAGAATAGCTCTCCCATGCTGGTAACTGCTGCCATCAGCCTAGACAGCAACCCCGCCCAGTTCTCTCCATGTGGGAGCAACTCCAGCATTTTCAGCAGTAAGTTCGGGGAGTCAGGGATTCTAGTGTGTGTCTTCCACAGGCAGCGGCCCCAGGATTTCTGGATAGTCAAGTACTCTTGTGTATTGTAGAGGATGGACGATTCACTTTCAGAAGAGTTCTAACCAAGGCCTTATGAGGTAGAGCAAAGGGGCCCCCAGTCCTCCCGGAGACTGTCGGTCATCTACTGCGTGAACTATTAGAGCTGGGATGCAAAGTAGTAGGGCAACGAATGGGTAAGTTGCCACATTTCGGTCTTGACCACCTGGGTTGTAGACCCAGCTTCCTCACTTGGTCATACAGTGTGATCCTAGAATTATCACTTTTATCCCTGTGCCCCAGTTTAAATGCCTGAAAAAACATAAGATTTATACCCAGAGTGCTATGAATCATTATATGTACATGCATGTAGGATTCCATTTATGCTGCATTTTGGCGCTCACTTTAAAGTGCTCAAATGGTTAACCTTTACACTAATGAAAAATTGTAATGCAAGCTATTGGACACTGACAAAAACTAACAACATTTCCTTGCAAGGCTGCTTTATTTTTAAAGACACACAATCAGTGCTTTAGTGCCATGCATAGTTCATTCCTTTTAAATGTGCAGAAACATAATTTCCCATAAGCACTGTATTAAATTTTGGAAGAGATAAAACCTTGAGTCGTAAGAGACTGCTGTATACTTAATGGCGAAGTACCAGCACTTACCAACAGGCTGCAACACTTTAAAAGGGAAAGCACTATCACTGCTCAGTCAAGAATCTGCAGTTTTCAAGCAGTTTTCAAAACTTCCCGAAAGTGATTCTGATCTTTCAAAATGACAGTGCAGAAACTGATTGCCAACTGTAGCTCAGATTTATGAATTGAATGGACACAGTCAGAATTCGCCCTTACCTTTTTGATCGGATGTAATACACACCGGCAAGCAGTGTCAGCCAATAGCACGGCTGCATGTGAGCTTCCATCAAAGTAGTGAGTTGCCTGGGGGTATCGTTCCAGTCCAGGTTTCTCCAGTATGTATTTGCCCGATTTAAATTGATGCCAGACTCTCTTGCTCTCCACAAATCACACTATTATCATCATTAAATTAATATAAGGTGGAGTGTGTACTGGATGTTAGACTGAGTCCAAATGCCTCGCAGAAGAATGGTCACACACTTCTGCTCCACCATTCACCAGTGTAGAGTATTGGTGTCTGTTGTTGTTTTGTGTTGGATGCAAAGAGTAGCCAGAAAATTAAAATATTCACCACTTTGAACCAAAGCTCTTATGGCATCAAGCAAGCGAAGCAATTCATCACTACCCTCGCCAGAAGAGCTTGCCTACTCCCCCGTCCAAGCATCTATCCATTCATCCTTTCATCCTTCCATCCACCCTCTAATATCCACCATTTCACCTTTATGTGCTGTCATCCATTTATCCTTTCATCCAACCTTCAGTCTGTCACCATTCAGTCCATCTGTCTGTCCATCCATATCCATGTATCTTCAATACTATCCATCCTTTCATTCAACCATCAATCCTTTCACTTATCCATTCCCCCTTTAGTTCATTCATCCATCCATCCTGTCAGTAATACTTTCATCCATCCTTTCACTCATCTATCCACCCTTTCACTCTATTCATCTATTTATCCTCCCTTTCACTCATCCATCTACCCTTTCACTCAGCTATCCAGCCTTTCACTCATCAATCCATCCTTCAACCCATCCATCCACTGACCCATCCATCAATTTACTCTTTCACTCATCCATCCATGCATCCTTTCACTCACATATCCATTCACCCTCATCTGCCCATCTATTTACCATTTCACTCACCCATCCATCCACCCTTTCACTTATCCATTGGTTCACTCATCCATCCATCCACCTTTCCAGACAGTACATCCATCCACTCATCGATCCATCCATTTACACTTTCACTCACTTACCATCCATTCTTTCTTCATCCAGTCACCCTTTCATTCATCCATCCATCCATTCACCCTTTCACTCTTCCATCCATCCTTCCTCCTTTTCACTCAGCCATCCTTACATCCACCCTTTCACTTATTCAGCCATGCATCTATCCATCCACCTTTTCACTCACCCACCCATACACCATTTCACCTACACATCCATCCACCCATCCATCCATTCATTTATCCTTTAACTCATCCATCCTCTCACATACCTATCCATCCATTCATCCTTTCCCTCGTCCATCAATCCACCCTTTTATTGAGCCATCCAGCTGTCTTCCGTTTCACTCATCCATTTTTTCACTCATCTGTCCTTACATTCCTCCTTTCACTCACCAGTCCTTTCACTCATCCATCCACCCTTTCAACCCATCCATACATCCATCCATCCATCCAGCCTTTTACTCCATCCAACCACCATCCATTTACCTTTTCACTCCATCCATGCCTTCACTCATCCATCCATCCTTTCTCTCATCATTCAGCCATCCTTTCACACATCCATCCATTCATTAATCCATCCTTCCTTCCTTTCACTTATCCATTCTCACATCCATTCTTTCACTCATTGATCCATGCATCTAGCAATCCATACCTTCACTCACCCAGCCTACCAACATTTCACTCATCCTTCTCCCCTTTCACTCACTCACGTTCTCACCCTTTAGCGTTAATCATGAGCCTTTGTCTGCCGAGTTCCTGAAGGAAAAGGCCCATCATAACGCCCCCCACCCCCACTTTTGCAGCCAAGGCGGGGGTGGGGATCGGGGGTGCGCCTCGTTGGATGCATCTATACCATTGTGAGCAGCACATGGCAGCAGTCAAATAAAAGTGCACAGAATTAACAGCAGACGTAGTGTGAACAAGAAATGAACATCTGCAGAGAAAGCAGTGTTCTGCTACATGAAGTACAGGACGTCATCCTAACCTGCCCTCCTGCAAGAATTAGTCTGCTTCCCGTCATCACATTTACGCAAAAACGCAACCTAGCTTGGGGACACTCATGCCAATGCGGAATAATTTGTAGCTTTGGCGTTCATCTTGAAATATAATACTAGGTGTAAATGAAAACAACTGTTTTATTAACATCCATTTCAAGAAAGCCACAACCAACATGTAAAAAAAGAACTCATTTATAACCATCCCTGTTAAGATCAGATTTATCTCATGCATCCAACCATTAATACATTCATTACTTTTCAGTTATCATCCAGTCTGGTACTTCTAGGGATGCATGCATATACAGGAGATAGACTCTTCTCATTTTAGCTTGTATGAGCTGTATCAGAGCAGCTGTCACCTGGCTAAAAATACTGTTTTAAGGAAATGTCCTAAGGAGGGGAGTCCTGATTCCCGGTGAAGAGAAGCAGCTGAGGTACAGTCTAGTAGCACTGTAGCGAGGGCCACACAGAGACCTCAGCAATAACTAACTGGTCAAAGTTTGAAACACGATACATCTGTTTGGATAGACTTCGAGAATATTGCATTAATATCCTTCATTCACCTTGAGTAGGTAAGTAATGGGGATAGGTGTGCAATTGCTGAAATAAATTGGCAAGATGCGATTACCAAGAACGGCTGCGATTCCAAGGTGGAGCCCTAAATAGAGATTACAGTTTTCTAGCTCTATCCCTCGTGGGTCCAATGCAAACAATTCAAGAGACTAGTCATCATGAGAGACGTTCAGCTTATATTCATTCTTCAAGTAACGTCCTGGTTCCTAGAATGAGCCCATCAACTAGGCCACAAAATGTGCAGCCCAGTACTCTAGAGACAGACCCGGACTGGAAATCAGAATCAGCCTTGGCATAAATGTTCAAATCAGACACACTGCAGGTGACTGTGGCTACAATGAGCTATGAGGGCATGTTTGGATCATTCCCTCTCTGAAAGCACCTCTCTACAATCCAGCGCACCAGGAGAATGCCAGAGTTGCCCAATGGCCAGCGCGGCCCGGTCTAAAGCCATAACCAGACTGTATACGAGGCTAGATTCACATGCAACAAGGTAACATCAGAAGACATTCTTATGTAACTACTCGTAGAGAAATATAGGATCCGGAATGGCTGACATTCTAGAGCTTTGATTCTGAATAGCAGTCCAAATGCATCTCATACAATATGAAATATACATTCCAAAGAAGCAAACACTAAAGCCTTGCTCATCGAACTCGTTTCCTAGCTGTGCGGAATGGAATTCGTTTCCAATGCTTTCAAAGCTAAAGCAGTTGATGGCTTGAATGGCGTCGAAGCAGATCAATACATTAAGGCCCAGTCATCACATCAGTGAGCCATTTCCATCTCCGAGGAGCCTGGTTCCTTACCAAAAGGGAATTACTTACAGCTGCCGCATCCGAAGACAAATCTGAAAGAGGCCATAGTTCTGCACAATTTCTGCAGAAGGGGTTGAACGAACTGATGATGATTTTGAACCTTCTGCAGGTAAGAGACTATTTTTGTATTCACAAACGTTTCAAAATAATTCAACAGCTTGTGGCAACTTTCACCAAAGCATGTCCTCTTGCCTACTCTACACAGGAAGCTAAACCGATATTGTGTTGTTATGTAGACTTTTTCATTCTTATAAATGCTGTGAATCCACGAGCACCCATTTGGGGGAATGTTATGGGTATCATGGTGAGGGGATGGCCTTTTGTTTTTCTAGTGAACCAAAAGCCACAAATTTCAGTGGTTTTTAGGTTTGAATTTGGAACCATAACATCACTTTAATGTCACCTTTCACAACAAACTTCATAGCCCTACCTCTTTAGTTTATGTTTATTATTAAATTTTGTCAGAATATTTGAGATTATGAAATTATTGTGATTTATTGAAGATTGAAAAGGCAGCCTGCCCCAATTCACTAAGCAAAGCCAAAGCATTCGGTGACATTTCCACATTATAATGAGAGAGGAATGCCTTTCCTTCTTTCTCCGCACCCTGCTCTGTGCCACCCATTTCGAACCGCAGGGAATGGTCTCTTTCACACTTTCTCCTATTCCCTTTTCTCGGTTTTTATTCTTTAACTTAACTAACTTATGTAGTAAGCTGGCTCTGTATATACTATATCAAAATGAGATATAGTGTGCACAGAGTCCAGGGGCTCCCCAAGAGGCTTGACTGAGGCAATAATAGATAATACTAATGCTCTATTTGTGGTAGTGTGGTCGAGCAGTTAGGCTTATCAGAGGGTAGTGTTAAGCATTTGTTGTACACACACAAGCAATAAGTGAAAACACACACAAAATGGCATAGCTCCAGGCCAATAGGTTTTTAGAAAAAAAATATTATTTTGTTAGTTTATGTTTAGAAGTGATAGGACCCAGTCTGAATTGCCTCTTGTCTGTGTTTTTAGTGTCTTCATCCATTCTCTCTATTTTGGGATTAGAGGTATCCACCTCTGCTAATCTTATTTTAGCCAGGGTCACCCCTAGCTTACCCAAAGAGGTTACCCTCAGCTGAAGTAACCCCACCAAGACCAACAGGGTCAGGGGGCCTAACTTGCTTTTTGGCATGGGGTCAGACGTCCATGCCAAGGACAGTGCATCCATAAAGGCTAACACCCATCAGAGGCCACTGACAGCTGTCAGTGCCCAGAACCACACCTTTAGCTATTCACCAACAAGGAAAGGGGCTAAATTACAGGCTTCTTTGGGTTCAGGGTGCCTGGCTGCTGTGGTAGAGGGGGGGGGTTGCTACTTCTTGTAGTGAACACCCTTTATCCACTCTTTCTTCTGTTAGCTGTAGAGCCACCCACTCATGCTTAACAGTTGCCTGACTAGTCAGGACTTCTTGTGTGTCAGGTTGGACTTTACCAGTGCCACCTTTAGAGTTCTCCCCTAAAGGAGCAGAAACTCCTTGGCTTACTGGAACCCTGGATAAAGGGTCTACTTGCAGTTACTGTAGCCGCAGCACCTCCAGAATCCTTGGGAGAGGACTGGCACTGGACCAGTTCCTCTATTGGGCTCTGACCAACCTCTGGCTAGTCATTCCAAGGAGGGAATCAAGGGGGAGGTCTGCACTGACTACCACCCTTCTCCAGCTAAAAGTCCCACCCACCTCTATGGGCACTAAAGCTACAGGCCTTTTAAGTGACCTGGTCTGGGCTAACCCTTACTCTGGCAGTCTCACCTGAGATGTACTGGTTTGAGAGCACCAGCCTGTCCTGCACAATAGTGTGACTGGCACAAGTGTCTCTCAGGGCAGTGGTTGGGATTCCATTCACCAGTAGGTGGTGGAAGTGTCTACTTCGCTCTGGACTCTCCAGCTCACCTGTTGGGCCCATTTTCCAGTTGAAGGCTATGAGGACCTCCTCATCTGAGGAGTCATCCCCAAAGGCTACCCTGGTCACCCATGGGGTTTTGCTAGGGGGCTTGTATAGGGACAAGAAGGGGCCTTGATGCGGTAGGCTGTCTGATTATAGTAGTGGCACCATGCCTTAGTGGCATCCCAGTTCTTACCCTGGTACCCACTTTTTGGGGGGGATGTGTCTGAGGGCCCACCCACCTAGACAGGTTTTTAGGGCCCTACAGAGGACTCTTTTTCTTTACTGCTAGGAGTGTCACCCACTTTCTCCTTGGGAGGCTTTGTTACCCCTTTCTTTGGTCACCTTCGGTGGAAGTTTTGGTTACCCTAATCTTGACCCAGTGGTCTGACTTCTTTTCCAATTCTTGGGGAGAAATTTGACATAGGTCTACCAGATATTGATGCAACTTTTCATTGAAGCAGTTACTTAAAATGTGTTATTTCATAAACAAATTATAAAGCCCATTATAGTCATGCACTTCATTTCCTGTTACCCAACCATCCAGTGTTTTCACTGAGTAGTCTACAAAATCAACCCAGGACTGGCTCGAGGTTTTGTGAGCCCCCCTGAACCTAATTCTATACTCCTCAGTGGTGAATCCAAAGCCCTCAATCAGGATAGCCTTCATGAGGTCATAGGATTCAGCCTCTGCACCAGTGAGTGTGAGGAGCCTATCCCTACATTTACCAGTAAACAGTTGCCAAAGGAGAGCTCCCCAATGAGACTTTTTTAATCTTCTCGTTCCACAGGCCCTCTCAAAGGCTAAGAACCACTTGGTGATGTCATCACTATCCTCATATTTGGGGACAATCCCTTTAGGGATTTTAGGGGTGTCAGAATACTCTTTGTCCCTAGTTATTTTGTTGCTGCCACCATTTATGGGTTCTAAACCCATTTCTTTTCTCTCCCTTTCTATAGCCAGGAGTGGTTTCTCCAAAGTAAATGTTTTGGCCATCCTTGCTAAAAGGATGTCCTCTTAATTGAGGCTCCCTCAATGTTCACAGAGGAACTGGACTCCCCTGTGGAAGATCCAGAATCTCTGAGTCTGACTTGTGGAGACAGGGGTCTTGGAACCCTGGTTTCCCTAGTAAGGAGGGGGCGTGGCTTGTTGTCAAGTGTCATATGATGCAGTACAGTGGCGTAGAGTGGATGAGCATAGAGTGGAGCAGAGTGGCATAGATTGTAGGACGGTGTTATAAAGAGGGGTTACATATAGAAGAGTAGATTGTCAGACAGTTAAGTGACATAGACCCATGGTACAATAGCATATAGTGGATAAATGTAGTAGAGTGGACTATATTGGAGTGGAGTACACTGGAGTGGGGTAGCATAGAGTGAAGTAAAGTGTCAAAGAGTGGAGCAGCGTGTGCTAGACTTAAGTGTCACAGAGTGCAGTAGAGTGGAGTGGCATAGCAGAAAGTCAGGTAAAGTGTCATAAATTGGAGTACCATATTGTATAGTAGAATGTAGTGGTGTGACGTACAGTATTTGAAAGTGTTGTAGATGACAGTAGAGTGGCATGCAGTCTAGTAGAATTTTGTAGAGTGGAGTGGTGTATAGTACAGTAGAGTGTAGTTTAGTGAATTGGCATACAGTGGTATAGAGTGCAAAGGCATAGAGTGCCATAGAGTGGAGTAGTGGAGTATAGCGGAGCACAGTCTCATAGAGTAGAGTGGGGTAAAGTGGGGTGTCGGGCATACAAAGAGTTGCGTACCATGTTGTATAGAGGATTAGATTATAATAGAGTTGCATACAGTGGAGTAGAGTATTGTGCAGTGACATACAGTATAGTACAGTGCTGTACAGTGGAGTGTATGGGTACAGAGTGGAGTAAAGTGTTGGAGAGTGGCATACAGTGTAGTAGAACATTGTGGAGTGGAGTTGCATAGAGTACATTCGTGTGTCAAACAATGGAGCCTGGTAGAGTGGATTGTTGTACAGTAGCATGGACAGGGGTTAGGTCTAAACAGTGGAGTAGAATCGAGTGGAGTGGTGTAAGGTAGTGTGGAGTAAACAATAATAGAGTGTTCTGGTATGTCGTAGAGTAGAGTGGCATGGAGCAGAGGGCAGTGGCATAGCGTTGATAGTAAATTGTTATAAATTGAAGTGGCTTTGCACAGTAGAGTGAAGTGCTGTGTCATAGAGTATAGAAAAGTATCATATAGTGGAATAGAGAGCATGGGCACAGAGTGAAGTATAGAGTTGGTCAGTAGGAGATAGAGGGGGTCACAAGACCGCCGCGGGTATTCTGGGTTTCCCGGTGGGCTGGCGGGCGACCGCCAGAAGGCCGCCCGCCAGCCCAGCGGGAAACACCCTTCCACAAGGATGCCGGCTCCGAATGGAGCCGGCGGAGTGGAAGGGGTGCGACGGGTGCAGTTGCACCCGTCGCGATTTTCAGTGTCTGCATGGCAGACACTGAAAATCATGGTGGGGCCCTGTTACGGGGGCCCCTGCAGTGCCCCTGCCATTGGCATGGGCATTGCAGGGGCCCCCAGGGGCCCCATGACACCCCATACTGCCATCCTGTTCCTGGCGGCCAAAACCGCCAGGAACAGGATGGCGGTATGGGGGTCGGAATCCCCATGGCGATTCCCCAGGGCAGCGGAAAACCGGCGGTACACCGCCGGTTTTCTGTTTCTGACCGCGGCTGTACCGCCGTGGTCAGAATGCCCTTGGGAGCACCGCCAGCCTGTTGGAGGTGCTCCCGCGGTCCCCGGACCGCCAGGGTCGGAATGACCGCCAGAGTCTCTTAGAGTGTGTGAATAATTAAAAGCTTTATGGCTGGTTTTGGAAATGTCAACTTTTCAAAGAATTTTTTTCTGTGCTCTCTAGCAGCCAAGTACCTGTTCTAACCACACTTACGCTGATTCTCTTAGTTGTCTCCGTAAATTACTTTTCTTGGATATTTTTGACTTTCGTTTATAATGACAGCTTTTTGGTGATTTTTTTTCATTCTGTGATTGTTCCTAATGAGGACAGATTTTGAGTTTCCATTAGTCACTTCAAGACCGACTTCGGTTCACTATTACAGTTTGTCCCTTCTTTAGATGTCTTTACGGCCCTACCACTTCAACTGAGAATACCTTTGTAACCACTAGCCCTGAAAAATTCACAAGGGTGACAAAACATGTTTTGGCTGTCGCTGTCATAACATATGCCTGGTGAAGAACAGATGCTTCTGCATGTCAATAAAATAGTTGAATTTGACCTGCTTTCTACGAACCCTTATTTTTGAGGACTCAAAAAACTGTGGACTTATTTTAGGTGTTGTGGTATCTTTTTGTTTAAGTATGTACACTGAAGCTATTTCATCCATCATTATTTATGCCTTCTGGTAGTAGAGCACATTATACCAAATAGCACTATCCAAACGTATTTGCTCAGAACTAATTTACCCACGTATAATAGGAACACTTGGAGGTGCAATTAATCAACACCATTACTACCCCTCATAGGAGATCGTCGTAGAGTGCCATAAAGTGTAGTAGACTTTTATAGGGTGGAGTTATATAGAATGGGGGAAAGTGTTGTACAGTGGAGTGGTATAGAGTGGCGTGGCATACATTGTAGTGTTGTAGAGTGGATTACCGTACAGTGGAGTAGCACATAGTGGAATATTGTACAGTGGAATACTGTACAGTAAAATGTAGAAGACTGGAGTGACATAGAGTGGAATAGTGTAGAGTGGTGTACAGTGGAGTAGCATAGAGTGGAGTAGGATAGAGTGGATTAGCGTAGAGCGGAGTGGCATTCATTGAAGTGGTGTAGCATTGAGTTGAGTAAACCATTGTAAATTGGAGTGGTGCCTTATACACTACAGTGGAATGCTGTGTTGTACAGTGTTGGAAACTGTCATAGAGTGAAGTAGTGTCAAATTTGCACAATGGAGTGTACAGGGATAGAGTGGAGTAGAATCTAATAGAGTTGCATAGAGTGTAGTGGAGTTTTGTAGAGTGGAAGAGAGTACACTGGAGTGTCATAGAGTGCTGTATCTTACAGTGGAGTGCCGTATAGTGGACTAGAATACAGTGGTTTACAATGGAATAGTGTATAGTGGAGTAGCATACAGTGGAGTGGCATAGAGTGAAATGTTGTATAGTGGAATGGCATAGAATGTAATAGTGTATAGTGTAATAGCATGTGGTGAAGTGGTGTAGACTGGAGTGTGGTACAGTGCAGTGGGATAGAGTGTAAAATCAAACAGTTGAGTGGCACACTGTGGACGGATGTTCAATGAAATAGCTTAGAGTGGATTGGTGCACAGTGGAGTGGGGTAAAGAGGAATACCATAAAGTAGACTGGCGAATATTAAAGTTGCTTACAGTGTAATAGAGTACAGTGAAGTGGCATACAGTGAAGTGGTGTACAGTGGAATAGCGTAGAGTAGCATACAGTGGAGTGGTGTAGAGTGGAATAGCATACAGTGGAGTGGTGTACAATGGAGTGGTATAACGTGGAATGGGGTTGTGGTGGTGGGTGGATGCGATAGTAAGGACAACGAGGCGTAGTTAGGGTTTTGAATGGTCTCTTTATTGTTCTAGTTGTGTCTGACCGTACTTCTATACATATATAGAGATTATTGGTCTTTTAATCCTAGGTTGTTCTCTTCTTTCTCCAGACTTCCTCTTGACAGGCGAAGATATTCCACTTGGATCTCCCAATATTGGACCGGAAAACAAGAGGAAGGGAAAATAGGGTAAGTGTGGGGGTTTTTAGGTTTGTAGAGCTCTTGAAGATAGAAAGAAAGCAAGAGAGAGAAAGAGAGAGAGAGAGAGAGAGAGAGCACCCAATCTCCAGGGGTCAGTGATATTCTGGGGTCAGACTGAAGAAGGAAAATCACCTCTGTGTACTATTTAGATAGGTAGCGGCACAAGTTGGATTTTGTTGTTCTATTTCTCCTAGATCTCCTGTATAGACTCCTTCTTTTAAAAGCTTCCCTTCCCTCTCCTCCTCCCTGTTGTCCCCTCCCTCCACTCCTCCTGCCCCTCTGTTCCCTTCTCTCGTATCCCTCCCCCTTCCCTTGTTTAATCAGATTCTGTCCTTTAAAAAGGACCGTACCTGGTATAGCCACGTCCCTCCTGGGACGTGGCAGGATTCTCGGCGGTCTGTTTCTTCCTCTTTGGTCGGGGTCGCGTTGGTACAGCACGTCTTCGGGCTTGCTGTTAGTCAAAGGACTTCGTTCTTCTCCTCGGTTCCGCTGTCGTTCTCCTCCTTTACACCTCCGGCGTCTTCCATAAATGGAGCTCTCTCCTGCTGTAGTCCGTCTTCCCTTTTTACTAGTTCGGGAACCCGGATATCCGGGTCCCCCGTGTGGGCGTCCTCGTTGCCTTGGCAACTGTGGAGTAACTCGGGAATCCGCCCAGTAGGAATCCCGAGGTCTCCGCCATCATGCCGTGTGGAAGGAAATCGGAACTCCGCTCCCGATTCTTCCTGTCTTGTAGCCGGTACCGTCGGCTGCCGGCTACACACCCCATCTCAAGATCGGGACTGATCCAGTCCCGAAGATGTGGGAAATCGGGACAAATAGTCAGCGGGGCCCTGCAGGGAGCCAGGAATATGGCGAACCTGAAACGAAAAAGGTTGGAGCTCCATAAACCAGTGGAGGATACGGGAGTTGGAGTCTTTATTGGAAGCGAGCCAAGTGAGGGGAGCATGATCTGTGAACAGGACGAAAGGGTGCCCCAAGAGGTAGTATTTTAGGTTGTCAACAGCTCATTTAATTGCTAAACACTCCCGTTCGATAATCGGATAATGGCACTCCCTAGGCAACAGTTCTCTACTAATGAAGACGATGGGTTGATCATGTCCGTCATCATCAGGTTGGGACAGTACCGCCCCAAGTCCCACGTTCGAGGCGTCAGTTTGAAGATGGAAGACTTTCGTAAAGTCAGGACACCGCAGGACAGGTTCTGTAGTGAGACAGGTCTTTAACTGTTGGAAACTGACATATTGGGTGGCTGTCAGACAGGATATCTTGGATGACATGATTTTTTTAAGGAGATCGGTGATGGGAGCGGTTAAAGTGGAATAACGGGGTATAAATCGGCGATAATATCCTATCAGGCCTAAGAATGAACGGAGTTCTCTTTTTGTTGTGGGAGTAGGGGCTCGCTGAATGGCTTCTATTTTGCTTTTCTGGGGTCTGAGTTGGCCTCTTCCTATAAAGTACCCCAGATAAGCGATGTGGTCATGACCCAGATGGCACTTTTTTGGATTGGCTGTGAGACCGGCTGAGTGTATGGCACGGAAAACGTCGTTGAGATGGGTCAGATGGTCTTCCCAGGTTTCACTAAAGATTACAATATCGTCTAAGTAAGCGGCGGCAAAGTTTATGAACGGTCATAAGAGGTAGTCCATTAACCTTTGAAATGTGGCCGGGGCCCCATGGAGGCCAAAAGGGAGTACAGTAAAGTGGTAAAGACCCGAATGTGTGGAAAAAGTGTTTTTTTCCCTATCGTCTGGTGCTAGTGGTATCTGCCAGTATCCTTTTGTTAGGTCGATTGTGGACATATAGCGGGCTTTGCCTAACCGTTCTAGCATGTCATCAACTCTAGGGATAGGATAGGTATCAAACAAAGAGATTTCATTTAACCGGCGGAAATCAATACAAAATCTTACCGAACCGTCCGGCTTCGGGACTAGGACTACCGGAGAGCACCAGGGGCTTGTAGATGGTTCTATTACTTTCATTTTCAACATTGATTGTACCTCCTGTTCAATTAAGTGTTTGCAAGTCTCAGGAATGCGATATGGACGTAGACGCACCACCTTCCCTTCTGGGGTTCTTATGCGATGTTGAACTAAGTGAGTTCTCCCAGGTTTTTCTGAAAAGAATGTACTATTTAGTTTTAATAGGTCTTTTAATTGTTTTAGCTGTTCGTTGGTGAGATCTGGGTTAATATGGGGTGTCTCACTATTGCTATCTATATTGGTGGGATACATTTCAATACCTAAGGGTTTCCCCTGAGTTATTAAGAAACCTGTAGCTGAACTATTTGGGATGTTGTCGGGTTCTTCCCATTTTTTTAATAGGTTGATGTGGTAGATTTGGGTTCTTCTTGGGTTCTTGGATATCTCTACTAGGTAAGTAACTGGGGATACTGCTTTTATTATAGTATATGGACCTTGCCATTTGGCTAGGAGTTTGTTATCTGAACTCGGACATAATATCAAAATGCTATCATCAGGCTGTAAGTATTGCGGTTTTGACCCCCGGTCATAATATCGCTTTTGGGTACCTTGTGCTCTTTCCATATGTCTACGGACATCCTCCCAGAGTGTTTGTAGGTGATTTTTTAATTCCTGCACATAATCCAATAAGGGTTTTTCTCCTTCTCCCTCTTCCTCCCATATCTCAGATGCCATATCTAATAGACTTCTGGGTTGTCTACCAAAAACGAGCTCGAAGGGACTATGCCCGGTGGATGCCTGTTCATGTGTTCTAATGGCATATAGGACCAAGGGAAATTTTCGATCCCAATCACGGCAGGATTCTGAGACCGTCTTCTTTAATAATGTTTTTATCGTACGGTTGTACCGTTCCACTAGGCCGTCTGTTTGGGGATGATATACAGAGGTTTTAACCTGCTTTATCCCCAACACCTTACAGATATTGGACATTAAAGCCGACATAAAGGGGGTCCCTTGGTCCGTTAGAATTTCATTGGGAAACCCCACCCGGGAAAAAAAAGTGATCAAGGCTTGGGCTATGTTTTTGGTGGTCATACTTGAAAGGGGTATGGCCTCTGGATACCGGGTGGCATAGTCTATGAGTACTAGGATATACGTGTGTCCTTTGGTGGATGGGAGGAGGGGGCCTACCAGGTCCATGCCGATTCTAGAGAAAGGCACCTCAATGATAGGTAGAGGTTGGAGGGGAGCTTTTCTTTGAGGTCCAGGATCTATGAGTTGGCATTTGGGACATTGGGCACAGTTCCGCCGTAGTTGTGCATATACCCCTGGCCAATACAATCTTCTCATTAAATATTCTTCCATCTTATCCCTCCCATAATGTCCCCCTACTGGTTGATTGTGGGCTAAAAAGAGAACCTGCGGTCGGAAGGGTTCGGGTACTACTAGTTGTCGTTTCTCCCTTCCGTCCCGCTTTATGACCCGGTAACGGAGATTCTTTTGAACAAGGAAGTACGCACCCACCTCATTAGTACTCTCGGTTTTCACTGATTTCCACGCTTTACGGAGGGTGGGATCTTCCCGTTGGCTAACCCGGAAGGAGGGTGATGGAGCGGTTATGTTGGCTACCACTTTTTCTATACCGTTTTCTTTTCCGATATTTCTATATTGTTGTTTTAAGTATCGTCTCTCTCTTCTGGTGGGTTTATGACGGTAGGGTCTTTCCTCAATATGGCTTCAGCCCACCAGGAGTCTGCGGTGTTTCGAGCTCTTACCCTTTTTAGTAATTCGGGGAAGTGTATATAATCAGTACCTTGTATGCAGTCTTCTACCAAACGGTCCATGATACCCATTGGTAGTGTATCTTTTCGTCCTTCCCATTCTATTTGTACTATGAATAATGGGTAGTTACCTTTATCCCCATGGATACAGCAGGTAGTGACCCATTGTTGGGTCCCTTGTTCTGATAGATCCACAACATTGGCTCTGATAACCGATTGACTTCATCCTGAGTCTATCAGCGCTTGGAGGATTTTCCTATTCACTTTTATTTCTTGTCTGTATCTTGAATCTCCCCCTCCGGTACATAATACTCTTTCTCTTGTGACCCCTATCTCCATAGGTTCGGGTTTATCACCTTTTCGAGGACACATACGAGCTATATGGCCCCAGTCACAGCAGCTGTAACACTGGGGTTGTTGCATAGGTGGATGGTCTCCCCCTTTCGGAAGCCCTATATCTTCTGAGATTTTTCTGGGAAGAGTTTTTAGAGGTACAGGGGTTGTTCGGGAAGTCGGTTTGAGCATTCCACTCTTAAATTCCGTTGAGCAATGATAGGCAAAGGCTAAATCTACTGCCATACCCGTATCAACATTCAGGTGTTTACGTATCCAATTCCAGGTAGAAGGAGGGAGGGATTCTAAATATTGTTCTAATATTACTGCTTTTATAACATCCTCCCTCTCTGTCCCTATAGGCCCCAACCACTTCAGTCCCAGGTCCTTTACCTTAAAATAGAGTGTTCGAGGGTCTTCCGTAGGACCCCATTTAATACTCCGAAAGCGAAGACGATAATACTCTGCGTCATGTCCCACTCTCTCTAATATGCTCTTCTTAATATCTTTGTATGGTGTAGTAACATCTGGGTTGGCAGCCTGGTAGGCGGTTTGGAGGATACCAGTCAGTAAGGGAGCCACATATTGGCCCCATCGTTCTTCGGGCCACTGGGCGGAAGCAGCAACTCTCTCGAAGTTAGTAAAGAAAGCGTCTGGGTCCTCCCCATCCTGATACTTTTGTAGGACTGAGCTTGGCACATTAGGGTGTACCTTACTGGCTGCTATCGTGTCAGTGAGTTTTTGTAGAGCCGTTTCATGCACTAGTTGGTTATTGGCCATAATAGTGGCCTGGCTCTTCAATGCACTTTGTTGGGCCTCTCTATCCTCCTTCGCCTCTCTCTGATGGGCTTCCCTCACTAGCTGAAGATGCCGTTGTCCTTCAGCTAGCTGCTGGATCATATTCTCCAAAGCTGTTTTTTTTTTTCCCCCATTCTTACGGTGGGGTTTGTCCACTATCGCACTCTGGAAGAAGCCCCACTTCTGACACCACTGTGGCGGTGCGTGGATGCGATAGTAAGGACAACGAGGCGTAGTTAGGGTTTTGAATGGTCTCTTTATTGTTCTAGTTGTGTCTGAGCGTACTTCTATACATATATAGAGATTATTGGTCTTTTAATCCCAGGTTGTTCTCTTCTTTCTCCAGACTTCCTCTTGACAGGCGAAGATATTCCACTTGGATCTCCCAATATTGGACCGGAAAACAAGAGGAAGGGAAAATAGGGTAAGTGTGGGGGTTTTTAGGTTTGTAGAGCTCTTGAAGATAGAAAGAAAGCGAGAGAGAGAAAGAGAGAGAGAGACAGAGAGCGAGAGAGAGAGAGCACCCAATCTCCAGGGGTCAGTGATATTCTGGAGTCAGACTGAAGAAGGAAAATCACCTCTGTGTACTATTTAGATAGGTAGTGGCACAAGTTGGGTTTTGTTGTTCTATTTCACCTAGATCTCCTGTATAGACTCCTTCTTTAAGAGCTTCCCTTCCCTCTCCTCCTCCCTGTCGTCCCCTCCCTCCACTCCTCCTGCCCCTCCGTTCCCTTCTCTCGTATCCCTCTCCCTTCCCTTGTTTAATCTGATTCTGTCCTTTAAAAAGGACCGTACCTGGTATAGCTACATCCCTCCTGGGACATGGCGGGATTCTCGGCTGTCTGTTTCTTCCTCTTTGGTCGGGGTCGCGTTGGTACAGCACGTCTTCGGGCTTGCTGTTAGTTGAAGGACTTTGTTCTTCTCCTCAGTTCCGCTGTCGTTTTCCTCCTTTACACCTCCGGCGTCTTCCATAAATGGAGCTCTCTCCTGCTGTGGTCGGTCTTCCCTTTTTACTAGTTCGGGAACCCGGATATCCGGGTCCCCGTGTGGGCGTCCTCGTTGCCTTGGCAACTGTGGAGTAACTCTGGAATCCGCCCAGTAGGAATCCCGAGGTCTCCGCCATCATGTCATGTGGAAGGAAATCAGGACTCCGCTCCCGATTCTTCCTGTCTTGTAGCCGGTACCGTCGGCTGCCGGCTACAGGGGTAGAGTGGAATAGCATACAGTGGAGTTGCATAAAGTGGAGTGGCGTACAGTGGACTAGTGTAGAATATAGTGGCATAGAGTGGGATGGCAGACTGGAGTGGTGTAGCGTATAATGGAGTGGCAAACAATGCAATATCAAACAGTAGAGAGTTCTAGATTGGATTGGTATACAGTGGCGTAGAGTGGAATAGCATATAGTGGAATAGCGTGCAGTGGAGTGGAGTGTTGTAGACTGTAGTGACATACAGTGGAATGCAGTAGAGTTTAACAGAATACAGTTACAGTGAAATGGCATACAGTGGAGTGGTATCCAATGGAATAGTGTAGAAAGGAGTTATGTAGAACATGGAGTGACATAAACTAGAGTGGCATACAGTGGAAAGTGTACACTGTAGTGCCATACAGTGGAATAACATATAGTGGAGAGTTGTACAGTGGATTAGCTTACAGTGGAATATCATACAGTGGAGTGGTGTACAGTGGAATGGCATAAATTGAAATAGCATATAGTGGAGTAGAGTATAGTGAAGTGCAAGTCATTGGAGTGGTGTACACTGAAGTGGCGTAGAGTGGTGTTGTGTACAGTATAGCAGTGTAGAGTGGACTGGTATACAGTAGAGATGTGTACAGTGTAATACCATAGAGTGGAGTGGCATAGAGTGGAGTGCTGTACAGTGGAATGGCATATAGGGGGTCATTCTGACCCTGGCGGTCCAACGACCGCGGAAGCACCGCCAAACAGGCTGGCGGTGCTTCCGGGGGCATTCTGACCGCGGCGGTAAAGCTGCGGTCAGAAAAGGGAAGCCAGCGATTCCGACCCCCTTCCCGCCAGCCTGGTTCTGGGGGTTCTCACCGCCAGAACCTGGCTGGCGGGAACGGGTGTCGTGGGGCCCCTGGGGGCCCCTGCAGTGCCCATGCCGCTGGCATGGGCACTGCAGGGGCCCCCTAACAGGGCCCCACATTGATTTTCAGTGTCTGCGTGGCAGACACTGAAAATCGCGACGGGTGCAACTGCACCCGTCGCACACCAGAAACTCCGCCGGCTCCATTCGGAGCCGGCTTCCTCGTTGCTGGTGCTTTCCCGCTGGGCGGGCGGGCGGGCGGCCTTTTGGCGGTCGCCCGCCAGCCCAGCGGGAAAGTCAGAATGACCGCCGCGGTCTTTTGACCGCGGTACGGTCTTCTGGCGGTTCCCGCCAGGCCGGCGGCTTCCGTCGCCGGCCTGGGGGTCAGAATTACCCCCATAGTGTAAAAGCGTACAGTAGAGTAGCGTACAGTGAAGTGGCATACAGTGGAGTGCTGTAGACAGAATCGGGGTAGAGTGCAATAGCATACAGTAGAGTGGCATACATTTGAGTGGCATCCAATGGAAGTGTAGAATGAAGTGGCATAGGGTGGAGTGTCATATACTGGAGTGGCGTGAAGTGGATTAGTGGACAGTGGAGTGGCATACAGTGGAATAATGTAGAGTGGAATGTTGTAGAGTGGAGTAGCATTTGTTGGAAAAGGTAGAGTGGAGTGGCTTACAGTGGAATGGTGTAGGGGTGGAACAGCATATAGTGGAGTAGCATCCAGTGGAGTGGCATACAGTGCAGTGGCATAGACTGGAGTGGCATAGAGTGGAGGTGCGTACAGTCTAAGAGCATAGAGTGTAGTGGTGAACAGCACGATAGCTTAGAGTGGGGTGGAGTAGAGTGGAGTCTTTTACAGTGGAGATTTGCAAATTGAAGTGCCATAGAGTGGGATACCATATAGTGGAGTGCCATACACTGGAGTGGCATTGAATGGAGTGGCATTGAGTAGAGTGGTGTATAATGGAGTGGCATATACTGGAATACCGTAGAGTGGACTAGTGTACAGTGTAGTGGCATACAGTGGAGTGACATATGGATGTACGTCACATTTAGCAGAAAGGTGTGTTATAGTGTGGAGAGTAATGTAAAACACCAAATGGCGTTGTCTTACGTTTCTCTAGTTATACCAATCAATGCAAGGCCTCCCATGGTGGCCTTGTGTTCATTTGTAAATCTGACTTAAGTATTGCATGGCCCATGTAGCACCATGCATGACACAAGGGTGCTTCAATACAATAATATTGCTAGGCCTTAGTTATAATTTGGGTCAAGCAATACTGCAGTAACTTTGCGGCATACAGTGGTACATGCGGATGACAAACCAGCACAAAATTGGGTAATGGCTGTTTTTAGAAAATAAAAAGGCAGCCTTATTGTTTTACTACACTTTGGCTGTGTACTGTGTTAGAGCATTAGATATAGGTAAGTAGTAGGTTTTATTGTAGTTCCCTACCTCTTACCATTTTACCAAAGTGGTAACAGGTAGGGAAATGTATTTACATTTTTTTACATATTTTTAAATAAATTTACAGAGTACTTTAGCAACTACCATATTTATTATTTGAAAACCGTTCTTCCTTACATTGTTTTTCCTAAGTTGATCAGTGGTGCACAGTAATTTGTACGTATTTTCACAGTACCCTGTAATTTTTTTTGTTACAGAACTAAATATGTTAAGAACTGTAAACACACAGTAAATACACAGTTCTATTCTATATTTATGAACTGTAGTGTATTGTAATGTTTTTCTAAATTTTTTAAGATATTTATTTACTTTTTTATTTTTAAATACCACAGTACTTCCTAGATATTATTGCTGTACTCCGTAACATTTTTTTAAATATTGAAGCTAATAATTATTTTTCCATACCTATTGCCACTTTTCTGAAGTGGTAATAGATAGGGACAACCTATGAAGTCTAATACATACCTATATCTAAGGCCCTAAGGCAGAACATTGCAAAGTGGCCTTAAAACAATATGGCTATCTATCTATCTATCTATCTATCTATCTATCTATCTATCTATCTATCTATCTATCTATCTATCTATCTATGTGTAACACACATATATATATATACATATAAAGATTTATATGTATATATATATATATATATATGTATAGATATATGTTGAACATATTTATATAGCATAAAGCTCCATTATCCCCAGTTGGTGCTTTACGCTTTAAAGCACTATATTTGCATATATTTTTAAAAAGTCAAATCTCAACTTCTACTAGTTGGATGTTTGTTGTTTTGGTCTTGTTTTCTTCATTAAATCAAGCTCTTTCTTCTAAAATGGTGTGGAATATTTGTGTATGGTGTTTCCACTGTTAAGTTTTGCACAAACATTGCCTCGTGAGTAAAGCCTCCCTGCTTTGTGCCAAGCTACCAGAGGATGAGCACAGGTTAATTTATGGTGTGTAACTGATTTACCCTGACTAGGATTGTCCCTACTTGGACAGGGTGCATAACTCTGCCAATAAGAGACTCAACTTCTAACACAGATAGTAAACAGAATATACAAAAAACAAATGGCATACCAAAATAATTTCAGGATTAAAGAATTGCTCACATTATGATAATTCAGCACCATCTTGAGGGGTTTCAAACATAAGTCAAAAAGCAAATACTTCACAAGCCTCCTCAGTCAGTCTATTATAACATAAGTTGCAGATGCACACACATTTTAAGGCCAAATAAGCTCCCTCATAGTAGAACAGTCTTCCATGGATGACTTCAATATTTTATGAAAGCAAGACTACAAAAATAATTAGAATTACGGTTTTAAAATAAAATATGACTCCTATTTAGACGGGCACCCGATTAGTAAAGGTAGCCTACAAACAACGTTACATTCATCATTTTACTTATAAAGCCCCAGTGGGCACATGTAACTACATATTTCATCTCATTTAAAGCAAAAGTTGAAATAACTATAGAACTCTAAATCGTAATAGAGAAGAAAAATTCTTGCTTAGCTTAAGTAGTTACTTATTTCTCCGCAGAGGCCCAAATTACACCTGAGTGAAAATAAAAACAATGAAAATCACTCTACTTTAAAAGGGAGGAAAACAGTGAAACTGCATATGTATAAAATAAACCAAATTGCTTCAGAATATGTATATTTAGCCCAGATGTGCATCAATCTCTTCATCAAGTTCAACCCCGTAGGGTGCGAAGTGTTGAAATTGATAATATAACGAGATTCCAGTTTTTGTAATGTCAACACTCTGTCAGTACTTCAGGTATTCGGTGGAACCTGGTCAAATGCAAAAAAATTGCAACGGACCACTATTACTTGAGTGATACTCCTTGAAATGCCTTGCAACCGGATATTGCTTATCAAATCGGTGATCACAATCATATGTTTTAACATCTGTTTCTTCACATTAAGAATCATACTTCTAATGTGATACTATCTGCAAGGACACTTCAAACCGCAAATAGCGTAAATACAGAAGTCAGAGTTGCAAGAGAGACCTTTTTTTTAATCGTAAACTCCAGCGTCATAGAGACCATGTTTTTGCAGAACGTCTTTCAATTTAGATATAATCTCATCCATATGTAAGACATGTCAATGCTTGGTAGTATGCTCCTAACCTTGTTTTGCCTGCTTACTATATGTGGTTCGATTTTGTTAGAATTCCTGTTACTTTCAACAAGCAGAACTTCCCCTTTCAGTGTGCCTACCGCCATGCGGGAGCAAACACAGGTTTCCCCGCCCATGGCCTCCCACCCCATTTTGAGCAATTTCAGCCCAGGGGGTGTGTTCCCGGGGGCTGTGATGGCTTGAAGAAGAATGTTGTGCACGCCGCTTCCACTAATAAAACGAAGATGCCCCTCCCACCATTTTGTTTTCAGTATTTTAGTATTCAGCAGTTGTCCTGCAGGATCACAGTGTGCAAATCTCGGTCCCTTCTATGTGGCCCTAGGGGTCAGGGTGATAGAGCGTTCCGTACTAATAATTTACCTGTATTTGGTCGCTCTTTAGGCCGATGAATCTTTTGGCTAAGTGGGACTCTTTTCACCCGAGATCAGTCAATTTAATCAAATCGATAATCAACAACGAACATAAGCAATACCCTGATCAACATAACACTTAACAATTAATCCAGAATACATTTCGGCGAACCCTGTACCACGACAGACACTTCCTTTCTTTTCTCTTTCACTTTTGGCCTTTCTCCGTCGTTCAAACTTTCTTTAGTTCTTAGTTTTATTGGTGATATACTTAGTCTCCTCTTTGCACCGTGTCCATTTGATGGACCTGCGATCTTTTCTGTGGAAGCTTGAACAGTTTCGTTCTGTTCTGCCTTATCCCCTCCTTCTGGGGAATCAATCACGTTCTCTTTTTCTTTTTCTGTATCGTCTGCTTCTGGGAAAGCCCTCCTCTGATCAGGCTCTCCTGCTTTTTCACCTCTTTCGAGCCCTTCGTCACCGTTACTTTCTTCAGACTCTTTATCACTTTCAGCTGCTTCAGGCTCTTTGTCACCTTCAGCTGCTTCAGGCTCTTTGCTACCCTCAGCTGCTTCAGGTTCTTTGTCACCTTCAGCTGCTTCGTCGCTGTCTGAGGTTTCTCCTTGGTCTTCCCCAAGTGAGTCTGTTGCTTCGTCCTCAGAGAATGTTTCCCTCTCTTCTGTTCCTGCCTGTTCGCTTTCAGTTCGGTTTTGCTCTGTCTCAGCGCTCAGCACTGTTTTATCAGGCACTGGCAGTTTCAGCGCTTCAACTTCCTCATCTGTGGGACACAACACCTTCTTTGTGTGACTGGCGTGAATCCAGTTGGGAACTCCCGCACACTTCACAGCGGTAGTTGTCGTCAGGATCACTTGGAAAGGGCCTTTCCAACGGGGTTCCAGACACGACTTTCTCACGTGCTTCTTTACCACGACCCAGTCACCTGCTTTCAGTGCGTGTCCTGGACCTTGGATCGGTGGCAAGGTGGTTGCTTCCACCTGGTGAGAGAAAGAGCGAACCACGTCAGCCAGACCCTTGCAGTAGTCTAACACCATATCATCTGTAATATTCAAAAGCGCGTTTGCGGGAACTGCAGGAAGTCTCATAGCCCTGCCCATGAGAATTTCGTGCGGAGACAATCCAGTCTTTCTATCAGGGGTGTTTCTCATTGACATTAACACCAAGGGCAATGCGTCAGGCCATTTCAAATTTGTCGATGCACATATTTTCGCCATTCTTGATTTCAGTGTACCATTCATCTGCTCCACCAGTCCTGATGCTTCAGGGCGATAGCTACAATGCAGTTTTTGCTCAATGTTCAGCGCTTCGCAAAGTAACTTTATCACCTCGTTATTGAAGTGACTTCCTCTATCTGATTCTAAAGAGATCGGGAATCCGAAACGTGGTATTAACTCCCTCAACAATAGTTTTGCAACTGTAAGGCTGTCATTTCTACGTGTGGGGTATGCTTCAATCCAGTGACTAAAAATGCACACAATCACCAACACATACTTCAGTCCTCCATGCACGGGCATCTCAATGAAGTCTATCTGCATTCTACTAAACGGGCCACTCGCCTTACCAATGTGGCTCGCGTTCACAACCGTTCCCTTCCCTGGGTTCATCTGCTGGCAAGTGACACATCGATGGCAAACTGCTTCTGCAGCTTGACGGAATCTGGGGTTAAACCAATCAGTTTTGAACAATCTTATCATGGCATCTCTCCCTAGGTGAGCCTGCCCATGATAGAACCGCGCAAGCTGCGATAAGAAACTATTTGGCAAAACAAATTTTCCCTCATTTGAAACCCATAACTCATCTGGTCTCTTTATACATTGTGACTTAATCCAGGAATCTCTTTCATCCTCCCTGACGTTATTCTGTAATGCTTTTAGCTCATCTATTGTATCTACGACCTTCAAGGCAAATGCTTCAGCTGGTTCGAGTTCTGGTTCACTTATCGAATTCCATTCATCTCTGAGTAATATACAGTTCAAGGCACAACATTTTGCGACTTGATCCGCATATGCATTTCCCAGAGAAACATAGTCCTGTCCTTTTGTATGAGCACTACACTTTACCACTGCAACTTCGGCTGGCATTTGAATGGCGTGTAACAATTCCCTTATTCTCTCCCCGTTTTTCACTGAGGATCCTGAAGAAGTCAGGAAACCTCTCTGTGACCATAGTTGTCCAAAGTCGTGTACTATTCCAAACCCGTACTGACTATCAGTGTAAATGGTGACTTTCATCAATGCAGACAGTTGACATGCTCTTGTAAGGGCTACAAGTTCTGCTACTTGTGCAGAATAGACTCCTTGAAGCCAGGACGCTTCCAAGACACCTGTTACAGTACATACAGCATATCCTGCTTTCAAAATTCCCATCCCATCTCTTAGACATGAACCATCAACGAAAACAATTTGGTCATTTTCATCAAGCTTAGTATCCTTAATGTCAGGTCGAGGTTTTGTGCAAAATTCAGTCACCTGAAGGCAGTCATGCTCGACGTCTTCAGCGTTCTCAATTTCAGCATTTTCACCAGGAAGCAAGGTTGCTGGATTCAACGTAGTGCACCTTTTCAGCTGCACATTCGGTGAGCCCAGAATTATCGTTTCATACCTTGTGAGTCTTGCTCCAGTCATGTGTTGCGTTCGGGAGCGGGTCAAAAGTATCTCAACTGAGTGAGGGACCATGACTGTTACTGGGTGTCCCATCACTATTCCTTCACTCTGAGTGAGGCTGATACCAACTGCTGCTACGGCGCGCAAACACCCTGGAAGTGCTGCTGCGACCGGATCCAAAGTAGCTGAAAAATACGCTACTGGTCTGTTTATGCCACCATGGGCTTGAGTCAAGACAGACAGAGAACATGCATCACGTTCATGACAAAACAATGTGAAAGGCTTTGTGTAATCAGGCATACCTAAAGCTGGAGCCCTGCACAGGCATTCTTTCAATTCAATAAAAGCATCCATCTCATCTCCTTTCAGCTCAATTTGATCCAAGGCATCCTTCTGGGTTAGTTTCAGTAAAGGCTTTGCTAAAGTTGAGAAGTTGGGAATCCACTGACGACAGTAGCTTACCATTCCCAAAAACTTCCTCACCTCCCTCCTTGTCTTTGGTGGACTCATTTGAAGTACACTTGTTATTCTTTCCTTCATTATTCTTCGTGACCCTTTCTCTATCTGGTGACCCAAGTATTTCACTTTCTTCTGACAGAACTGCAATTTGGAAGGAGACACCTTGTGTCCATTCCTTCCCAAATGGTTCAACAGAGCAATGGTATCGGCTGTGCAGCCACTTTCTGTCTTTGATGCAATCAGTAAGTCATCGATGTACTGTACTAGGGTTGATTCGAATGGCAATTCTAATGCTTCCAAGTCTTTCTTTAGAATCTGATTGAAAATTGACAGTGACTCAGAAAACCCTTGGGGAATTCGACACCAACTGTAAACTCTGTCTAAGAATTTGAAACAAAAGAGAAATTGGTTGTCCTCATGAAGAGGCACCGAGAAGAATGCTTGTGACAAGTCGATGACTGAGAACCACTCGGCATCGCAAGGAACTTGAAACATTATCACAGCTGGATTTGGTACTACAGGGCAACACTTGACTATGATGTCATTTATTTTCCTCAAGTCCTGTACAATTCGGACCTTTCCACTCGGCTTTATTAGTCCCATGATTGGTGAATTACATGGACTGCTTAACACTTCTTTCAGTACTCCCTGTTTTACAAATTCGTCAATGAGTTGGACAACTTTCATGAGGGTGTCTTGTGCCATGTGGTATTGTGGGGTCTGGGGAAAGGTTGCATTGGGCTTTACAGTCACTTTCACTGGTTCCACTCCTTTCATCAATCCCACCTCTTTCCCTGTCATATCCCACACTTCCTTTCCGACTGTTTCCCGTAATTCAGCTGGAATGTCTTCTTCAGTTATCATCGGGAAAAGACAAATCAGAGGATACTCTTCATCGACAGTTTCCATCTCATCCCCCTCTACACTGTCCTCTTCTTCCCCATCACTGCTCGTCTGAATTTTTATTCCCTCGTTCGAACACATAATCGAACATCCCAATTTGCACAATAGGTCTCTCCCTAACAGTGCTATCGGGCTTGAGTCACATACCACAAATTTGTGTAACCCTTGATAGTTACCAATGCTGACTGGTACTGGATCTGTGATTGGGTTTGTCAGGTGCCTGTTTGCTACTCCCACCACTTGAACTGTTCTCCCTGAGAGTGGCAAATTTGGTACTTCAATGCTCTTAACAGTTGAACGTGGGGCTCCTGTGTCAACCAAGAATGAGACACGATGACCCATTACTCTTCCCTCTACATATGGACCCTTTTGATCAACTTCCAAGGATGCTGCAAGCACACAGTCTCCTTCCTCTCCTGAACTTTCACTCTCCCACACATTGTTTATTCCACTCTCACTGTGTAATGGGAACTGTTGTACGGTGCCATTTGTATTCATTACCTGACCCGAGACCTGTGGAGGAACCATCACTTGCTACTGACTCATTGGTGCCAAAGGTATTTGCATTTGCTGATTAGGTACCATGGGAAACTGCTGTTGCATTGGCTGCATTTGCGTCATCTGCATACGGGGCATCTGCATCTGCTGCGGCTGCATAGGTTGTAATCCCTGCAACTGATTTATGGTCTGAAAATTTGGGTTTGGACCTCTCATTTTCGGTCCCCTCATTGTCTGAAATGCATTGACATCATTGTTTTGCTGACCAACACCTGCACCTTCCTGCACCACCATTGGGCACTCGCGTTTCCAATGACCGACAATTCCGCACACGTGACACGGCATCACCTTTTTCAATGCCTGCACACCATTCGGAGTCACAACAGTGTTCAAATCCGGACCATTATTCACAAAACCTCCTCTGCCTCTGCCTCTCGCCTGTGGCTGAAACATCATATTTCCCTGCAACTGCGGCTGCGGTTGCGGTACCTGCTGTTGGAACCCTTGCAACCCTTGCAAACCTTGCAGACCTGTCTGAGCTGCTTTAAGTTGCATCATCATCACTTTCTCCTTCAACCTTTTCTGTTTCACTTCAATTTCGTCGCTACAGTACTTTGCATAATTCAACACCTCATCAATAGGTTTCGATTGCCAACAAATCAAATGCGACTTTATCATCTGACTTATCTCTGGTCTCAGCCCTTCCACAAATCTGAACACAAAATGAAGCATGTCCTTCGCCTCTATTGTTTCCGTGCCGCTGTAGTTCTTGAATGCCTTCAACAACCTCTCATAGTAGCTATGAATCGACTCTTTAGCCTCTTGGGCAGTTCGATCAATCTTCTGCCAATCCACATTTTTCGCGGCAACCTTCGTCTTCAAATGTTCAATCACCTTATAGTACAGGCTCATCACCATAGGTGATGGTGCACCCGTATCCCTGTCTCTCTCTGGTTCACTTGTCGGCCAACCTACAGCTCTTTTGCAATCCTCCCACAAATCTGCCGGAACCACAATCTCAAAGAGAGTGTTCAGGTCTTCCCAGAGACATTTTGCAAGCTTCACAAACCTGTCAGTCTGTTGATACCACTCAATCGGTTTCTCTCTCAGTTTGGGAAAATCATCCGTAAAAGACTGAATGTCGCTTCTGTGCCATGGTACATGTATTAATTTTCCCCCTGCTGTCTCCCTCATTGGTAACATGGTTACTGCATCACTACTCTGTGGTCTTTTCTCGTTGAACTCTGGGACACTGTCTTTCCTCTTTTCCTTTCTCTTTACCCATCTGCTTTCCCATTTGTCTAAGCACCTCCACACTTGTGCACTCTGCAACAATTCTCTAAGGTGGGCCTTCATGCCTGCTGACCTCATGTGTTCAAAATCTGTGGTCCCGAAATCCAACCTATAGCTCCTGCTCAAGTGTTTTGTCTTGTCTATATCAACCCCGTTTTTGTCAGCTATTTCTTGCAAGCTTCTATGTACCTTGTTCACTTCTCTCGTAATCCTGGGACATAGATACCTCAGCTCTTCTTCCGAGTAGGACTCTAACCTATTCACACCCATAGTCCCTTCCACCAATTCTTGTGCTTCCATGTTCAACCTGACCCTATTCAGATAGTCTTCTCCCTTCCCACTGGCTGAGCTTTGTGTGGAATTCAGACTGTTAAACCACTGTGTCAGCTGTTGCGCATTCAACCCCATCAGTGTAGCATTCACATCGACTGCCATTGATGGTTGCGGCAACTTTTCAGTGTTCGATGACAGCGGTATCACCAGTGGGGGACTCGACCTCACCAGTGTTGACTGAGCACATATGGGACTAAACTCCATCAAGGACCCAGATCCAGTTGGCTGAGCCGCTATCCGAGTTATCCCTGGAGTGTTTTCTATGCACCTCCTTTCTGTCCCATTCTGCAGCATTGATCCCTGACCGCTCATACCTAAGTTAGGCTGACTGTACAAAGGTACCGGTGGACCTACAGTAATGGGTAGCGATATCGCATCTGGGTTTTGTCCATTTCCCATGTTCTGAGACATGTTCATTCCCACACTATGGGTCATCATTGCCGGCATGCCCATCTGACTCCCCGTCATCTGAGCATGTGCTGTCCCCCCTGCATCTGCTTTTGAGGCATCAAAAACTGGGTTGATTCGGCTTGTGCCAATGTCGGGTTGTGACCATTCTGTACTCCCCTTACGGTTGGATCTAGAATCATTCCTGCACTGTTGTCACTGCTGTAGTACCCTGGGATCTGCGGCTGATAATTTTCTGCTGGTTTCAACATGGGCACATCTGGATATATTCTCCTAACCTGCGGTATCTGCGGGGTGAACAGCAAACTCGGGTCCTTAGACCCCGATGATGCTCCTGAACTCTGAGTTTCACTGTTCTGTACCGGTGCCGGAGGGGCAGAACTGGTACTTGAACCATGTCCACTCTCTGCATAAGGTGGTGGACGGTCGTTCAGCAATTGCATGATTAACTCCTCATCCTCTAACTCCTCTTCTCTTCTCAACTTTTCCTCGTCCTCTCTATCCTTGGAACACCTCCTGTTTGTCTTACAGGTAGCTTTCTTACCTGTCTCCTCTTCTTCCTTAGTAATTGCGGGGAACAATTTTATCCCCTGCAATACATCTGACCTCCACACCTTCTGTGCATTATCCCACCTAGCGTCCGCTAGTGTCTTTTCTACCTTTCTTATCCTGGTCTCGAACTTATTTTGCTGTTGCTGTCTAGCCATCAGTTCCCAAATCGCTAGAGCCTCAAACTGTGCTGGCCTTGGAGGTACCTTCATGTCATACATCACAAATCTCAAATTCTCTAGGATCCTTATATTGAATGTCCCATGGATCGGGAATGCTACGCTCCCATGTTTCTCTGTCAGCTTGTGCCATTACTTTAGCCAAAGGCACGGAGCTACCCCCTTTTCCTCCATTACAATGTAAGCTGGTGTGCCTTCGGGCGGCGTCTCCTCTCCTACGCTCGCTTTAATGTAAGACTCCCCCTTCATCGCACTCCTTAATGCTTTAAAAAATTTCATTTTCTCGTCTTTTATTTCACAAAGTTTGTAATCAATAGGTGACTTTAATTCCCGGAATACTCTTCGCTTGCCTTTCCCCTTCCAATCGAGCCCCACGGACTGCGTCCAATCCGTGCGCGACCCTTCTCTACAACCAACCTATCCCAGCGCGGCTCCTAGTGACGTCACACTCACACACACTGCGGCTGACAAAGCCTCGCGGCTAATCCTCCTTCACTCAACTCCTCTCGTAACAACTCCTGGCATGTATCGCGAGCTACCAAAAAAAAAATTATAATAAAACAGATCTGTCGGTTTACTACAGGAAGGGTAACACAATCGCTTCAGGACCTTAGGGATTTTTCACTAGCCTCGGCAGGTATTCCATCTTTCTCGGTCCCCACGTACGCAAGCAAATCTGACCCGCAGACTGCTCTCAACTTGTCAGTGATCTATTCTAGTGCACTTTAGAATTTTGTCAAAGCCCGAAGTCGAAGTTTTCTTTCACTCCCTTAACACACGTACCGACTCGTTGACCACGCCCGATCAACCTACTAAACCGACCAGACCACAACATAAAACAAGTGTCTCATACACTTTTCAACATACTCCGGAGTCTCTTGACCTTGCAGGGCCCGTCTCAACAACAACAACCACGTGGACCTTTTTATGCACGAAGCGCCACATGCACATGAAGTTCGACGACTTCCCTACTCTCACACTCGGAGTCGCACCTCCGCTATTTCAATGAAGTTCGACGACTTCCCTACTTCTACACTCGGAGTCGCACCTCCGCTATTCTCTAAAATCCTCGCAACCTTTTCACACAATCTGCGGCAATAAGCTGTGCAAGCGCAAAACCCTAACTTCACTCATACCATCACTAGTACCGCCAACGCCGATCTCACACCTCCATTCTCTCCATTCGCAAGCTCCGAGATCCCGGGAAAGTCGCGGTGGACCTAGCCCATCATCATTTTCTCAATCTGTTTTACCCAAGAAAAATCTAATTCAACACCATATACCTCTCGAGCGGGGTCTCAAAAGTCTAAACCGTTAATTCAACACCATGTATGTCTCGAGTGGGGTCCCAAAAGTCTAAACCGTCCTCTGCTACCATCTACTGATAGAGCGTTCCGTACTAATAATTTACCTGTATTTGGGCGCTCTTTAGGCCGATGAATCTTTTGGCTAAGTGGGACTCTCTTCACCCGAGATCAGTCAATTTAATCAAATCGATAATCAACAACGAACATAAGCAATACCCTGATCAACATAACACTTAACAATTAATCCAGAATACATTTCAGCGAACCCTGACCTTTCAGTCAGGAATAACCACACCAGTTTATTCAAAGTTAGTGAATTTATTTCCCTATATTAACAAAGCTAGCACAATATAGATGTGTCTCAACACCAAATGATAAATGTAAATGAACATTAATAGCTGTCCATAACGGCGAAATAGGTGTAATCTATGCAGCATTTGAATAACCAGGCATTCGATAATAGCAATGCAAATCACTAAAACTATAATCTGTAATGAGCTAATTGCATACATTTAGTCAGCATAACAAGGTCTCAAATTGCATCGTGCAACAAAAGGAATCCTCATCTAACCACAAATTAGCATCGGCATGTGGGACTTCATGCAAAAACAATTTAGCAACATTAATTTAGAAAAACTCCTAGCTAGGGATCTTATCAAAAATCAGCAGTTGGTCACCTAAAAGAAACACAATGCAATTGTACAATTTCCTTTCATATTTACCAATTACAATCAGCATTCAAGGAAGTCTTCGTCTCACAGGTACCGTTTCTCGATCAGCATGGGACGGGGCAAAGGGGCAGGGGTGAACGGGGCAATTGCCTCACGGCGGCAAGATAAAACTACTACTTCATGCAAAGGGATCAAAGTTAAAGTCTCTAGGGCAAGAATCATTTAAAGTCTCTTTCTCTCGATTAGAGAAAGCATCAAAGTCTCTTTCAAAATGGCGTCGCAGCAAGGTGGGCCATAATAGCTGCAATGTCCTGCAAAATGGCGGGATGTCCAATAATGGCTGCAATGGCTACTTTCCTCTCGTGCACCTGGTTTAAATAGACAACAGTTCAAATCCAGTAGGGTCTTCCATTGGAGGGTTCATAGGTTGGCTTCAAATTGTCCAATCAAAAACAACAGTTCTCAAGCTTTTACTTAAGCATACATTATCCTTGGAGACGGGTACGCAAGTTGCAACATTTTATACCAATTAACTCATTTTCAGAGCTTCCATTGTCCGCACCTGCAGATTGACCTTGGAGCAAAGAGAAAAATGCCAGGCTGGCACGAAACCTTAAGATAAGCATGTGAACGATCTCAGTGGAAAAGTACAGCTTCAAGCAAAAATACACGTTTATTAGCACATTGGAAAAATACGAGCATCTAAACCGTGAGACCAGGCAACTAGGCCGAAGCCTCCATTAAAGTAATGCTAAGCTAAAACATTTCGAACAAGCAAATCATAGCACACGTTTACGATTACGTCGGATTAGTGCAATTCTAATACATCACGTTATATAAAGCACGCTTATAAATGTTGGCAAACTACTCTGAGGGCACATTTTGTCCCCGTACAATCTTTATTAGTTCGGTTAAAGACACACATGATTATTTCACTCTACGTTTATGCGCTAATAAATGTAAAACCTTCCTTTCTGCTTCATCAAGGGTATACCAACTCTGCCTCCTTATGTAGTTTTCCTTTTACTTATTCAAGACAGTCCCATTCAGAGTGCTTCCTCCCGTGGGAGACTGAGTCTTGCAGGAGTCAGATGGCCCAGTGGGAAATAAAGCTTCCTGGGCCAATCAGAATGCTCCATTTTTTAAGTGGCACTTCCTCAAGAGTCTCTCAAGTCTCTCGTGGACCCAACCATTCAGATATACAAAAATAATTTCTCAAAAACTATTTACACCAAATTACAAAATACACAATCTGCATACCAAGATCTAGCTTTCTGACAAATTTGATGTAATATTGTTTTCATAGAAAAAACATTTTTTGACTTGCCTATATCATTGGCACCCTTTGACGAATCTTCACGAAATTGTCGAGAAAAAGTGTGCTGCTGATTCTTGTTGCACAATGGAAGTATCAGGGTGATCTGTCTAACGAGGGCTGGCAAAAAGGGGGGTGTTAAAAATTTGTGTTTCCCATGTTTATTCCCATAGGAGTTTTAAACACGACGACAGCCCAAACTGCTAGACAGAATTGCACCAAATTTGGCAGAAAGATAGATTTTGTTCCGCAGATTGTGATTCTGGTTATTTGTAGTACATCTGTTCAGTAGTTTTTGAGATATTAAATGGGAAAATAAATTTGTATATCTAGGGCCGTGGATCCTACCAGACGACTTCACGAAAAATAGGATATTGTACATGGAGCTGCAGAGCTCTGATTGGCTGACAACACTTCAAACCGGTTGGCAGCCATCTTGGGACTTCAGCCAAGTCCCAGAAAAAAAGTGAAATAAAATAAAAGGGACTAGGGTAGGGACACCCTGACCCCTTAGCTGTCGTGTTGGGGTCCCTGAGAGACCCCACCAGAGCGAAAAACACCTTTATAAAGCATTCTTTCACGATTTAGTGGTGTGGCTGCAAATTTGCAGTACAATTTAAAAAAAACAAGTGCAGTGTCCCGTGCTTGTTAGATTAAAGCCCCCAGGTAGGACAGGTCCCTGGGGCATGTTTAAAATAAGAAGGGGAAGCACAGAGCCCCCTTACTAGGCTTATTCCTGCCCTGGGGACTGCCACCTCCCAAATGCTTTTTTTTTTCATAATATGCGGGAAGGGGCTCACGGCCCCCAACACCCTGGGAACACCCACCTCCCTAAGGCTGTTGGAAAGTGAATTATTGGTAAGGGCAGGTAAGTACCTACTTTTAGCAACATGCGACTAACCCCCACTAGATCCAGTTAGGTCTTAATAAATTAAACCTAGCTCAACCCTTGGCAGCTTGGCAACGAGCAACAAGGCTTGACTTAGGAGACAGGTATATAAAGCATTTAAAAATCACAAAGCAGTAAATAAGTAAAACACAAAACATAATAAAAATCCAACACCAATTTATAAAAATAGAGTATATTTTTATCTTTAAAATGACACTAAAAGGCCAAAATACAATGCAGGGGACCAGGTATATGAATTTGTAAAGATTAAAAGTAATTCTAGTGATTAGAAGCAAATAGTACTTAAAGGGTTAAAAAAGGTCACACTAGAAAGGGACAAAGTCCAGAGTTCAGGCCACCACGATGTAACACTGTTACACTTACTTTCAGAAGTGTTTCCTGATACAGGAAAGTGGTCCACAGCACCAGCCAAGGGCTCAGAGGCTCTGGTTTGCCTCTTGGGGTCTGGGACTACAACTCCCACAATGCACCTCTTCAACTTATGGAGTGGTTTACAACAGTTGTTCTAAATGTCTCCAAACTTCTGGATCTTCTTCCAGTGGTCCATTTTGGGTCCCTGAAGTGTCCACTACTTGATCCAAGGTTCCAGAAGCTCTGAGGTGCTCCTTGAGAGTTGGGACTACAATTCCCAGAATGCACCTGATCAGAATCCTGAAATGGCCACTTGACGCTGTTCAGTTGGGGTCTTCTTGCAGGACTTGATGCAGGTGACTCTGGGCAGCTCCTTTGTACGTGTAGCTTACGGGGAGTTCACACCTGGAGTTGCAGAAGCAAAACAAAGTCCTTTTCTTGTTGAAGCCCAAGGTGTGCAGCTGGTGCAGTCATTGTGAGTACAGTGTCCAGGTGCAGGCCAGGGGTCCAGCAAGGAAGTCCTTCTCCAGCATCTTCTTCCAGCAGGGATCTTAGGTGTGGGTGCAGCTCTTCCAAATTTATCCTTGCTCCTGGGGAGAAAAGCGGGGGGTGGCAACTGTCCAATCACAGACAGGCCACTACCCCCTTGGATGACCACTTCCTGGGAAGTGTGCAACAATCAATGCAGACGAGCAACATTCCCTAAAAATTCTAAATGGCAGAAACTGAATCTTTGAGGTTAGGTCTGATTGAGCCCACCCACTGGTGTGACTAAAAATCCTTAACACACCCCTCTCCTAATCTAATCAAGAAGGATCCTGGTTGTCTGAGTTTGCAGCAAATGGGGGAAGGTCCTGAGCTGCTTCAAATGTCCTTCCCTCCTTTGAAGACCAGTTTGGCTGCTCTCCCCGCATCCTGTTTCACCATCTGCTGAGGCAGATCGGCTCCCCCAGGCACTTCCTTTGTGTTC
This sequence comes from Pleurodeles waltl, assembly GCF_031143425.1. Lineage (NCBI taxonomy): Eukaryota > Metazoa > Chordata > Amphibia > Caudata > Salamandridae > Pleurodeles > Pleurodeles waltl. The sequence continues at coordinate 725,400,575 of NC_090440.1, read as the reverse complement.
AGCACCTCATCAGGGCAACTAGTTATATTAAATACAACAATGGCAAGTTGTGGCATCTATTATAACAATCAGTTTGAGACCAAACTTGTCATATCTAGCTCCTTTGGAGACTTTACTAGTTAAAATAAAGTTTCCCCGTTTTAGCCTATGGAGCCTATTCACTACAATGAGGGGAAAACAAATTTGGCTACTTTTTCCTCACCAGGGCTTATAAAACATATTTTACAAGGTCTCTGCTCATAGTTACACTGCACTGAACCCTGGGGGAACCTAGGGCATACCTTAGGGGTGATGTATATGTAAAAATAAGGTAGTTTAAGACTTTTGAAGTACTTTTAATTCCAAGGTCGAATTTGCATGTAACTTTAATTTAAAAGCAGCCAGCAAGGCAGGCCTGCCTTTAAAATTACCCTGGGCACCTCAGCAGTGCACCTATGGGGCACTACCTATGCTGCGGTCCCTAAACCTACGTGCCCTACCATATACTAGGGACTTATAGCTAGGTTGACAAAGCCAATTATAATTAGCTTAATTTGCATACTCATTTTACACAGACCCTGGGTCTGGTTAGCAGTACCCAGGACACGTTCAGAGTCAGGAAAACACCAGCAAAAAGTGAAAAACGGGGGCAAAAAGTTAGGGTGCTTCTGCTATTAGCCTAGTTTTCTCACAAAGGCAAAATGTATTTGTTGTACTGGGAGGTCCTGTGGACTGGGACCTCCCTGGGTCTCATACAGAATTATGCAATGGGGCTGCGGGGCATCCCCTGTAGCCCCGGGGACCGCCACCTCCCTGAGTCAATTTATTTTTAAGAAGTGGGGCGCACATCCCCTGCAGCACCGGGGACCATCACCTCCCCAGGGTTATTTTAACATTGCAGGGGGCCCCCCCTTATGGAGACTATAATGGCCTTGGGGACCACCACCCCCTAGGGCCAGCTCCCGCTATGTCCCCGGGTGCCCACCCTCGGAAAATAGCAGTTTGCTGTGATTTGGTGGGAAATTTGACAGCTCCCGCCAAGTCACAGCAAACACTACACTCTCAGCTGTCAAACAGCTCTCATCTGCTGCGAGTGGACGTTTCCTCTGTTTCCCTGCCCGCTGAAACAATTGCTTTTGGCAGACAGGGAGCTGCATCTTTAGCAATTCCCTGTGTGCAAAAGCATTGCTGACTCCCGAAGGAGACAGGGAGCTGGCTGGGAACGTGGGGAGTTTGAGGCTTCCCCCGCTGGGTGCCCTATGGGGCTGAGGGCCAGGCCCTAGGAGATGTGGCCATATTCAGCCAGGGGATGGGTGCCATGTGGTGAAGTTTATATAGATAAACATACATATATGTATACAAAAGTGAAAACTGTTTAAACATGTATTTTTTCTTTATTATAATAAATACTAACACATACATATGTGTGTTCTCATGAGCAGAGCATGCTACTAATATTCGAAAATGGATTACTAAAACATCTGTTCAAAAATTGGTAATTTCTATTGCCTACAAAATGCAAAACACACCACACTAAAGTAAACTACTAGTTCAAAAAACAACTATACTGATCTCGCACAAATGCACACACCTTAGCTATCCCACTAAAGAGAACACAAACTAAATATAAGACACTTAACACCTTCAAATAAATTATATTTACTAAAAAAATACACACTAAACAAGCATAACAACCTACTTCACCTATAACATAAACCACATTCAGCAATGTGTTCAACACTAAATAAACTATATTTACTGTTTTCATTCCAATCTAAACAATGATGGGAAAGATGTTGGACACGAAACGAGTCAGTCTAAGGGCCTGATTACGATCTTGGCTAAAGGGTTTACTCCCTCACAAATTTGACAGATATCCTGTCTGCCATGTTATGATCCCATTATATTTATGGAGATCGCAATACGGCAGACGGAATAGCCATCACATTTGTGACGGAGTATTCCATCCTCCAAAATCTGTCCCTTCAAGGAAGATGCTGGACATTAAACGGGTCACATTTACTATTCCTAATCCAATCTAACACATATTATAGAAGGTGTTTGACACTGTTTACACTTCAGTCTAAACCATGTGGGAAAGGATTTGGGCACTAAAATGGTCAGATTTACTTCTCACAGTACAATCTAATCCACGTTGGTGAAGATGCTGAACACTAAACAATTCACATTTACTATTCCCACTCCAACTAAATCATGTTGGGTAAGGTGTTGGACACTAAAGGGTCACAGTTACTCTCCCAACTCTAGTCTAAACAATGTTAGGGAAGGGGCTGGGCACTAAAAGGATCAATTTTACTATTCCCATTCCAATCTAAACCATGTTGGAAAATGTGTGGTACACAAAAGGGGATCAGATCTACTGTTCCTACTCCAATCTAAACCACATTGGGGAAGGTGTTGACTAGTAAGGGGTTCAGGTTTACACAAATGGGTTAGATTCTCATGCCAATATAAACTATGTTGGGAAGGTGTTGAACACCAAAGGGTTCAGATTTACTATTACCACTCCAAACAAAAACACATTGGGGAAGGTACTAGACACTAACAATGTCAAATTTACTATTCCCACACCAATCTAGACCATGTTTGGGAAGGTGTTTGACACTAAAAGGTGCGGATCAACTATCCCCACTTCAATCTAATCAATCAATCAATCATAGCATTCATAAAGCGCACTACTCACCCGTGAGGGTCTCAAGGCAAGGGGGTGCTGATACTGCTCGAACAGCCATGTCTTGAGAAGGTGTCTCCTGAAGGTTAGCAGGTCCTGTATCTTTCGCAGGTGGTTAGGAAGAGTGTTCCATGTCTTGGCGGAGAGGTGGGAGAACGATCTGCCACCTGCAGTCGTTCTGTGGATGTGTGGAATGGTGGCGAGGGCAAAGTCAGCAGAGCAAAGCTGTCGGATTGGGGTATAGAAGGAGAGCCATCTGTTGAGGTATTCTGGTCCGGTGTTGTGCAGTGCTTTGTGAGTGTGGGTCAGGAGCTTGAGCGTGATTCTCTTGTTGATGGGGAACCAGTGCAGGTCTCTCAGGTGGACTGTGATGTGGCTGTGACGGGGATGTCCAGGATGAGTTGCTGGAGGTGTTCTGTATGCGTTGCAGTCTTTTCTGGAGCTTGGCCGTGGTTCCTGCATAGAGGGCATTGCCATAGTCCAATCTGCTGCTTACGAGGGCTTGGGTGACCATCCTTCTGGTTTGGGTTGGGATCCATTTATAGATCTTCCGAAGCATGTGGAGGGAGTTGAAGCAGGAGGAAGAGACGGCATTGACTTGCTGGGTCATTTATAGCGATGAGTCCAGGATGAACTCCAGGTTGCGTGCGTGGTCGGTGAGTGTTGGTGCGGTTCCCAGTGTGGCAGGCCACCAGGAGTCATCCCAGGCAGACAGGGTGGAGCTGAGGTTGAGGACCTCAGGTTTGTCAGAATTCAGTTTCAGGTAGCTGTTCTTCATCTATACAGCGATGGCCTTCATTCCTTTATGGAGGTTGGTTTTGGTGGTGGTGCGGTCCTTGGTGAGGGAGAGGATTAGCTGGGTGTCATCAGCGTATGAGACGAAGTTAAGGTTGTGTGATCGGACGATGTTTGCAAGTGGAGCCATGTAAACGTTAAAGAGGAGTATTTTATTCACAATAGTTTACAAATGGTTCTTTAATGATATTATTTGTAGGATACGCTGGCCGATATATGTGTGTGGCATCCTTTTGGAACTGAACAGAGGAGTTGAGATTTGTTTTGGACAGGTGAGCAGTACGAGTGACGGAAATCATTGTATTATTCATAGTTCTGAGAGATGCGGCTTAGTGGGTTACAATATGGATACATAAAATTTTTTCGTAGATCAACTGATACATGTTTTGGCTTTTGAATATGGAATAAGAACTAAATTTAGAATTATAAGGTACAGAGTTTTATGTTACTTATTATTGGCACAATTCAAGGTTTGGGTTTATGGCAGCATGTTGTGTTTGCACAAGATGTATAGCACTTTTGTTGTGGATTTTTCAGTATTTCTGTGAGCGTGTTTCTTGGGATTGTTGGAAAGTTGACTTGTATTTTGCACTTTTTCAATACTGATTTATTTTAGAATATTGTTAGTTTTACACATATAAAATAGGGCTAAGATGTATAATGAAAAATACATTTTTAGTATTGCATGCATCAGGAGATTCATTAGATCAAGATTCAGTATCACTAAGCATTATGGACACATAATTATTTTGAGCACGGTTTCTACTATAAGGCATGTTATATTTATGTTCACTAATAAGGGTGGGATTGCAAGTATGTTATATGAATTGCATACTGATCTGTTATCCATGGGAATATTGTTATAGGAGGTCTTGATGAAGTCCTGGGGCACTCCCCGGACGAAACACGAGTTGACAAACGAGTGGGACAAACAAGTGGAATTTAAGAATACTCTTGAGAATTGGATAAGTGAATTCATTTGGATCATGATTGTATTTTTTTGGAGATCGCAGACGTGAATATTACTTGGACCATATTATTTCATTTAGAATAAATGTGTTTTCAAAACTTGGAATAGACACAATTTGGACTCCTTTTGACCTCCACTTTGTAATTATCTTTGGATATTAGCGTGTGCTGTTACATATTTTTATGTATTGGATAACTTCTTTTAGAGTTATCGTGTGGGGTTTATTGAGGGTGAAGCCCTAGTTTGAGGCACCGTTTAGCTAGAACAGTTGGGAGACTTGTTGTGAGCAAGAATGCCATTTACTCTCATATTTTTCACCCTCTCTATGGTTTGTAAACGTTAAAGAGGGTTGGGCTGAGGGATGACCCCTGGGGTACGCTGCAGATGATCTTGGTGGCTTCAGAGCGGAATAGAGGGAGGCGGACTCTCTGGGTTCTGCTGGTGAGGAAGGAGGTGATCCAGTCCAGGACTCTGTCATGGATCCCTGTGTTGTTGAGGCGTGTGCATAGGCAGCCGAGAGTTCCAGGAGGATGAGGGCCGCGGTTTCCCCCTTGTCAAGTAGGGTCCTGAAGTCATCGGTGGCGGCAATGAGGGTGGTTTGTTGCTGTGGTTGCTGTGGAATCCAGATTGGGACAAGTCCAGAGTGTTGTTCTCCTCGAGGAAGCATGTCAGTTGTTTGTTGACAATTTTCTCAATGACGTTTGCCGGGAAGGGAAGCAGGGAGATGGGCCAGAACTTCTTGAGGTCCTTTGGGTCTGCCTTGGGTTTCTTGAGGAGGGCTTTGATCTCAGTGTGTTTTCAGCTCTCTGGGAAGGTGGCAGTCTCGAAGGAGCTGTTGATGATCTTCCGGAGTTGGGGTGCGATGACGGAGCTCGCTTTGATGAACATGTGGTGAGGGCAGGGGTCAGATGGTGAGCCGGAGTGGATGGTGTTCATGATTTTGATGGTGTCATCGTGGTTGACGTGGGTCCAGGAGAGCAGGAGGTTGGTGTGGCTGGGGGGCGGTGAGTCTGTGGTGTTGGTGGTTGATGGAGGGGGGTCTGGGTATTGAAGCTGTCATGGATGTCTGCAATCTTGCAGTAGAAGAAGGTGGCTAGGGAGTCGCAGAGGTCTTGCAATAGTGGGGTGTCATTGACATTGGAACCGGGGTTGGAGAGTTCCTACACGATGTTGAAGAGCTCCTTATAACTGTGTGTGTTATTGTCGATGCGTTGTTTGAAGGCAGTTCTTTTGGCAGTTCAGATGTGTTGGTGGTGTCTGTGGATGGCATTCTTGAAGGCTATGTGGTTGTCCAGTGTTTGCTCTCGGCGCCACTTTTTCTCTAGTCTTCAGCATGTTTGCTTGGATTCCTGGAGGTCGGCGGTGAACCAGAACGCCTTTCTGTCGGTGCTCCTGTTTATTTCTTGATCAGGGCGAGAGTGTTGGGACAGTCGTCAATCCATTGCCTGAGGTTGCGGGTGGCTGTGTTGGTGGTGTCGATTGGTGGGTTCTGGCAGAGGGTGATGATCAGATGGTCTTGGGTGACCTTGTTCCATCTGCAGTGGGGAATCTGCTGCAGGTGATGGTGCATTGTGGGTTTCTCGAAGGTGAAGTGGATGCAGCTGTGGTCGGTCCAGTGGAGTTCAGTGGTGTGGCTGAAGGAGATGCATTTGCTGGCAGAGAAGATGGGGTCATGTGTGTGTCCTGAGGAGTGGATGGGTGTCATGATGAGCTTCTTGAGACCGAGGTTGGTGAGGTTGTCGAGCAGGGTGGTGGAGGTGTTGTCGCTGGTGTTCTGGAGGTAAAAGTTCAGGTCCCCGATGATTATGTAGTTTGTGGATGTGAGGGCGTGCGTGCTGATGATGTCAGAGATGGAGTTGCTAAACTGCTGTTAGGGTACGGGGGGTCTGTAAACGGGGGTCCCTCTGAGTTTTTTTTTTGGATCGTTGTGGATCTAGAAGTGCAGGTGTTTGGCGGCGCTGAGGGTGTCTTCAGTGCTGGACATGATTCTGAGGGTATTCCTGTGAACAATGGCAATGCCTCCTCCTGGTCTGTTGGTGCGGTCCCTATGGGTGATCTTGTAGCCGTCCAGGATGGCTATGGCGATGTCGAGTGCTGAGGAGGGGTTCATCCAGGCCTCAGTCTGGAAGGTGATGTCTGGGGAGGCTGAGTAGAGTAGGTTCCAGAGTTCGATGGCGTGTTTGTGGACGGAGCGGGTGTTGAGTGGGATTCATGTGAGATGGTTGCATCCTGCCTTGGTGGGTGGGTCACTGGCGTGGAGGCTGGTGAAGGTGCAGTTCCAGCAGGAGAAGGGTCCACGGGTGAGTTGCGGTATGGCCTGATGGCAGCTGGATGAGCGGCCGGCATTGACCGCATGGAGGGTGATGGTGTAGTAGCGGAGTCGTCTGTTGTGGCAGTGGGAGAGCGAGAACCAGGGGTTCTGGTGCTGGGCACAGTCCAGGCACAGACGTTGCAGACGGGGTTGCCTTAGGTGCACCTTTGGCACGCAAGCGGCCACCATTAAGTAGGGAGGGGAAGAGGAGAGGACAGCTGGGAGGTGGCAGCGAGGGCAGAAATCGGCGTGAAAAAAGGTGGCGGGCCGCGGGGGCAGCAGCGGCAGGAATGCCACGTGAGAGAGAGTAGGGGGGCGAGGCCGAAGGGGCAGCAGCGGCAGGGGATAGAGAGAGAGACAGCGAAGTGAGAGGAAAAAGAAATGAGGAAAGAGTGAAACGCAAAAGCGAAAGGCAAAAGGAGCACAAAAGGGACAGAACACTGAAGAAAGTGCACACAAAGAGTAAAGCAGGAAAAAGGAGAAGAGAGGCACTGGGTAGTCTAGTAGAAGAGCACAGCTGTCCCACTAGACACCAGGGATGAGGCGCAGGCAGAAGCCTGGGGGTGGAGGAGGGCCTCGAACTCCTGACAGAGGTCAGGAGTTAAGAGGAACAAGAGCTCTACTTGTCGGTGGAGCTATGGGAGGCAGAGCAGTTCACTGACTAGGTCAGTGATATTGCTCCTCCTACTGCACAGCAGCCGCCATTAAGTTGGAGGGGTCAGGAGAGGACAGCTGGGAGCTGGGAAGCGGGCAGAAAACAGCACGAAAAAAGGGGGCAGGGCCGCGGAGGCAGCAGCAGCGGGAATGCAGCGGAGAGGGAGGTGGTGGGAGGGGCAGCAGGGGCAGCAGCGGCAGGGGAGAGAGAGAGGGGGGAGAGCGAGAGTGAGAGAGAGAGAGCGGAGTGAGAGGAGAAAGAAACAAGGAAAGAGTGAAAAGCAGGAACAAGCATTTGCAATGCAATAGGTCTCACATTTACGAGAGTTAGAGCTATTGGCATTGTAAATGCATAGCTGGACTTTTCTTTCCGGTCAACCCTGCCACATAATTTGGTCCTCTCTGCCACATAATTCCAGTGGCCTTGCATATAACTAAAGCACTTCCATTTACCTTCCTCTATCTGAGCAAAAAATGAAAATAGTTCCATTTAGCATCCTAATTTTAATCTGCCATGCTAATTTCAATAGAATATCACTTTCACCACCCCACTATCAGAGCTGCTGGCTGACTAAAAGAAATGCTGGGGAAAGGCTAGGAGTATAAATATTGACAAGCTACACACCTGACTTTGACTAAAAGGAGTTACAGTGGCAAGAAGGAGTTACAGTGGCAAGAAAACCCCATTCCGAAATGATTTTCTCCAGCAGACCTCAGAGTGAAAAGCAGCGAGGTACGGGGTAAGAAATGAGAAGTGAACAGCAATGCAGACACACAGCACACACGACGAAGAGAAAGGAGGTGAGGCAAAAATGGGCGAATGGAGTACAAAAGTCTGCTACCCATCAACAATGTGCTTTAAAGGCAGTAAGCGCTATTTCAGTTGCCAATTAATACCATACTTCAGGCACAATTTTAAACAGTTCCCACGTTGGCAATTCTAATGAATACATATAGAAGACTAAAAGCACAGAGGGTGCAAAACTATCCACAATTGTAAAGCATTTGTACTTATGAACTGCCTAGCTGCCCTGACGTGCTCCGTGTAGTGACTGTGCTGTGCATCACGGATTTCATTCCAATGTCGCAATCCGATGTGTTCATTTTTGGGATTTCCCTTGATTTGCTTCCAGAATCCATACGTTTACTGACACATTTACTCATGCATAGAACAAGCAATGCAGTGCCTCTTCTGTGCAGACAGTCTGCTAACAGCATCGTATTTCTTTCAATCTGGGAAAAGCATTGTTTTCTCTGAGGAGCGGGGGCTTGTTCTTGCGCTTCCCAGGTCAGGGGCAGTGTCTTATGGAGCGCAGCCTCTGCCTACAGAAATAGTAAATGTTTAATAAAACAAGCACTGACTGGAGAGGACAAAGCAACAACAAATTAAACGAGCAGGAAATTAAAAGCTGAAGCGCAGCGCTCGTGAAATGGGCACCAAGCTCAGAGTTGGTGTGTTCCAAGTAGAAAGTAAAAATAATGCACGCTCGTGAAATGGGGGCCACCCTAAGAGTTCAAGTGTGTTCCAAGTAATTCAATTAAGCATTTGGAATGCAATAGTCTTGTGTTTGCTCGAGTTAGAGCTCATAGCGTTGTAAATTATTGACTGGACTTTTATTGCCATACAGACTGAAAATAACAAAAGGAAGAGAGCGAGGGTGAGCTGGCCCTGGAAAAGCCCCCCTCTGCTGTGGTTTATGTTTACAGAGGGAGTTGGTGGGGAGGAGAGACTGAACAAGCACCCACACTGTTGAGGTGAAACAGGCAAATGCCAAAAAAAAGTCCCTTACAGAAGAGATAAGCAGGACATAGTGTAATTACACAGTACTTTGTGCTGCTCCCAAAGTGAAAAAAGGCAGGACAAAGAGGCAGAACTGACCACTAGCAAGCAAGGATTTTTGAAGGACACTGCAACTAACAAATTAGAACACTGAAACTCATTCTATTGTATACTTTGGTATGCAGCAGGCCGAAAGTTAATGCTCGACCTAAAAGGGAGCACAAAAGGGACAGAACCCGGAAGAAAAGGCACACAAAGAGCAAAGCAGGAAAAAGGAGAAGAGAGGCAGAGGGCAGCCTAGTAGAAGAGCAGAGCTCTCCCACTAGACACCAGGGATGAGTTGCAGGCAGAAGCATGCAGGTGGAGGAGGGCCTTCCACTCCGGACAGAGGTCAGAAGTTCAGAGGAACGAGGGCTCTACTTGCTGCTGGAGCTACGGGAGGCAGAGCAGTTCATTGTCCAGGTCTATTTCAACATCTTCCCTAACTAATCCATGTTAGGGAAGATGTTGAATGCTAAAGGCCTTAGATTGTCTATTATGTCTCTAAAACAAACAAGTTTAAACTATTCACATAAAGGAAAAATTAAAATACACATTATAACATTACAGCTATTCATAGGAATATTACCTTACAACTTAATAAATATAAAATACATTAAAGCAATGCAACATGATTACATTTTTTTTTATTAATTCTAAAATCATTAAAAAATATATATATTTTAAACGTTTACAAATTATATTTTAATAATAAATACACCTTTTTTTGCTCCCCAAAACCCAATTTAAAACAATGTAAGGATAAGTCCAATATATACTTAGCAGTTATAAAAATATATTTAAAAAAATAATTAAAAAAATTAAAAAATCTAAAGATTAAAACATATATAATTTGAGTATTATAAATAACCTAATCAAATTAAATGTATTACAATAATAAAATGGTAGTTTAGAAAATACAGTACAAAATAACACTGCTGTCCATTAACAATGCTAACCAGTTGCATATAATAATTTATTTACATACTTACAAAATGTAAACATATTTTTTTACTTTTTAACATACAAAAATGTAATATATTACGAAAAATATCCACACCCTTTTTCTGTATAAGCCAAATATACTGCTACAAAAATAATTAAAAACCTGAATATTATCAAAATATCATTGAAAAAATGTTCAAGTACATTTAACAATAAAAAACAAATTTAATTATTTTTCAAATGAAACATTTTTCAGAAATACAAACATAAAACATATTTTAATAAATACTTATTGAGTAGCAAAAGTATAGTTAAAAACAATATTAACTACAACTATATTGTTTACAGTGATATATAAAATAACAATAGTAAAAACACAAATTAAAAAATATTCCTGTCACTGATATTACCTGATTCACAATAATCTTGCAGGGATATTTTGGTAATACGATGTTAAAAACTCAGGCTGATTTGGAGTTTGGTGGTTGGACCGCCAGTATTGTGGATAGGAGGACGCCGTCAAGCTTGTGGCCTCCCCCAAGCCAGGGACCTCTCCACCACCATATTACGATGCTACCGCTGGGCTGGCAGTAGAGTCTGCCGAGGTGTCACTGTGGCGGCATGCTTTGACTCAGAAAGTGAGCCCGAAGCATATGCCACAAGGTACAGCG